>NC_057742.1:15997530-16155544 GCF_004010195.1 Chiloscyllium plagiosum
GCTTCACAGGAGGCTCCCGAGCACTGACGATGTCACCTAGACAGGGGACGAAACGTCTGCAACACAAATTCCCAGCCCGGCGAACAGAACCACAACAACGAGCACCCGAACTACAAATCTTCGCACAAACTTTGAGGACTGTTAATATTCTACTTCAATCATCTGATTCTAATATCTGAGACTTTTCATGTACTAAACATAATTTTAGACAGGAAAAGCACTGACCTCAAATGGCTGCTGTGATTAATTGACAAAGTTGAGCCAAAATTAACATTGTTAGAAAAGGACTTTGGAATTCAAAGTCGTACTTCCTAGTTGAATCATGTCCTTCTGAAAGTTACACACTGATCTGCGAGTTGTCTGTGGAGTATTCAGCTTGGGAAAACAATGATCAGAGTCAGGAATAGACAACTGGGCCTTTGCCAACAGTGGCCCCAGTGGCCAAAGAGCACCTTGGAAAATAGGAGTGCGAGTTTTTCCCCTTTGAGAGAGATAATCTTCACTTTGTGGCAAGTTCAATGAAATGCATCAACCACAGTCCTTGGTTGTTTTCAACCTGATGAAAGCCTGCTATAAACTCCTGAATAATGGATTCCAGTTATTTTCCCAATGATAGATATTAAACTAACTACCTACAGTTCCCTGCTTTCTGTCTCCCTCGGTTCTTGAATGGACGCTTTTGATTTGTAGCCTTTCAATCTACTTGAACGTTTCCAGAAATTTGGACAATTGCAATCATGCATCCACTATCTGTGCAACCACTTTTATTTACAAACCTAGGATGCAAGCCATTAGGTCAAGAGCACCTGTCAGCCTTTAGTTTCATTAGTTTGCTTAAAACTCTTGTTTTCCCTCTGGGGGTGATCATTGTTTTAATAGCCCCCTTCCATTTCACCTCGTGATTGGCTATGACTCTTTGGATGTTTATTGTGCTGTTACTTTAACAACAAATACAAAATACTTGTTCAAAGTCCCAGCCACTTCCTTTCATCCTATTATTAATTCCCCTAATCCTGTAGACGATTTTTACAATGTATTTTTACATTTGACACTGGTTCACTTTCATTCTCCAATTTTTTTGTTTTTGGTTTCTCCATCCTTTGTTGTCCTCTAGGATTTTTCTAACCTGGGTTCCCACTAATTGTATGCCTTCACTTCCAAAAATACTTCTGACCAAATCTTTAACATGTACCCCTAAGAGGTGAGAATGCTGCGAATGCAAAATTGGAAAATGATCCTAACTGTACTGATGTGTGAATTCAAAGTACTGAAAGCTGAAACATATGGCTGGATATATGAACCGCACTGTGATTTCCCAAAGTACCTTGGATTTGATTAACAAGTGAAGGCATTCAATAGTACAGAACTTGTAATGAGTAATATGTGCCATTAAATACTGAAATTGAACTGACATCTCACCAAAAGCAAAAACAAAATATAAATCTGACATTTGTCTTGAGTGATTACAATGAAGCATTCTACATTCAGCTTGCTGAGCTTATGATGGAGGTATAGGTTGTTTTGACATTTAAATGACTTGACAGGTTTATAAGTTGGTTTCTGCATTATGTGCTATGCACTTAGGGTTTTAGATACAGCTGAGCTCACTCCTTCAATGTAATTGCCATGACAACAAATACATTTGGAAACAACCAAAGGATCCTCTTTACTTTCGAAGCCCATCAAGATGGAATCTGTTTTCATTGTTAATTACTTTTTTTTTCTGTTCTGTTGGTGGAAAAAGCAATCATTTTGAGTTTTCTTTTCAATTTTGTTTTAACATATTGGCAGTGCTGCGCATAAAAACCATCATTCTGATTCGCCCTCATTATTGTGCATTCTTCATTCACAAAGAAATTGCATGAATGGCCACAGCTGCAATAAAAATAACACAAAAACATTTTGATGTAAGTGTCTTTGTGAAAGATCCATTTTCTTTCTCTTCCCAGACAAAGTACGAAGACCTTGCATTTATATAGTAGCTTTTACAACATCAAATTATTTACTGATTTACAATCAACAAAGTAGTTTTCAAATGTAGTCACTCGTGCAATGTAAGGAATCAAATTGCCATTTTGAACATGGCAAGTTTCTATAAACAACCATGAGATCATGACTCAATCTTCTGTTTGAATGTGGGTGACTGAAAGATAAATATTGGATAGGACACTGAGGAGAACTCCCCTGCAGAACTTCAAAACTGTGCCATGAAATCCTTTATACCCGTCTACAGGAGTAGACAATGCTTCAGTTGATGATCTCAAGGGAAAGACAACACATCAAAGTAATACAGAGCTTCCTCAGTACTACTGGATGTCAACTTCAGTGTCTGTGCTAAAGTCACTGCTTTGGAACTTGAACCAAAAGTTCTCTGACTCAGAAGCAAGAATGCTACTAACTGAGACATAGAATCAAAAAATAACATTCCATGATTAACTCATAAAATAATCAAGGGGCTGTATAACTAAGTGTTTTACACCAACAACTTAGTTGCGTTCAGCAAAACTAGGGTGGCACGGTGGCTCAATGGTTAGCACTGCTGCCTCTCAGCACCCGGGTCCCAGGTTCGATTCCAACCTCAGGCGACTGTCTGTGTGGAGTTTGCATATTCTCCCTGTGTGTGCATGGGTTTCCTCCCACAGTCCAACAATGTGCAGGTCAGGTGAATTGGCCATGCTAAATTGCCCATAGTGTTAGGTGCATTAGTCAGAGGGAAATTGGTCTGGGTGGGTTACTCTTCAGAGGATTGTTTTGGGCTGAAGGGCCTGTTTCCACATTGTAAGGAATCTAATCTAATAAACTTGGGAAGAACACTTATACCAGTTGACTGAATTGTGAGCAGCATCAAAGAGCCAATTTGTTTACAAATCTGACTAAAACTGAATTTACTAAAGCAGAAGTGACTTATTTAGGCCACTTTCTAGGACAAGGCCAAGTAGCAGCTAAAGAAGTGAAAGTAAGGGATATTTGGGATTGTCAAGGACAAATCACAAGGTTTGCTATATTTTTAGAAGTGCGTCCTATCCTTCAGCACTGTGGTGACTCCTATGAAGAATTTGTTAAAGTATAAAAATTTGAAATGGACACAAGAATGTCAGAGTACTTTTGACAACTTGAAAGCTGTGCTCACAACTGCACTGGCATATGATAAGTAGGTGAAATGGGCATTGAATTACCTGTCAGTTGCTTTTCAAAGAAATAGAATACATGTCAACTGAAATATTCAAAGATGAAGAGACATTAAATCTTGTGTAGGCTTTAGATTAATTTGAAATTTGTATTGCTAACAACTTGGAAGAAACTGTTATTTATACTTTTGTTTCTGTGGTCAACACTCCTTTGGTTTATTTAGAGACAATATTGGACCAAAACTTATCATTGTTATGGTGAAGTTTAATCCTCCAGCTGTACAATTAAACATTATTCATCTGCCTGGAAAAACATACCTTTTGTCAAGAGCATATATGAAGAAAATTGAGTGCTGAAATCTAAACCTTATTGCCATGAATTTTATTGCATATTTAATACCAATACTGTGAATGTGACATAAAAAATAGGATAAAAAGGTCTTCTGTTTATTAAAAGAAACAAGAATACTTCTTATAGATATATTTTCATTCTTCTTTGGACAGTGGTGTGATGAAAGGTGAGTGTGTGCTTAAAGTTTAGAGCATGGATTTCATTCTAGTGGCATATGGGTTACTCTTGTAAGGGGTCTTGAAAGAAACAAGGTCAGAGTGCCCTTCCAGAATGATGATCAAATCTAGTATGTGTCAGAGAGCAAGTGACTGCAAGCACCTGAAGTGCTAATAGAAAATTGCTGATACAGTGAGGTTATAACTGGAAGTAAACTTTAAAATATATTAACTTGCTTTTGGTTTAGAATAATCATGGATTGATTTTAGCTTGGGGAAAAAAAACAACATTGAAAGCTTATTGGGCAGTTTTGGAAGAGATGTTACTGGAGTCATGTCCAAATATAGTTTCTCACCCTGAAATTAATATTGGACAATGCTGGGAAAACCCAGCTAGCTTGGTATAAAAACTTAGATTGTGAAATCTCAAGACCAGGATAAAAAATCAACTGATTATTAAAAAACAGAGAAGATCTAAGCTTTCCGTTTTGTAAGTGTTCCTGTAAGCAGACTTCACAGTTCACAGGACAGAATTGGGAAGAAGCAATTAAGTTAAAACCAAAGATTTGATATAGTAGGATTATTCCACAGGATTTGGATCGCTGTGAAGTAAAGGTATTGGAGAATAGATAAGATTTTGTTTGCTGTGTAATTTAAGACTTCTCAAACTGTATTTAGAAAATGTGCGTGCCAAAAATGCTGGAGTACCGGGGGGCACCCATTGAGTAGTGAGTTGTTTTGGGAATGGTGCCGGGTAAAATGGGGAAGAGATTGGGTGTGAGAGATGCCATGGGGGCAGCATAGGTCATTCATGATGTGAGTTTGGTAAAATAGGATGAGAAATCTCTTGACATCACAGTGAAAAATTGTTCAAACAACTTAGTACAACTTTGACTTATCCAAAAAAAAGTAAGATTCAGCCCAGTAAAGACTAATATACAGATGTAGCCAGCAATTAGGAGGACTGATAACACAAGTCTTTAACACAAGTGGTTTTGAGCATGTCTATAGGGAAGTCTTGCTTTCATTGTATAGGTTAGATTACAGTCTTAGTCTCCTAATTTTAAGAAAGGTTTTATTGCCATGGAGGGAGTGAAACAAAGGTTCATCGAACGTGTTCCTGGGATTACAGGACGATCCGGTAAAATGATTGAGCAAACTGGGATTGTATTCTTTGGAATTTCGAAGAATGAGCAGTGATCTCATCTTACAAAATACTTGAAGGAATCAGGTTAGGGAGTCTAAAAATGGAGGGGCACAGTTTATAAATCTAGAAGATGCCATTTAGAAATAAGATAGGGAGAAATGTTTTTACTCAGATAGTTGTGAATCTTTATAAAAATAGAAATTGCTGGAAAATCTCAGCAGATCTGGCAAATTCTGTGGACAGAAATTAGAGTAAACATTTCAGGTGCAGTGACCCTTTTTAAAAACTGATGGTAGCTAGGATAAAGTTATTTATTATGCAGAGAATAGGGTGGGGGAGGGTGGGAAGGGGTAGAGAGTAAATTATAGATAGAGATACAGCCTATTGATTAATAGTCCCTATTAGCTGTTATTTGTTTGCTTTGGCTGATTATTATCCACTTCTTTGTCTGTTCACCTGTTCTTCTTTCTCTTTGGGCTCTATCTCCATCTATTGTTGACTCCTTACCCCCACCCACACACCTATCTTCTGCATTCAAACTAACATTTTCCTCTTTACCATCAGTTCTGAAGAAAGCTCACTGGACCCAAAACGTTAACTCCAATTTCTTTTCACAGATGCAGCCAGACCTGCTGAGACCTTCCAGCAAACTTTTGTTTTGCTTCAGATTTCCAGCATCTGCAGTTCTTTTGGTTCTTTGTGAATCCTCACATTTCTCTACCATGAACATCTGTAGAAGCTCAGTATTTGAGTATGTTTAATGTAGACTTTAACCTTCACCTTATCCATTTCTGACTCTTCTGTTCTCTTCCTTGACTTCACTGTTTCCACTTCTGAGGATAGGTTGTCGACCAATATCCATTAACACCCAAGTGGCCCGCTCAGTTATCTTGGCTACGGCTCTTCCCACCCTACCTCCTGCAAGGATTCCATTGCATTCTCCTCGTTTGTTCATCTCCATCGCATCTGTTCTGATGTTGCCACCTTCCACCGGGGTGCCTCTGAATGTCCTCATCTTTCCTGAACTGAAGATTCCTGCCTGACCCATTTCCCATACTTCTGCCTTATCCTCCCTCCCAGAACACTGAGAGGGCTCTCCCGGTCCTCACTTTCCATCCGACATTCAGACATCCATCTTCTGCCATTTCCACCACCTTCAGCAATGTACCACCACCAAGTACATCTTCCCCTGTTTTCCACTGTCAGCATTCTGCAGGGACTGTTTTTTCCACAGTGCCCCACTCCACTCCTCTACTACCCTAACATTTCTTCACCCATCACATGGCACCTTTTCTTGAAACTGTAGAATGTGTAACACCTATAGAGTCATAGAGTCATAGAGAGGTACAGCACAGAAACAGACCCTTTGGTCCAACTCGTGCCAACATGCCAACCAGATATCCTAACCTAATCTAGTCTCACTTGCCAGCACTTGGCCCAGGTCCCTCTAAAGCTTTCCTATTCATATTCCCATTCAGATGCCTTTTAAATGCTGAAATAATACTAGCCCCACCATTTCCTCTGGCAGCTCGTTCCATACATGCACCAGCCTCTGCATGAAAGGATTGCCTCTTAGGTCCCTTTTATATCTTTCCCTTCTCACCTTAAACCTCTACCCTATAGTTTTGGACTTACCCAGCCCAGGGGAAAGACTTTGTCTATTTATCCTATCTATGCTCCTCATGATTTTATAAACCTCTATAAGGTCACCACTCAACCTCCGATGCTTCAGGGAAAACAGCCCCAGCCTATTCAGTCTCTCCCTATAGCTCAAATCCTCCAACCCTGGCAACATCCTTGTAAATCTTTTCTGAACCCTTTCAAGTTTCACAACATTCTTCTGATAGGAAGGAGACCAGAATTGTTTGCAATATTCCAAAAGTGGCCTAACCAATGCCCAGTACAGCTGCAACATGACCTCCCAACTCCTTTACTCAATGCTTTGACCATTAAAGGAAAGCCTACCAAGCGCCATTTTCACTATTCTATCTACCTGCTTGTTCTTTTACTTCTCCCCTCACCACTGTTCAGGGCCCCAAACACTCCTTTCCAGGTGAAACAGCGCTTTTCTGGTACTTATTTCAATCTAGTCCACTGTGTATGCTGCTCACAATGTGGTGTTCTTTACATTGGCAAGACCAAACGTAGACTGGGTGAAAGCTTTGTGGAACACCTTTGCTTGTTCATAAGAATGACTCCAGTTGTTCGTTATTTCACTGAAACATCGAGTTCTAACATTGCTGTCCTGCACCTTCTGCATTTTTCTAATCACTCAGGCACTTTGCAGCCTCAGAATTCAACTTTGAGCTCAACAACTTCAGAGCAGCTTTCCGATGCCACTGCCATTCCTTGTCTAATTTGTGTCTTGTTGGTTTTGCTCTCAGCACTCCAGACACGTTTTCTCCTTTACACATTTATAAGTTTGCATATCTAGCTCTCCCTTGCCAACACCAATAGTCCCTTTGACTTTTGCTGTATCCCCAACCCCCCCCCCCCCACCACTCCCTGCAGCTTCCCCCATCATCAATATGAATGGGAATATGATAAAAACCATCATTTTCCAACCCCATTCAGTTCTAAAGAAGAGTCATATTGGACTTGAAATATCAACCATGTGTCTCTCTCCACAGATGCAGCCAGACCTGCTGAGTTTCTCCAGGATTTTCTGTTTTTTATTTCAGATTTCCAATATCAGCAGTTTTTTATTTTTATTAGAATGGATGGCTATTTTTTGTCATAGGCTGGTGCAGAAACAGTGGCTGGATGTCCTCTGTCGAGCTGTAGCTTTTTCTAACTTTTCTTCCTAGCTTCTAACTTCAATTACAGTAGTGTCTGTTCTAATTCATTTCTAAACTCATTTGTTCATGTATATTAGAAAATTCTCACAACTGTTAGAAAGTGGACTGTGAATGCAAGCTGTAATAACTGTTAATATGTCATTTCAAAAGCAAATTGGTCATGGTCTTTGGCTGTACCACCAGTCATGCGGGACACATCTGTATATATCTTCATTTCTATACTGTAGTGCAGTTCTCCTTGGCGAGCTAACTATTTATGACAAAGGTGAAAGTTGCTTTTTCTGAAGTGTTAAATAGACTGCAAAACTGCAAAATATATGAAGATCAATGAAGATAAAGGTGAGGTCTTATATTTTGTGCATGAAGAACAGAAAGATCACTTATTCACAGATGCTGGTTGAGCTGCAGGAACAAAGGCACCTCAGATACATCATATCTCAGATACAAATACATCAATCACTAAAGATTGTCCCATAGATTTGCATGGCTATAGGGAGAGGACCAACTTCTATTTCTAGAAGGATAGAATTGGAAAGTATCAATTTAATGCCATACTTGGTTCAAATCTTGGTTTTACAATACTTACCTTACCTGTCTGCCACATTATAAAAATGATACCAAGGCAATGGAGATGTTACAAGATTTACAAGAATGTTACCAGAACTGTGTGAGTAAACTTATCAGGAATGGCTTGATAAGCTGCACTTTATCTTTTCACTTGATAGAAGAAGTGACCTTGTGATGAAACGTTTTGATCAAGTGGACTTGGAGAAAATGATTTCTCTTCTGCAAAAATGTCATTTTACAACCTGAGAATCACTCAGAGAATCCAGCCGAATGGGAGAAGAATTCAACTCACAGAAGCTCATTCGAGAATCTGAATCTAAGTTTGCCATATGTTGCTTCAGGGTCACCATAGTGGCTCAACCACAGCAACAGCAAGACTACTTGTATTTATATAGCACCTGCAATTTAATAAAATGTTTAGGGCCATTATAACACAAAATATGCATAACAATGTATTATCTAAGTCAAATGAGTAAAGAGATGGTTTTTAAGGAGTAACTTAATGGAGGAACAGTGTGGAGAGGTTTATTGAGGGAATTCCAGAGCTTGGGGATTAGGCACAGCCATCAGTGGGAGAGCAATTCACGTCTGGATCATTAAGGTGCCAGAATTAGAGGAACACAGTGGACTGAAGAGAACACCTTTTTGGGAAGGAAACTGCTGTACTTACTCGGTCTGACCTAAATGTGTCTCCACACCCACAGCATTGTGGTTGAATCTGGACTGCCCTCTGGGTCTATCAGGGCTGGGCAATCAATGCTGGCCTGGCCAGTGGCACTCACATCCGATGAATAAATAGTGAAAAACAAATTCAGAGATTGGAAGCATGGAGGAATTTGCAAACAAGGGTGAGACTATACAAAGAGAGACATTGCTTATCTGAGAGCCAGCGCTGAATCAGTGAATAATACTTTGATCATCTTTCAGATATTCACTTGTGCTCCTTAAATATACAGGTACATGTCCTGCATAAATTGTAGGGTCTTTTAGTGTGAAATTCAGATTCAATGAGCGAAGCTTGAGATGCAGGCACTCTGTTTAGCTGTATTTTAGCAGAGAATAATCAGTTTCCTCCGGGTGCTCCGGTTTCCTCCCACCATCCAAAGATGTGCAGTGTCAGGTCAGGTGAATTGGCCATGCTAAATTGCCCGTAGTGTTAGGTAAGGGGTAAATGTAGGGGTATGGGTGGGTTATGCTTCGGCGGGTCGGTGTGGACTTGTTGGGCTGAAGGGCCTGTTTCCACACTGTAAAGTAAAGTAAAGTAAAGTAAAGACTAATGGAATGCCAATCTTTACATTTAGAGGACTAGAATGTAAGGATACAAAAGTTATGCTGCTGTTGTACAGAACCCTGGTTAGACCCTACTTGGAGTACTGAGAGCAAATCTGGGTACCGCATCTTAAGAAAGATATATTAGCCTTGCAGGGTGAAAAAACTGCATAGAAGCTAATATTATGTCACCAAGTCACCCTTTGTTTACATGTTTACTGTATATGGATTCTGACTAACCAACTCAGAGCCAGTCCCCAGAATGAGGAGGCTCTCCAAACTTCCTGTTTATATCTGTTAGCCAGGACTCCCTGATTAGCCCAGGGTAACAACTCTAATCAAGAATCTCATAGTCAATGTGATCCAACTGGCCCTCCTTCCAGTCACTACAGACAGAGTACAACGTGGGTTTACAAGAATGATACCTGGACTTCAGCAGTTAAGTATGGCAGCACGGTGGCTCAGTGGTTAGCACTGTTGCCTTGTAGCACCAGGGACTCGGGTTCAATTCAACCTGCCGGCGACTGTCTGTGTGGAGTTTGCACATTCTCCCTCATGTCTGCATGGGTTCCTTCCGGGTGCTCCAGTTTCCTCCCACAGTCCAAGGATGTGCAGGTTAGGTGGATTGATCATGCTAAATCGTCCAGGGCTGTGCAGCCTAGGTAGGTTAGCTATGGGAAATGCAGGGTCACAGGGATAGAGTACGGAGGTGGGGCAGGATGGGATGCTCTTCAGTGGGTTGGAATGGACTCAATGGATCAAATGGCCTGCTTCCACATTGTAGGGAATCTATGATTCTCAGTTCATCATATAAAATAAGCCTGTTTTCTCTAGAATTTAGAAGGTTATGGAGTGATTCTGAATGAAATATTCAAGATATTAGTAGGAAATGACAGGATAGACAAAGATAAACTATTTCCACAGGTTGGGGATTCTAGAATGAGGAGGTATAGCCTGAGAATTAGGGCCAGACTGTTTAGGAGAGATGTTAGGAAGCACTTCTACACACAGAGGACGGTTGGAACTCTCTTCCACAAATGGCAATGGATGCTGGTTCACTTGTTAATTTAAAATCTGAGATAGATCAATTTTTGTTAAGGAAAGGACTTAAGGGATAAGGGCATAAGGAGTCAGGCCACAGATCGACCATGAGCTATTTGAATGGCAGAACAGGCATGAGGAGCTGAATAGTCTACTTCTGTTCCTATGTTCCTAGTACGTGCTTAGAGGCCAAATCAATGGGCAGGAAATTTTCAGATTTGTTTTTTATTTGAATGTCTGGGGAAAACAGACATGCTCCTCCTGACACCCCATAAATACTTCTTCCCAGCAGTTCAGCCTGCTGCCTGTCAATTCAAGGGCCCCTTTTCTGGATTCACCTCTCTCCCCTCCAGACTCTGTCAACTGGTTCAGCAAAATGACAGGACGCTTTTTATCCCTTCATGATCGGCGAATTGCACAGAATCCTGTTGATACATAAATAAAGCCCAAAGCTGAAGCTGGCCCAAGCCTCAGGCCTTCAGACACAGACCTTGTGGAGTGATTGTTCAGCCAACATTGTGCTTGTTTTGGCCACAAGTCAAACTTCTCCCCCAAAGAACCCCTGGCCTGCTGAAGGTATGGGAACGATTTGTCCCTAGGCAATGAAGCAGTGACAAATGTGACTATTCAAAAGTCAAACGTGTAATAATGAAGCATTACATTATACTTGCTGATTCGGCTGCATTCTCTATGTTTGAGCATTCATGTTTTAAAATGATAATTTAATACACACATTGAAAATCAGTGCTATTACAGAATAAATCAAACAGGGTATTCTTAAAAGAGTTCTGTGATCACGAAAGCAAACGGTTTCAGTGATGGTGAAGTCTTTTCTTTCTAAGTTGTTGCGATAAATATCAAACACCCACAGATTAAATATTGGTTTGGATTGGAATTGTGAAAAATCCACTCTGCTCTGCCCCAGCAAATCAACTAGGCGTCAGCCTTGGAAGAGTACTAGCATCTGCAGTCAGCGTTAGAATCCTATTCCCCACAGCAGCTATCATTATGACCTCAATTTAGTGGCTGTCAGTTTAGTGTGAAATAATATGCAGTTTTATTCTGTGAACTCCCAGCCACCCGCTGCTATATGATGGTCCAAGCTCATTTGGCTTGGGATCCTGGCAGCTCAAAGGGAAGAGTGGAGATCTCCGAGCATTAATTTGGTTGGGACACAAATGCAGGCCCTGAGGTGACAAGATAGTGTTTTAATGGGCCGCATCACACAGTCTCCAGAGAGAGTTCATTCTGACTTTCAATCAGTGATGAAGTCATTGCCTTTTGTACAGGAGATCACAAATTGTTCTGACTCCCTCCTATGGCTCTGTAGGTTTATCCAATGACTAGTTTGCCATGGAGCTGTAAAGATTCTTCAATTGAATCCTTAGCCTGCTGCAGAAAATAGCCCAGAAATGGTGAAAACCCAGCAACCAAGTTACCATTTCATGGATATCAATTGATAAAATGAGAAGTGAAGTACAGGTCGTTCTGCTACAACACATGTTTCGTTACACTGTAACGCAATTGACAAATTAGGTACACTTTCTAAAGCGCAAACTTTTAAAATGTGTGTTGGTTGTATCGTGATCACAGCGCCAACACTTTAAGCGCAGCTTCTAAAGCTGATTTTTCTAATAAAGAGGGATTGCACAAGAACGCAACTATCACATTATAGAAGAACTATATGCACAGCAAACTTTTCACTAACCAGCACCTATGAGACCAGGAATGTGCTGGTTGATCAAATATTCCAGTTGATCAGGAGATACACATAACACAGTAAACCCTGCTCCAGTGAATCTTTAAAATATCATTATCCCTCAAAACATCTATGTAAAAGTGTCAACATACCTCCAGTTTGTTGGTTTATTAAGAGTGCTGGTTAGTAAGGTGCCAGTTAAAACAAAGTTTGCTATAATTTTAAGTAGATTAGATTAGATTCCCTACAGTGTGGAAACAGGCCCTTCGGCCCAACCAGTCCTCACCTACCCTCTGAAGAGTAACCCACCCAGACCCATCTCCCTCTGACTAACGCACCTAAAATTATGGGCAATTTATCACGGCCAATTCACCTGACCTGTGGAGGAAACACACGCAGACATGGGGAGAATGTGCAAACTCCACACGGACAGTCACCCGAGGTTGGAATCGAACCTGGGACCCTGGTGCTGTGGGGCTGCAGTGCTAGCCACTGAGCCACTGTGCCACCCATAATATTGAATTTAAATTGGCATTTAATCCCTACCGTGTGGAAGCAGGCAATTCGGCCCATCAAATCCACACTGGCGCTCCAAAGAGCGTCCCACCCAAACCCACACCCCTACCTCGTTAACCCTGTATTTCCCATAGTCGATCCACCTAACCCTTTGGGGGAGGCAACTCACGTAGAAAATGTGCAAACTCCATAGGGACTGATACCCGAGGGTGAGAATCAAACCCGAGTCCCTGGCATTATGAAGCAGCAGTGCTAACCACTGAGCCAGAGTAAGGTCAAATCAATAAAACAGCAATTTATATTTAATAGTTCCATTAACATGATAAAACATCCCAGGGTCCCCTCAGGATCAGCTCTGCTGTAGAGTGTGGATTTTTGCAAACTGGCAACATTGAGATGTGCTTGTCATTATCACATGCTGACAATGAGCAGGACTGGCCTTTCGAATTGCTCCATGCTTTATCTCTTCATTTCCATTCTGTCTGTGCACATGCAAGATGTTCATAAGGTCTCAGGGTGAGAGGATACTGGCTGCAAGGTGCACATTCCTGCAGGATCACAGCTCTCAATGGGTTGTGCTCACTTTTAAGAGGAAATCCACTTAATTTACCTGCAGGGGTAGTATTCCTTATTTTGCTTATTTTGCAAACTTCCCATACCTATATGGATCCTGTGCAGAAAGTACAACAAAAACATGACATGGAACCATAGACAATAGGAGCAGGAGGAGAACATTCAGCCCTTCAAGCCTGCGCTGGCATTCAATATGATCATGGCTAACCATCCTACTTCTGCTTTTTGCCCGTACACTTTGATCCCTTCAGCTTGAAGAACTATATCTAACTCCTTTTGAAAATATTTGAAATTCTAGCCTCAACTGTTTTCTGGGCAGAGAATTCCAGAGGCTCACCACTCTCTGGGTGAAGAAATTTCCCCTCATCTCTGTCACTTCTAAATGGCCGACCTCGTACCTTTAGACTGTGACCTGTAGTTCTGAACTCTCCAGTCATTGGGAACATCCTTCCTGTATCTATCCTGTTGAGCTCTGTTAGAATTGTATCTTCGGCACGGTGGCTCAGTGGTTAGCACTGCTGCCTCACAGTGCCAGGGACACAGGTTCAGTTCCAGTATCGGGCGACCGTCTGTGTGGAGTTTGCACATTCTCCCAGTGTCTGTGTGGGTTTAGTCCAGGTGTTCTGGTTTCCTCCCACAATCCAAGGATGTGCAGGTGAGGTGAATTGGCCATGCTAAATTACCCATAGTGTTCAGGGATATGTAAGTTAGATTCTTTGGTCAGGGGTAAATATAAGATAGTAGTGTAGGTGAATGGGTCTGGGTGGGTTACTCTTCGGGGGGGTCAGTGTGGACTGGTTGGGCTAAAAGGGCCTGTTTCCACACTGTAGGGATTCTATGAGAGCTTATCAGAAATAGGAGCAGGTGCAGATCAATATAGCCTCCCCACCACTGACGTTGCTTGACAATTTAATACAATTATGACTGGTCCGACTGTTCTTGCGACCTTCGCAACAATTGGAAGAGCCATTGCAATTTTGAGAGTTGCCTTTGGCAGATAGCATTATCTTGATCACAACTTCTGCACTGAAGCAAAGACAGTAGAGACAGCCCTGTCCTCACAAACATAGGTAGATGGTGGGATATAGATCTGAGCACTGGGATAATAATGGATATGCCTTAGGTGTTGTTGAACAGGACCATTATGAAATTGTTTCAAGTTCCTGCACATAGTGGGAAAACACAAAACAAGTTGTATGCAGCAGTAATTAAGACACATTGCAGGAATGTCTGGCTTAGCACGCTGAAAGCTTGTTCGAAAATGAACCACCAGAAATTATGCAGGATATTAAGCATTCACTGCATTTTGCAGAGGTTTGTGAAATTCAGCATAAGGCCTTAGTTTAATTATTGCTGCAATTAAATCAGGCTCCCTTGGTCTTGTCTGGCTCTTGAAAATGGCACCTTGCAAAATTCAGCATGTTATAAATCACGTGCACAGTGGCTGCCATCCGATTTCATGAACTACGTGGTTCTTTAATGAGGATTCAATAAAACCTTGGTGAATCTGGGCTTATGTATAAACAGAACACTCCAGATGGTACTTCTGTTTTAATCCAACTCTTTATTAACAACAAGAATAAAAGAAAGAACGCGCCTCTGCAGGGGTTGACCTATGACTTGAGACAGGTGTTGACCTTACTCAAGGCGGCCTACTTTGAATTACTTTCATAAGAATCATGTTCCATCTTTATGTTGGTCCCCAGGCAAATCTAGGTCCCCAGGTCAGTTTATGATTGTGAGGAGAAGGGACATTGAATACACCCACTTTCTTTATGTTTGTTTTGTGATAAACTGTTTCTATTGCTCCTCTATTGTGAAGTGTGCAGAAAGAGGCAGGCCAGCCTGGCTGTGTTGTACAAATCAAAGGCAGCTCACAACTGGAGGTCCAGGTGTGCATTCGAGATTAAGGACGCGCCTGGGTGCACTTCCACACATGGCACATAATATTACCCTTCGTGGTTTGTAGGTAAAAGGCGGTGATAATCAGTGAGTGGAACGAGTGGCAGACAGGTCCAGGACAAACTATAAAGGAAACTGTGAGGAACAGGGATTTCACAGATGGTGTACAGGACTGGGAAGCAGAAAATGGAAAAATAAAACTGGGACAAACAGGAAGGAGTTCAGATTCAAGCACCAGGGCAGTCTGTTTATACTGTAGTAAAATCTGTGATCAGAGGATTATACTCAGTTGTAGAATTTGCCTCAGAGGGCTAAGAAAGTTCAGGTTGAATGCACCACTGCACTTCAGCTGGTACTTTATAATAACCTGATCTGCAATTATCCAGTTTCTGCAGCTTGTGGTGACCCGTATCGTAGGGCTGCATCACACTGCTTCTTGCATCTGTTTCAGGCTGAGCTCCTGAGACACACTTTGTTTATCAGATACTGGAGTTGACCAAATCCAGGGAACTGCGATGGTAATAGTAGGAAATGTATCATTTGATGCCATCCCTTATTTCCATTGATTATGAATGTTTAGGCAGAGGCATGCAATATTTGCTGTCACTTAGAATCATGGAATGGTGCAGCAAAAGTCCAATCAGCCCATCGAGTCTCTAAAGCACATCCCACCCTGACCCCCACCCTATCTCTGTAACCCCACATGAGGTTTTTATCCTGTGGTTAAACAACCTAGCCTGCATTTCCCTGGACACAATAGGTCAAGTAGTTTGGCCACTCCAGCAGCAAAAGTGAGGACTGCAGTTACTGGAGATTAGAATCAAGATTAGAGTGATGCTGGAAAAGCACAGCAGGTCAGGCAGCATCTGAGGAGCAGGAAAATCAACGTTTCAGGCAAAAACCCTTCATCAGGAATCATCTTTGGACTGGATCACCCGGCAGAAACCCTCACAGACATGGGGAGAATTGAGCCAGTCCCCTGGCACTGTGAGAGAGCAGTGCTAGCCACTATGCCACCTTGCCACCCTGGTGCCAAATCTCACAAGATGCTGAATGTTTCTGCACCAACATTCAAAGTGGATGTAAATAAGAGATGGCATCAAATGGTACATTTCCTACTATTACCATTGTCTTCTGGCAGACATTGCAGCCCTACGCACACAGGTCAGGGTGCAACATTTCTTACGATACAGTATAATATGGTAATATTATTAGTGAGCTGTAACAGTTTTATGGACATTAAAATAAATTCATTTCCATCCTTCAGTCTCCATCCAGAGCTTTGAGCACAAACCCTAAACCAACATTTTAGTGCATGACTGAGTCTGTAGGGTACTGCCAGAGGTGGGCCATCTTTATAGGTGAGCTATTGAACTGTCGGCCTGTTTGTCCTTTTTATGGGGGTATTTTATGGAGGAGCAGGGAAGACCTTCCTAGTATTGTGACCATTATATGTCCCTCAATCAAAGATCACTTGAAACAAATTGTTTTTTTGTCATCATATAGCTGTTTTGGGGAATTGACTGTGCATAAATTGGCTAATGTGCTTCCTACACAGTACCAGTACTTTATTGCCAGCAAAGCAGTTTGGTCCATCTGGAGATGGTAAAAGGTGCTATATAAATGCAAACTCTTCTCCTCTTGGTTGAATTGTCTGTGGTTTGTTTGAAGACAAATAGCACGATACCTCCTTTTGTTTTACTCTGTCCATGAGTGTGGCTAGGGCAGCACTAACTGCCCATCTCCAATGTGCGTTGAAGAAGGTAATAGAGAGCTATCTTCTCTTGACTTCAGTTTAATTATTTATAATTTTTATATTCCTGGGCCAGTTGGTAGGAGTTTTATTCGGGCTCCTTAATCCAGGAGGCAAATATGATGTTCAAGATTTTACTTATTTGTTACTGTACACTTTAACTGGCTTTTTAAAATGTGGAAGGTAATTTGAAAACTCTTTGCTGGATGAAAACCTTTCATTGATTTTCAGGACTGTTTATCCATTATGTTTTGAAGGAATCTGGGGTGAAAGGCCACAGAAGTCTTGAATTATTAGTATCTCTCTTCAGCTTCCAACTGTAACTCATCAATCTTCCACTGTCAACTCCCATTTGACCCAGGTATCCACTTGACTTGTTTTGATGATCGTATTGAAGACAAAACTTCCGCGTGAAAGTGCATCATTATTTTGGAGATTAAAAAAAATGAATTTAATACCTCCAAAGGCCTAATAGGTTTATCTGATTAGCTGAGACACCTAGGCCTGAAAGTTCCCCTGTTTGAATTTCCAGTTTCTTTTCGTTTCATTAGGAGTGCTAAAATAGGCTTGCTCCGGGTTAGGGAGCACTAAGCTTAGCCACAGCTTCTGCTCCCTGCTGTAAATGGCTGTCCATTTTGTACAACTATTAGATTAGGACAAGTCTGATCTTCACTGTGAAGCCTCACACAGTCAAATAATCAGCTCATGTCCAGAAAGCAAAATTGTCACCTTTTAAGTGCAAAAATGGTAAGGGTCTGGTGCAGGAACTGAAATTTGAAATGTAAATCAGCCATTCATTCTGTTCCTGTACCTAGAGATACATTTGTAGAGTCATTTAGATATATAGCACAGAAACAGACCTTTTGGTCCAATTTGGTCATGCCAACCAGGTATCCTAACCTAACCTAGGCCTATTTGTCAGCACTTGGCTCATATCTCTCTAAACCCTTCCTAGTCACATACCCATCCAGATGCTTTTTAAAATGTTGTAATTGTACCAGCCTCCAACACTTCCTCTGGCAGCTCATTCCATACATGCACCACCCTTTGCACGAAAAAGTTGCCCCTCAGGTCGCTTTTAAACCTTCACCCTCTCACCTTAAGCCTATGCCTGCTGGTTTTGGACTCCCCACTTAACTGAATTAGCCCCCGACTAATGCTCAAGTAAAAGCAAAATATTGGAAAAATGTTGGAAATCTGAAATAGAAACAAAGTGCTAAAGAAACTCAGCAGGTCTAGCATCATCTATGGAAAATGAAAGAATGTTTCAAATCCAATGTGACTTCAGAACAGCTCTGAAGAAGATTCATATCAGATTCAAAGTTAACTCTGTTTCTTTCACCATAGATACTGCCAGAACTGCCTAACCTCTCCAGCACTGATTTTTATCTCAGATTAATACACGGCTCAAATCCCATCATGGCAGATAATGAAATGCAAATTCACTAAAAAAAACCTGGAATTTTAGAAATGTTAGTCTGATGGCACATTGTTTAGATTAGATTACCTACAGGCCCTTCAGCCCAACAAGTCCACACCGACCCTACGAAGAGTAACCCATCCAGACCCATTCCCCCTGACTAATGCACCTAATTCACCTGACCTGCACATCTTTGGATTGTGGGAGAAAACCGGACCACCCAGAAGAAACACACACAGACACAGGGAGAACATGCAAACTCCACACAGACAGTCGTCCAAGGCTAGAATCAAACCTGGGACCCTGGCACTGTAAGGCAGCAGTGCTAACCACTGAGCCACTGTACTGCCCTGTTGATGGCCATAAAAAAAACATCTGGTTCATTAATATCCTTTAGGGATGGAAATCATCTAATCTTACCTGGTCTGGCGTATATGTGATGCAGAAATGTTATTCAAACTGAACCATTACCTGAAATGATTAGAGTGGTGCTGGAAAAGCACAGCAATTCAGGCAGCATCTGAAGAGCAGGAAAATTGATGTTTTGGGCAGGAGCCCTTCATCAGGAAGGGCTCCTCAATGCTGCCTGTCCTGCTGTGCTTTTCCAGCATCACTCTAATCTTGACTCTAATCTCCAGTATCTGCAGTCCTCACTTTTGCCATTATCTGAAATGGCCTACCTAGTAAGCCACTCGGCTCACTATTCCCATTAGGACCTGATGGGACCCTGCTGAAGTCCAGGTGCACTGATTTAATGGATAATTGTGCAACAAGTTTAATCTTCCAATGGGAAATTCTCCTGCTCATGCCTAGCCCTCCCTCCAACCCAGCCCCAAATGTCCCCTGCTTGGTTTCTCTGGAGAGGTCATTAAACTGTTTGCTGTACTGCAGCGCCTTTGAAAAAGTGCAGTTACTACCACAGCTACCTTCTTCCATAAAGTGAGCTCCACATTCATGGGGGCTTTCTAGCTCCTGGCCTTGAGGAACATTCTGAGGGTCGCAATATTC
Organism: Chiloscyllium plagiosum; assembly: GCF_004010195.1. Taxonomy (NCBI): domain Eukaryota; kingdom Metazoa; phylum Chordata; class Chondrichthyes; order Orectolobiformes; family Hemiscylliidae; genus Chiloscyllium; species Chiloscyllium plagiosum. Next base: position 16,016,859 of record NC_057742.1, read on the forward strand.
AGAATGCTTTTTTTTTCATGTTTTCATTGTGCTATTTATTAAACTTTACAGTGTTGTCGGCTTGTGCATTGATTTATTTTCCCTCTGAATCTCCTGACCCATATCTCCATTAGAGGGACATAAGGTCTAGCATCCATAGAATCTCAGAATCATTACAACACAGAAAGATGTCATTTGGCAAGTTGTTTCTGAACCATCCCCAAATGAGGGAATGCCATGTAACCTTGAACATTCTTCCTTTACAGATATAAATCCAATTCCCTCTTGAATGCCTCAATCGAGCATGACTCCACTATTGTCTCACACAATGCTTTCCAGATCTTAACTATTTGTTGCATGAAAAGGTTTCTTGCTTTTTTCACCTAAATTTGTGCCTTCTTGGTCTCAAGCTTTCCATCAGTGCAAACAAATTTTTCCCATCCACTCACTCCGGTTCCCTCAAGATTTTAAGTGCCTCTTTCAAATCTCCTCATGACCTTTAATTATTCATAGAAAACAGTCCCAACTTCTCCAATCTATCAATGGAATGGGAGCTGTCTATAGGTTGCACCTCATTTCTTAATGTTGACTGGCATCCTTGCCTTCTATGTTTTTCTAGAGCGAGAGCGATGTTTGTAAAAACAGAACCGTGTGCTTACGAGGTAGGCCATTTCAGATAATGACTGCAGATACTGGAGATTAGAGTCAAGATTAGAGTGATGCTGGAAAAGCACAGCAGGACAGGCCAGGAGCTAGAAAGCCCCCATGAATGCGGAGCTCACTTTATGGAAGAAGTACTGCTGAACTTAATTTCTCTCTTTCATCTCAGTATGAGCCTGCAATGATAGCACATTTTCCTTCCGGCTGACACTGTTTCTTGTAAACTAGGACAGGGAATCCTGATGATTGTGTCAATAATTTCAAATGGAACAAAGCTTGGAAAAGTTTATCAACCACTGAAGTTGGGTGACCTCAATTTTTTCCAGCTAGTTAAAATATCATTACTATTTACTTCACACAGTCACATCAATGGGAGGCCTCAATTGACCTGAGCAGACATCAAAGGCAGCAATGCGCTTTAACAAATGCACAGGCAAAGACTGACCTATAAAACATGAGGCATACCCTTCATATCCAGGTCATTGAAGTCCAATACCTAAAGCCTGGGAGTTTTTGATAATAAACTGAACATTGCGTAGAGATGGGCCTTTGGTCTTGCAATATTCCGAATTGCTTTTCACACTTTCACAACACTGTGCATTAAACATTCTTCATTGATTGTCTTTCTCACGGTGAAATCCATTTTGTATCAAGAACGTGCTGAGCAGAAAGAAATACAACAGCATGTCCGCAACTGAATAAAACGTTGTCACAGTGTCTAACAAGAAAGTCGAAGAGAGTTGCTTCAAACGTGTAATCTAATCTTGATGGTAGCAGCTCATCATTGAACTCTTTGATTAGATTTGTCCTGTATAATCACATTTAGGTATCTATACCGTTTATAGAAGCCAGCTGAGCTCCTCAGTTAGACTGATTACTTGGAATTACTTCCAGATATCTAGTATTCTCTCTATTAAACTTCACTTTAAGCATTCCTTTATCCAGAGATACCACCCTAGTTGGTGCTCCAGTAGTTTGAGCTTGACACCTCAGGAGTAATGAAGAAATGCTGAGTTGCTGAAGGTTACGAGCTTTTGATGCAATGTTAAACCACTCAGGTGAATACAAACGATCCCATGGCACTATTTTGAGACAGATATGGAATTTTTAACAGTGTTCTCGCTCATATGTATCCTTCAACCAAAATGACTAAGATATAGAAGTATAGGAACAGTCTGAGGCAGTTCAGCTTCTTGTTGATCTCTCAGTTGATCATGGCTTCCCTGTACTTTGACTCCATATGCCAATCTCAATGTTATAACTCTTAACATACAGAAGCTCCCCGCCAAGTCACCCACCATCCTGACTTGGGTCTTCATTGTTACTGGGTCAAAATCCTGAACTTCCCTTCCTAGCAGCATTGTGGGCATACCGACACAATAGATTCATGACGACATTGCGTACAGTAGAGGCCATTTGGCGCATTGAGTCTACTCTGACCTATCTACACTAATCCCATTTTCCAACACTTCCCCAAAGCCTTGAATGTTATGACATTTCAAGTGGTCATCCATGTACTCTATAAAGTTTGTGAGGTTTCCTACCTCTATTACCCTCCCAGACAGTGCATCCCAGATTCCCAGCACCCTCTGGGTGAAAATGGTTTTCCTGAAATCCCCTAAATCTCCTGCGCTTCACATTAAAATTATCCCTCCTCATTATTGACCCTTCAACGAAGGGGAACAGCTACTTTGTACTCACCCTGTCCACGCCCCTCATAATCTTAAATAGCTCTAACAGGTCCTCCCTCAGGCTTCTCTGCTCTAAAGAAAACAACCTGATTATGTTCAGCCACAATAGATAACTAAAACGCTGCCAAATTGTTGTGAATCCTCTCTGCGTCCCCTCCAGATCCTTCTTATAAAGTGGTGATCAGAATTGCAGAATGTCTACTTTCAGATGAATAGTTATTATAATTTAATACTTTATGCTCCAGTATCATTCTGGTGAATTTCACCTAGCCGCCCCCTCCAACAGCACTGTACTCTTCCTGAGGGATATAACCCAAGACTGATCAGAATACCCCAGATGGCTGTCTGCTCAAGACTCTGTATAACAGCAACATGCCTCCTCACTTCTGTAATCGAGTCCCCTTGAGATAAGGCCAACATTCCATTAGTCGTCATGATTGCTTTCTGAACCTGTCTACCAGCTGTATAATGATTTGTGGACTTGGATTCCCAAAGCCCCTCTGGGGTTCTTTTTGTCTTATCATTTCAAAAAATATTCCAGTTTGTTTTTCTAAGCTCCTAAAGCTGAAAATCTCATACTTACTTAAGTCATAGAGTCATAGAGATATACAGCATGGAAACAGACCCTTCTGTCCAACTCGTCCTTGCCGACCAGATATCCTAACCTAATCTAGTTCCATTTGAAGTGGTTAAAAACTTAACAGAAATCTAGGTTTATTCAATACATCACATTCAGTTGTATGACACTTTGATCTTTTACTATAAATTCTGTGTCCTATGTTCCTGCCCCACTAGCTACCTGATGACAGAGCAGCGCTCTGTAAGCTTGTACTTCCAAATAAACCTTTGCCATAATTTTGCAATAAGTTCTTCAAAGTAGTTGAATTAATTTGCTATTTTACTTCTGGTGCAATTGCTACAACTGAGTGGTGCTTTAATAACTGGGGGAATTTTGGGGCGATCTAAAGTTTTGTCCAGCTCCAACTTATCCTTCCTGCTCATATAATCTATCATTGACTACTTCCTTGTCTCGGTATTTCTTCCAAAGTGCATCACCTCACACCTTTCAGGGTTAAATTCCATCCGACAATGATATTCCCATCTGACTAACCTGTCTGTATCTTCCTCTGACCATTATCTTCTTCATCACTCTTGACCAACTGGCCAATCATCATGTCATCCACAAACTCATTTATCACCCACCCTCACATTCTCATTTATATTGTTTATAGATGGACTACAGCAGCTGGTAAAGTGGCTTACCTTCTCATGGTCAATTAGGCATAGGCAACAAATAACGCTCTTGCTAGAGATGCTTTCTGCTCATAAAAGCATGAAAAGAATACAAAGTCGATCGATAGCATTCTTGTAACTTCCATGTGACTCAGTATTTGCAGCCTTTTGGGAGTGAAAGAAAGGTTCATTTGTGTGAAATGTTATAGAGTCATAGAGATGTACAGCATGGAAACAGAGACAGCCTAATTAGAGAGCCAGTGTGGACATAAGGGGCAGAAAGATCTGTAACAATTCTATGATTCTGTAAAGCTTCAAAGGTGAATACAACCAGAGTTGATTCAGGATCAGCTGGTGAAAGGTAAGTTTGGACAATATCTCAGGAAATTCCTGAAGTCAAGAATAATTAACGCATGGCATGTTTGTGGAGGTAGGATAATGGAGGCAGAAAATCTTGGTGTAATTAAGCAATATGCCCTCTCCCGCAAGGGCAAACAACTTCTCCAACTCTACCCTGTCAATTCTTGATTTGGAGATGCCAGTGTTGGGTTGGGGTGTACAAAGTTAAAAATCACACAACACCAGGTTATAGTCCAACAGGTTTACTTGGAAGCACACTAGCTTTCAGAGCACCAATCCTAAGGAGCTCTGTCAATTCTTAGGGGAGTTGACAGGGTAAATGCAGATGGTTTGTTACTCCCTGTGGAAGAGTATAGGACCAAAGAGCAAAGTCTCAGAGTAACGGATGGCCCATTCAAAACAGCGATGAGGAGTATTTTTTTTCTCAGAGGGTGGTGATCCTGTGAAATTCTTTACACAGAGGGCGATAAAGGCTGGGTGGTTATGACAGATTTTTAATTAGTAAGTGAATCAAAGTTTATGGAGAAAAGGCAGGGAAGTAGATTTGAGGATTATCAACTAATGTGAGATCAGACAAGATCTCATTGAATATGAGAGCTGACTTTTATAGTCATAGAGATGTACAGCATGGAAACAGACCCTTCGATCCAACTCATCCATGCTGACCAGATATCTTGAGTTAATCTAGTCTTATATGCTAGCATTTGGCCCATATCCCTCTAAATGATACCTATTCATGTACCCATCCAGATGCCTTTTAAATGTTGTTACTGTGCCAGCCTCCACCACATCCTCTGGCAGCTTATTCCATTCATGCACCACCCTCTGCATGAAAACGTTGCCCATTAGGTCCCTTTTAAATCTTGCCCCTTTCAGCTTGAACCTATTTGCTCTAATTTTGGACTCCCCTACCCTGGGGTAAAGACCTTGTCTATTTACCCTATCCATGTCCACCATGATTTTATAAACCTCTATAAGATCACCCCTCAGCCTCTGACGCTCAAGGGAAAATAGCCCTGGCCTATTCAGCCTCTCCGTATAGCTCAAATCCTCCAACCCTGGCAACATATTTGTAAATCCTTCTTGAACCCTTTCAAGTTTAATAACATTTTTCCTATAGCAGGGAGGCCAGAATTGAATGCAGTACTCCAAAAGTGACCTAACCACTGGCCTGTGCAGCTGCAGCATGACCTCCCATCTCCGATACTCAATGCAATGACCAATAAAGGCAAACATACTAAATGCCTTCTTTACTATCCTATCTACCTGCAACTCCACTTTAAAGGAGCTATGAACCCACACCCCAAGGTCCCTTTTTCAGCAACACACCCCAGGTGTTTACCATTAAGTGTATAGGTTCTGCCCTGATTTGCCTTTCCAAAATGCAACACCTCACATCTATCTAAATTAAACTCATCTGTCACTCCTCAGCCCATCACCCCTTTGGAATCAAGGTCTCGCTGTATTCTGAGGTGACTTTCGTCGCTTTCCACTACACCATCTGCAAACTTACTAACCATACCTCCTATACTGACATCATGTTGTCTTAGTTCCATCTTAAATAGCTTAGGTCCAGTGTTTAGTTAGTATCCAAATCAGACAACTTGGTTTCTCCATATATACACTATTAAATTGTTTCTACATTTTAAACACCTCAGTCAAATCATCCCTCACTTCTACTTTCAAAGGAATAGTTCTTACAATTTAACACTTTAAGCTCCAGTACCATTCTAGTGAATTCCCCCAGACCCCTTCCAACAGCACTGTACTCTTCCTGAGGGATATAACCCAAGACTGTACAGAATACTCCAGATGGCTGTGTGCTCAAGGCTCTGTATAACAGCAACATGCCTCCTCACTTCTGTAACCAAGGCCCCCTTGAGATAAGGGCCAACATTCTATTAGTCGTCATGATTGCTTTCTGAACCTGTCTACCAGCTGTAAAATGATTTGCGGACGTGGATTCCCAAAGCTCCTCTCGGGTTCCTTTTGTCTTATCATTTCAAAAATATTCCAGTTTATTTCTCTCAACTCCTAAAGCTGAAAATCTCAAACTTGCTTATGTGAAATCACATTTGCCAAAATTTTGCACTAAGCTCTTCAAAGTGGTTGAATTAAATTGCTATTTATTTTCTGATTCCAACTGCCACACCTGAGTGGTGCTTTAATAACTGGGCGAGATGGTGGTTTCATAGTGATGTCACTAAACTAGTAACTCCGCGGCTCAAACTAATACTCTGGGATGTAGCCTCAAATCCCAACAAGGTGGTTGGTGTAGTTTGAATTCAATTAGTAAATCTGGCATTTCATTGAAAGCTCATACCCGTAATGAGCTTTTTTCAACAATGGTGGCCATGGCAACTGCAATTGTATGTTACAAAAACCCATCTTGTTCACTAATGTCCCTTCGGGAAGGAAATTGTCTGTCCTAGTCTGTGACTCCAGACTCACAGCACTGAGGTTGACTCTTAACTGTCCTCTAAATTGGCCTAGCAAGCCACTCAGTTTGAGGGCATTATGGAAGGATGACAAATTCTGGCCTAGTCAATGCTGCCCACACCTCATAAAAGAATAAAGAAGAAAATTGCACAATGACTGCTAAAACAGACAGGAAAGGCTTTTCATTTGCTGTTGGGCTGCTTTTTTTTGCGATGGAACTTCATTCAATTTTAACCCTTGAATTTCCTTAGCTCGCAGTAGCCAGTTCTGCAAAGGAATGATTAAAGGGGCAAAGTAGTGAAGAGGTTTGACCATTTCCATCGTTGCCGATGTCCACCATTCTGTTTCCACAGCTCACTGGGTGTAGAACATGTTAAATGTTGAACATTGTGGTTTCTACCACTAATGGCTTGTGGCTGCAATAATCCATGCCACAAATCCTTCTTTCTAAAGCTCCTTAATTATCATGTTCAGAGATGTTATTACTCACCTCTGGAGCAGCTGGAACTTGAATCTGGGCCTCCTGGCTCAGAAGTAGGGACATTATCACTGTGACATAAAAGCCCTTGAATCCTCCTTTCTTTGCACAGTCTAAGGGTCTATTTAATTAGCTGTGGTATATGATTAGCCAATATTCAACCTTCATGAGAAGAGACACTTGTCTTAAAATAAGGTTTAGTCTATAGAATGATAACAGTAAGTAAAAGTAATATAAACTAGTGAAGATCAATTACAAAAGCCATCAGGAGCCAGGGATGGCATGTCTGTCTCTAACGAGGCATCATGCTAAACTCTCTGGTTCTCTTCCCATGACTGTGTGACATCAATAGTGAAGCTTAATAATATGGACATTTTTGGAATCATTATCTACACAACACAAATGGCATTGGGCATACAATTAAGATGTTTAGATAAGCTCAGTTTCATTATCGTGTGAAGCCCTTAATATGGTCACAAATGTCTGCAGTCCTTTTGAGGAATGGTCCGGAAGATACTATAGGCATACCATGTGCCTGTAGATACATTTCTGGAGAGAAGGGACATTATTATTTTGGATTAATGTCTCTGAGGAATGTACAATCCTTTTGAGCCTAATTCTCTCTTTCTGTCCTTTAAATGACTTATATTCTTACAGATGCCTACACATAACTGTTATTAATATTAAAAAATAATAATTTAGCATTGAGACAGTTAATACATGTCCATGAACTTTAACATCATCAGACTGAAATTAAGTACCAAAGCTGTTCTTTGGGATCAGCCTTGATAAAGCCCCTGAACAAATTAGAGAGTTGGATAATCCTCTATAATGGTGGCTTGAAGGAGCATTAAAAAAATAAACAAAATCTGCATCAAGCATTAACCTTTCAATACATTAATGATGTGTAATGTAATCCTTCCATGAAAGAAATTGTAATTAATTTGCTTTTGGAATAATAACAGAGAAATTTCTTAAAGTCACAGTCATTGCTGGTGAAAGATTTCAAATTCCTTTGCAGATTTATGGATGGATTTAAGTACATTTTGGAAATTCTAATCTGAATAACATAAATGTTATCCTGGTGTATTTTGCTGTGTTATAAAGGGGTGCCAAGTTTGTGCAAAAATATTTTCCGAACCTTGTCTGTGGGGGATGGAAACTGAAGAGAGCTGTGTGCTATTTTTGTCATATTACATGGGTCACAACTAACACAATAATGAGTTTTAATGTGATTTGCATCAGTGCACAATGAAAAGAAAAATTATTGCATGGTTTTTCTCGTGAAGGTGATGCTGCTTTAAATGTAATTCAGCTGAAGGAGTGTGTGTCAGCACTGCAGAAATATGTCATCATAGATGACAGACTGATGAATTTTGTTGCAATACGAAATTTTGTTGATTGTGTAGCCTTTTCTTTTCTAAACATAAGCAACAGAGGCTCAAATTCACTATAAAATGTATAGTGGTGTAATCATTTTTCATCAAGTGCAGCTCTTCAGTGATGGCGCTCTTGACCAATGTCAGAAATTTTTCAGTTCATGTTACCTAACCCACCACCACCTCCCCCCTTCCCCTTAGCACAACTATCCCTTCATTTTCAAATTCCAGCCTCCAATAATACTTATAAGTCAACGTCAAGGAAATGAACAAACATTCGTCTGATGTACGCATTTCTTTCTCACTGTGATGTACCACAATTACATAAAGCTGGAGACTGTTAGCACAGATGGGACCAATATTTGAGGTAAGCTGGCTAAAGATGTGCAAAGAATGTAGCTGAGACCCACCGATATTCCCAGTTAGGCAATGATATGCAAAGTTTCTGTTTCTGTATTTGTAGATTGCAAGGAGCATATCATGGGCTTTGAGGCCACACATGAGTTTAGATAGATGCTCCCCATTAATGGGCATATCCTCCAAGTTGCAAGGAATAACAGCAAACATTTTTCAGACAGGATTTGTCCATCATTGAGGTAACAATACTTTCCAAAACTCCAGGGCTACAAGATAAGGAAAAATGTGAAGAATAAACAGCATAAATAAGAATGTGCTGATCGGGCTGATTGACCAGAGAACCACATATGGGCTTACAGGCAGTAGTTGGAAACTCCTTTTGATTAGAATGTTAAATGGAAGTGAGCAAGTGAAATCTCATCCCACTGTGACAGAACAACAGCTTCACATGACCGGTTTGTTGATGATCAACAGGAATAGTTTATTTTTCAATATCTTTGACCTGTTTAAGCAAGTTAAGAAGTAAATTATATTTTATTTAATTTGATTAGTTATAAAACACCTTCTGTGAGGAAGAATAACTATGGGGTATAGGTAAAAAGTAATGTCTTAGGTTTAAGACTTTCCGATCATTTTCATGGCTCAGGTTAATGTCAAACTAAGCTAACAAACATGCAAATGATTGTGACAAATGTCTTTTACTCAAAGACAAAGCTATGATTTAAGTTAGTATTGATTATTTTGAGTTTTAATCCATTTTAGACATCAACAGCTATTTTTGAAACACCTATGGTTCTTGCAGTTGAAGGTCATTCATAAGCTTTAGAATTAACCAGAATATTTAGATGTACTGGTTGAACATTTGGCATGGTAGCTCAATCAATAGAGAGTAACACTTTATGCTCTCAATCAGATGTATAGATTACACTATTCATTAATCACAATAAAGGTCTATGCCCAATTATTTCCTATTTTAATTATTAACCTGCTTAGAGATGTTACTAAACAGCTCTGGAGCAGGTAGCACCTTGAACCCAGATCTCCTGGTCCAGGGGTAGGGGCACTGCCACTGAACCACCAGAGGACCCCAATAAAGATCACGAAGTAAATAAGATAAGGGGGCTAAACTGTCCCAAAAGGGACATGATTGATATTTCAAAAAACACATCAGAATATAGTAGGAAACAATATCTGTATGATGACCACCACTAATTAGTAACTAATTAGGAATTGGACATACACTGATCAGCCCATCTGAGATTGATCCTGTGCTGCTCATGCATTTGCAAGCTAGTTAAGGTGCAGGCTATGTCCTGATCATGCATGGGAGGTAACGACCAGCAAAGGTTGACCAGCAGAGATTCATGGTCGTTTGGTAGACAGGGGAGAAAAACAGGCGGACAACTTCAGTCAACAGAAGAGAACAAAAAACATGTGCCTAATCAGCTAGAAACTGCAACTAAATAGACACCAAAAGAACTCTGGATGCTGTAAATCCGAAACAGAAATTGTTTGAAAAGCTCAGCAGGTCTGGCAGCATCTGTGAAGAGAAATCAGTTAAAGTTTCAGGTCTGGTCACCCTTCCTCAGAACCCTTTAGTTCTGAGGAAGGGTCAGCGGACTTGAAACTTTACCTTTGGTTTCTCTGCACGGATGCTGCCAGACCTGCTGAGCTTTTCCAGATGTAGTCTCCTTTGAGCTTGTTTTCGTTTGCTTAATAAATTACGTGAAACTTGTGAAAACATGCTTCTACTTGAACTGTGATTAATCAGTACAAGTTATACTTCTGGAACTTTCTCTCTAAACTCAGTCCATAACTATAATTGACTTCACTCTCACAATTAATGCTCAAGTGAACTGCAAAATCTTACACCTGGAATATTACAGACCTGCCTAGCACAGGGTTAGTTAGATAGATAATGAGTCTATTTTCCCAGTTGAAAAAGGGAGCAAAAGACAAATCTAGGAAATGGATTTTCTTTTATGCATTTTATTGTGGTGTCACATGCTGGGCCAGCATTTGTTGCCCATCCCTTATTGCTCAGAAGGCAGTAAAGAGTCAACCACACTGCTGTGGATCTGGAGTCACATGTAGGTAACCAGGTACAGAAGGCAGATTTCTTTCCCTAAAGGACATTAGTAAACCAGATTGATTATGTGACAACTGACTATACTTAGATAACCTAATCGTCATAAGGCTAGTTTTCAAATCCAGATTTTTATTTATTCAAATCTCACTGTCTCACCTTTTCACTATCTTCTTTCTTCATTTCAGACAGTTCCATCTGCTTAATAATTGTAATTAATTGTATTTTAGACTTTGTCAGATAATCTGTTATGTCTGGTTTTACCTAATGTGGAATACCCATATTGATAATGAGGCTAAAAATACAATGAGTGTAAAAAAAGCACATTGTTGCAAATAGGAAGTGGATAATTGGCCAATAAGTGGATAAGTGGTAATATTAGCTACATTGTAACAAACATTTCTGTACATAAAACACTGAACCATTTCTAGAGAAGGCAGATATTCCACTATAGTTCTGCCTGAGAAGCTGTATTGTACCAGAGCCAATAGTTTTGTTTTAATCCACTCGTGTGATGTGGGCATCACTGGCTGGACCAGTGCTTATTGCTTATCCTCAGTTGCCCTTGAGAAGGTGGTGATGAACTGCTTTTTTAAACTGCTGCAGTCCTTCGTGCTGTAGGTAGACCAACAATGGTATTCAGGAGGCAATTCCAGGATTTTGACTCAACAACACTGAAGGAATGGCAATAAATTTCCAAAACAGGTTGGTGATTGGCTCGGAGGCAAACTTGCAGGAAGCAGTGTCGAGTGTATCTGCTGCTTTTGTCCTTCTGGAGGGAAGTGGCCATCGGTTTGGAAGGTGCTGTCTAAGGATCTTTGGTGAATTTCTGCAGTGCATATTGTAGATAGTACACAATGGTGCTAACTATGGAAATGGTGCCAATCAAGTGGGCTGCTTTGTCCTGGATTGTATCAAGCTTCTTAAGTGTTGTTGGAGCTGTATCCATCCAGGCATGTGCGGGGGGTACTCCATCACACCTGTAACTTGTCCCTTGTAGAAGGTGGACAAGCTTTGGAGAGTCAGGAGGTGAGTTACTGATTGCAGGATTCCGAGTCTCTGACCCGCTTATTTAGTCATTGTAGTTACATGACTAGTCCAATTCAGAATCTGATCAATGATAATGTCCAGGATGTTGATGGGGGGAGGAGGGCTGGGGATTCAGTGATGCCAGTACCATTGAATTTAAGGGGTGGTGGTTAGATTGTATGTTATGGAAATGGTGATTGCCTGGTGTTTCTGTGGCATGAATGTTACTTACCACTTTTCACCCCAAGTCTGGATATTGTCCAGGTCTTGCAACATTTGGCCATAGACTGCCTCAGTCTAAACAGGGATTCCTGTTGGGAATATCAAAACTCACTCCATCCAGAACCATACCAATGTGTAGAGGGCAGAACACAAGCCAAATGGGATTTCCTTCTTCTTTGTGCACCTTCTGTTTCTCAGGTTAGTGTGGGCAATGTGGAGGCTGACCTCAGAAGGTAGCAATAACTGCACGATGAAAGCCCCACAAAAAGAAATGCCACTGTAATCCTTTCTATTCTGTCACATCACTTTGATTTTCCTATTGAGTATATTCCAACAAGTTCACAAACAGCTTCTTCCCTGTTGGTATCAGACTAATGAATGGACTTCTCATATATTAGAGTTGATCTTTCTTTATACCTTCTCTGTAACTGTACCACAATATTTTGCATTCTGTTCTATTACCCTAATGTATTTATGTAAGGTATGATTTGTCTGGTTGGCATGCAAAACAATACTTTTCACTTTTTTAGTACATGTGACAATGTCAAATCAAATGAATGCAATGAATTCTGATAGCAACTTTATGTGGCTTGGTTTTCATCTATGGGTACCTTTTGACCCAAAGGGACACTTCAAAATTGCTCAGCAAGTTAATGACTATCCTGATCAGATCATTATTTGATCTATATCACACAAACTATCAAACTAGCTACAGACAACCACTTTCTGACCTGGAAAGTGCAGCTCTGCCTCAAATTATCTGGGAAGGCAAAGTATTGAAAACAAATTAGAGTTTAAGCAAATAATTTTTTGCTGCTATACAGTGTATATGTGAGTGCTGTTTTTCATTAACCTGTTGATGCCATCACTCCAAAGTGTTCTGTATTCCATACAATTCAGTACCATCATGTATATAGTTTAGTGCATGCACAAGACCAGGTGCCTAGGTCATGTGCTCAAGTGAGTGGCTGATTGAATCAATCAGCATGCTTTTTTTGATTGTTTCTAATAGACTGAGTATAGTCTTGCAGAACCCAAAGCAAAACTTCTATTGTTGGATGTAATTTCACTTTTGGAATACTGTGTATACTGGTGTCATGGAAGGCCATTGTGAAACTTGAAAGGATTCAGAAAAGACTTACAAGGATATTGCCAGGACTGAGGGCTTGAGCTGTAGGGAGAGGCTGAATAGGCTGCAGCTGTCAGAGGTGGAGGGGTGACCTCATAAAGGTTTATAAAATCCTGAAGGACATGGATAGGGTAAATAGACAAGATCCTTTCCCTGGGTTGGGGGAGTCCAGAACTAGAGGACATAGGTTTAAGGTGAGGGGGAAAGGTTTAAAAGGGACCTAAGGGGCAACATTTCCATGCAGAGGGTGGTACGTGAATGAAATGAGCTGCCAGAGAAAGTGGTGGAGTTTGGTACAGTTACAACATTAAAAGACATCTGGATGGGTACATGAATAGCAAAGTTTCTAGGGATATGGACCAAATGCCAGCTATACTTGGGCAACACTTGCTGAACATTCTTGATTGTACTAGTAGCTATGTTCACAACTAATTTAAACTAATCAGTTGAGCTAAAAATACGGCTCATTTACATTTGCTAGTAATATGCAATAACATACATTTTTATGCAGGCCCTTGTTCAAGCCTTGCATCTCTTTGAATTACCCAGAGGCTTAAGAAGGCTATATTTTCTCATTTATTTCATCCAATCAGAGTCAACTTGCCAACCTTTCTCCCCTTAGTATATTGTTGCAACCATCTGAAATTTGGAGTTGTTGCATTTGACCTGAAAAGTGCAAAACAGGAAGCTTTTGCAACCTGCCTTTTTTCAGCAATACGTGCCCTTGGTGAACACAGTAAGTTTATTTTGAACACGTTTAGCAATATATTCTTCATAGAAGGACTTTAAAAACCTTTAAGAGTGCTTGGAAATCCTGTCCCTTTCTGTTGACTTTACAAGTTGTTATTTTCCAGGTGAGCATGGACATATTTACAAGGTTCCAGCAGGACCAACAATGTTTTCAGTGCTGATAGTTCACAGGCCATTATATCATGCATATCATCAATTCACTGGTAGCCTCTTGCTAGTCTCATCCAGAATTATTGATTCCAACAGGTTAGTTCAGTGCTATATCTAGACACAAAACATAGCTCACCAGACAGGAATTTGTTTATATCATGGAAAGGCCTCCCCAGAGATTGTACTTTAACAGACAAGAAGGCAGGCAAGAGTAGGGAGATGGCTCCCAGCTGGCTCACCTTTTCCATTGCTGTGTCTCTCTTTAAGGTGCTGTATCTGTGAATGGGGAACTCATTCCAGGATCCCCCTAAGCAATCCCACACTGGTTTGATTGCAATGCTACCCACAGGGTGAGCCCTTTGCCTGCTGCTGAGTTAATACCAGCAGCATTGGGCTACGTGGGCATGACTTGAGCTAAATTGGTGGTGGAGGTTGGGATAGGAGGGGAAAACCACTCACAAAGTCATGATAAGAAGATGGGGTGGTGAGTGTTGGTCGCCATGGGGACAACACAAGATTTCACTCTTCATCTATGCCAACATTACAGTGCTATTTAGAAGGAGCGTTTCACTATTGGAAGTGTCATTTTTCAGGTGGGATGTCACTGGAGTCTTGTCTCCTCCCAGGTAGATCCACAAAATCATCTAGTGCTATTTGAAGAAGAGGTGGGGAATTATGCTCTGATCTTGGCCAATATGTATTCCACCACCAGATTATATGATCATTTATTGCACTGCTGTTCCTGAGATCTTTCTGCATATTGACTGCTGTGTTTCTGACATTACAACCACGTCAAAGGTATCTGATTAACTCTATCACATTTTAGGACATCTCATAATTGTGAAAAGTGCAACATAAAAAATGCAAGTGTTCCTTCTAACCACTGTTGTGTGTGCACGGAATTTAACTTGTGTGGAGTTCTGTGCAATATGGCAATGTGTCAATATGAATGATTATAAACAGTGTGCCACAGTGGCAATAAAGCTCTGGAGCACAATTGTGCCAAGGAACACAACTTCGTAGCCAGGACTCTTGTGTAATGTAAAACATTATGCAATTAAAAACAGCATACGCACAGAGAAGAAGGAAGAAAGCTCTTAATTCATTCACGTAAACAGTGGTAGTCTGTAGGGTCATAAAGACCAGTCCCCACTTTATAGAAGGAACCATAACAATCAGCAGGATAGTGAAAGTTACGCTTTATCACAAAGTGCCACATTGATGGGCTAGTATTATAAATAAAGTTAATATCTCAAAAGAGTTCACTTTTACTATTGATATTGATAAAAGGTGATAAATGAGGATAGATGAATCAACAGCTGGGATGTGTCTAGCTACATTAAAAGACATTAAATAGCACTTGAATCTGCATTAATATTTTCTCTGCTTTGCATTTTTTCCATCAGCATTTCTTGCTTTCTACAAGAGCTCCAAACCTTGAGGCAAAGAAACGGGATTTGACTGAATGACTGAATTAGCATGCTTTTCATGAAAATCTAAGCAATCCCTGACTCTCGGAATATTTGCATCAAGCTTTACACAGACAGCCTAACCTCTCAGATTTGCAATTCAGGGAGGAGATCACACATTGGAAGGACAAGAAGTTTGAGGACTGGACAAGCAAGTTAATGAACCACTTTCTCATTCATGAGAATGGAAGGGAAGACAGTCTCGGGATCATTAAAAGCAATGCAAGTAGATGAAACACTTGTAAACAAATGTGCCTATATTAAGCAAGCTTAGTGATGCTATCTGGCATAATAATTCAATAGCTCTTCAAGAGGAGCAAAGTCCTTGGCTTCACCTGCCAAAGCTCCAAACAGGTAAAATTGAATATGCATAATTGAACAAGTAACCAGTTCACTGAATGATTGTCTGTGCATTGCTATGGCAATTTTAATAATTGCCTATGGCCTATGATCCCAGTCTGGTGATCAGCACCCAATGTTAGAGACCGATTCTTCCACAATATTTATAACAAACTCCATCAGAAAACAGCATCTAGAGTTATATTTGTGTTATTTATTTGGGAAATTTGGAATAATGAAAGTATACAACATCAAGATGTCACTGGTTAACATTATATTGAACAAGAGTTTGCGAGCTTATAATCTTTAGTTTCAAAGTGGATAAAACAAAAGTGTTTGAACATGAGACTTTGGCCCTGAATGGTGCTATTGTGTGTATTTCACATGGGTCAACCCTGCAATAAAAGAGTGAAGGGTGACATTTCAGACTAACATACCAAGCATTTGCACTACCCGCTGCATACATTTTGGATCCATCAGATAGGACGCAATGGAGAAAATTTGTTTTGTATATCACATATAAACACAATCATAAAACAGGTTTATAATTCTTTTATCTCACACAGAAGAACATCTTGCTCCCTTTCAAAACACTGAACTATTTACATTAGAAATTCCCATAAGACCTACTTAGCTGTAAGACTATTTTGATGTTGTGGTTCTGTTCGCCGAGCTGGGAATTTGTGTTGCAGACGTTTCGTCCCCTGTCTAGGTGACATCCTCAGTGCTTGGGAGCCTCCTGTGAAGCGCTTCTATGATCTTTCCTCCGGCATTTATAGTGGTTTGAATCTGCCGCTTCTGGTTGTCAGTTCCAGCTGTCCGTTGCAGTGGTCGGTATAATGGGTCCAGGTCGATGTGCTTATTGATTGAATCTGTGGAGAGTGCCATGCCTCTAGGAATTCCCTGGCTGTTCTTGTTTGGCTTGTCCTATAATAGTACATAGGACAAACAGGAAGACAGCTAACGATCCGCATCCATGAACACCAACTAGCCACGAAACGACACGACCAGCTATCCTTAGTAGCTACACACGCAGATGACAAGCAACATGAATTCGACTGGGACAACACTACTATTATAGGACAAGCCAAACAGAGAACAGCCAGGGAATTCCTAGAAGCATGGCACTCATCCACAGATTCAATCAATAAGCACATCGACCTGGACCCAATATACCGGCCACTGCAACGGACAGCTGGAACTTACAACCGGAAACGGCAGATTCAAACCACTACAAATGCCGGAGGAAAGATCACAGAAGCGCTTCACAGGTGGCTCCCAAGCACTGAGGATGTCACCTAGACAGGGGACGAAACGTCTGCAACACAAATTCCCAGCTCGGCGAACAGAACCATAACAACGAGCACCTGAGCTACAAATCTTCTCCCAAACTTTGAACTATTTTGATTTTGAATGTTATGATCCATTGTAGTAGCATGCCATATATCAGGCCCTGTTATTGCCAGAGTTATACCAAATATTAAAGTTTTTTAAGTGATACCCACAGTCCAATTTTACTTGACTTTTGGACCATGGTTGATAGAAAGTGGCTGGGAAGATAACTTTTTCATATTGAAACTAAGTTTTTTTCACTGCAGAGAACAGGCAGCTTCTGCTGGGGAGAACAACACACACTAGATTTAAATGCATTTGGAAAGGCAAGGATTGATTCGGGATAGTCAATGTGGCTTTGTGCATGGGAAATCATGTCTCACAAGCTTGAATGTTTTTTTAAGAGTGAGAAAGAAGATTGATGAAGGCAGAATGTTAGATGTTGTCTATAAGGACTTTAGCAAGGTGTTTGACAAGGTTCCCTATGATAGACAGATTAGCAAGGTTAGATTACATGGAATACAGGGAGAGCTAGCTAATTGGATACAAAATTGGCTTGAAAGCAAGAGAGATGGTGGTGGTAAAGGGTTGGTATTTGGAATAGAAGCTTGTGAACAGTGGTGTGTGGCAAGGACTGGTGCTGGGTCCACTGCTTTTAGTCAGCTATATAAGTGATTTGGATGTGAGTATCGGGAGGTATCGTTAGTAAGTTTGCAGATGGCACCAAAATAGTTGGCGTAGTGGACAGCGAAGAAAGTTATCTCATAGTACAACTGGACCTTGATCAGATGGACCAATGGGCAAGGAATGGCAGATTGAGTTTAATTTAGATAAATATGAGGTGCTGCATTTTGGAAAGACAAATCAGGGTGGGATTTATACATTTATACACTTCGGTAGGACCCTGGGGAGTGTTACTAAACAAAGAGACCTGGGGGTGCAGGTTCATAGTTCCTTGAAAGTGGAGCTGCAGGTAGATAGGGTGGTCAAGAAGGTGTTTGGTATGCTTGTCTTCATTGGCCAGAACATTGAGTATAGGAGTTGGGATGTCATCTTGCAGCTGTACAGGACATTGGTGAGGCCACTTTTAGAAAATTGAGTTCAGTTCTGGTCTCTCTGCTATAGGAAAGCTGTTGCTAAACTTGAATGGGCTCAGACAAAATTTACAGGGATGTTGCTGGGATTGGAGGGTTTGAGCTATAGGGGGTAAGGGTGACCTCATAGAGATTTGTTAAATCATGGGGGGCATGAATAGGGTGAATAGCCAGGTGCTTTTTCCCAGGGTAAGAGAGTCCAAAACCAGAGGGGATAGGTTTAGGGTGAGAGGGGAAAGTTTTAAATGGGATATCTGGTCTCCGCAGACAAGTTGGATTGAAGAGTTTATTTCTGTGCTGTTTAGCTCTTCAAAAAAACAGTTCTATCTCCACTCAATCTGCAGTTTTTAAAAACATAAAAACATAAAAATAGAAAGACATGGTTCTTACAAATTATATCACTGTTTCTTCACTGTCACTAGGTCAAAATCCAGGAATCCACTCCCATAAAGTGCTGTGAGCATACCGACACCATCTGGATTTCAATGGTTCAAGAAGACAGGTCATCAACACCTTCTCAAAGTTAATTTGGATTGACGATCGATTCTGGCACGGGGACAACAACTTTCCAAAAAGAATTTTAGAAGATACTCAAATTGTTTGGCCACGAAGGGCTGAATTATCTTCCAGTGCAGAGATCACCCATCGACCTATGAAGTTCATGTTAGCTCCTCACATGCAGAACAACTTGATCAGTCCCACTTTCCATCTCACCCCGTGTAGCTTTGCTGCCTGTTTTGATACTGGGTTATATTCATTCCTGGTCATTAAAAGGAGGACAGTTTAGGAGAATTTTCTTATCAAGTATTTCCTTCCTTTACTCTATCTATGGGAATGAATTAGATGTTGTCAAATGCCTCCTGAGATAGTTACAATTATAACATACTTTTCACCTCTGTTTGACATCTTCTCAGGTTCTGAATGCCAAACTAATACATCTTAACTGGAAAGTGAAATGCTCGGTCAATCATGCAGTTGCTCTGTTGGTATATCCTCTGATTAATGATTACTTTTCACTCATTAGAAAACTGTAAAGACACTTCATGTGCATAAAAATTTAAAGCCATATGCCAAAAAGGATACAATTTGATTTGTGTTCTGAGACACATTTTTTTGTAAATTGAAACCTGTAAGTCATTAACACCTCTGCTTGCCTACATTTTAGTTGCAATCTAGCCCACTGCGTTTACTTTCTGTTGATTAATTAACTGATTTCAGCTCATTTACACAGAGATTACATTGAGAAATGACTGTAAAGTGGAAAAAAGCAGTAGGAATTTGATATTAAATATTCAGGGGTGGATATTTAGCAAAATTGTTCCTGAACAAACCATCATTAAATTGTTGCCCTGTTGGGAAACTGAAGAGAAAGAAAATACAAGTTTTATAATACAGAAGGACAACAAAAAAGTTGAAAAGACTGGGGGTAAAGACAATAGATTAGATTCCCTACAGTGTGGAAACAGTCCCTTCAGCCCAACAAGTCCACACTGAGCCTCTGAAGAGTAACCCACCCAGACCGATTTCCCTCTGACCAGTGCACCTAACACTATGGACAATTTAGCATGGACAATTCACCTGATCTGCACATCTTTGGACTGTGGGGGGAAATCAGAGCACCTGGAGGAAACCCACACAGACACAAGGAGAATGTGCAATCTCAACACAGACAGACAGTCACTAAAGGCTGGAATTGAACCTGAGACCCTGGTGCTGTGAGGCAACAGTGCTGGCCACAGAGCCACAAACAAAGTATTGGTCAATGATTGATACCAAATTTTGGAATTATAAATTCAATAAAAATAAGGAATGGTCAAAGACATTATGGAGAATCTTAGTTTTGTAAGTCCAGAAAAGAATGAGTGAGGCTAAGAGACTAACTTAGTTTAAATACAGTGGAACAGAGAGAGTATAAATCTGTCAAATAACATTCTAGTAACTCAAAGTTTATTTCCAAACAGACAACTTTAATCATGAAGGAGATTTAATCTTACATTATAATAGAGCACATGACATGTAATATTTTAACATACAAGGAGGTACTAACAAAGATAAAAAGAATATTTATGCTGTATTTATTTTACTTTTTTAAAAAAAACTTGTGCAGAAAGGCTTAATGTCAGTTGTTTATGATTTATATACTTGTACCACTAACCTTACCATTAACTGCATGGCCCTACCTATCACTGAGGCACATACTGAGGCTAAATTCAAAGGGCAGAGGTCAGACACATTAGTCCATAAAGCAGCCATTATTGCTTTTGACGCCCATTCCTAAAAATTTAATACAAAAATAATGTAGCTTTTTTCTTGCATGTTACATCCTAACTCTGATATTTGGGCAGATACAGTTGGGATACAAATCCTTTAACAGGGTCAATTTAAATCATACATGACACAATATTACACATTAACACGTATTGTGAAATCAAGGCCAATTGCTGTGAAAAGACTCAATCAAAGATGGAAAATTGGAGTGATTCATCAATAAAAAGATGAGTATATGTTGTTTTGAAACCATTTTTCTTCAAAAACTAAGTATTCCCAGATGGAGTGACACTAATTTTTCCAGTCTGTTTCAGTTGTAGAGACAAACCTCCCACATACAATATCTCAGCAGCTGGGACCTTTTCCCAAGGCAAGTTTAAATGGCCAGCCAGCTGATGGGACCTCATTAATCAACAGGGGACACACACAGGGTCATTTCTCTAAAGGAAAAATTATTATAGTAAATTGTTGCTATTTATCATCCACACTGACATGCTCAGTGGCTTATGGGGGTAATGTACCATTCTCCTAACATACAGACGCTAAGTACTCCAAACTCAAATTCATTTGTTAAACACACATCAGTAAACATGACAGCAAGACGCAAATTTGATTGGCTGTGTCACCTATGAATCCGTGTCATATTCTGTTTTGTGATAATTGTGGAGTTTAATAAACTGTTTGATTTTTTCTGTTAAGGTTTACATGTTCTGGCTGGAAGTCTCTGACAGGATGCTGTCACCTGGTGTAGAATTACTTTACGTGACAAGATATACTTTTGTTTTATTATCACTGAGTAAGGTGTAGAGTTGCCTGACATTGTGTATGATCCATTGAAACAATATTTAAATAAAACAAAAAACTACAGATGCTGGAGATCTGGAACAAAAACAGAAAGTGCTGGAGAAATTCACCATATCTGGCAGCATCTGTGAAGAGAAAAATGTGTTCAAGTCTTGAGTCCAGTGACCTGGACTAAGGGTCTTCTGATGAAGGGTCATTGGACTCAATTTTAACTCTGTTTTCATTTCGCAGACATACTGAGTTTCTCTAGCACTTTATTTTTGAATACAATAGTTATCCCTTTTTCCTTGTTACTTTGATTAAGTAGAATATTGTTGACTTAATGAACATTAAAACAGGTCTCTTTTCTCCCTTTGCTTTTCTGGTGAAGCTGCTAGCGCTTTGGCTACATGCCTCAGCTGTTACACTGGCAGAGGGGCCATGCTTCATTCTCCACCTCTCTTTGTACCTTAAAAAGATTAATCATTTCTCCCAAGCCTTTAATTACTTAGCCAAATTCCCTCACAAGGATCACTTTCTGCTCCTCTATCTTGACATCAAAGGCTCTGCGCCGAATCTTATTTTTATCACAGTGTGAGTTACATCAAATGTTTTGGAGGGTTTTTCACCATGAGGGTTAGGGGTATTTCTTGCCTTGCTCACCTCATTAACTCCCTATATTCCCGTTATTGAGTCCCTTCCGTTTGAATATAGTTCCATCTTATCATGAAAAGACTGCAATTGGCAATTTTTGCAAACTGGTCAAACCTGCCACCAAACATTCTACAAAATGTTAGGAACCTGACATCGGTATAATGAGTGACTTTTTCAATATACTAGTCGAGTGGTAGCTAACAAATTAAACTGCACAATGGGCATGCATCCATCTGCTTAAATGGTTTGTTTGGACAATTGAACTCCTGTAACCAAACTGTAGAATAATGTAAATAATTCCTATAGGCTAATCAGGTTCATGGATCCACTGCATCTGAACATGTCCCCGTTTTCCTTGGAAATGCTGATCCCAGGATTTGAGGAAAGCCAGACCTACCTTAGATGATAAGAAGGATCTTCTCCATTGAAATCACCTTCATATTATCACTGACAGATCATGTGTTTTCTTATTGTCTATGATCAAAATTTTGACCCAAAGGCTTTAGCCCTGTATCTCATACACACGGTCATGCACAGAGAGGTTTAATACAGATGAAAAAAATACAAGTTGTCATCATTGAATCTCTTTTGTACAGTTTGTTAGCTGAATTGAGACTTTAACTAGACTGGAGGCCTGGTAAAAGAACAGGAATTTCAATGAGCTTTGAGGTTTTGTGCAGTCAAATTGCCAGGACACTGCCTCTCACATGAACTTGTAACTAGAATTGGTCAACGGAGAATCTGCTCACACTTTCAAAGCATCAATGGTTCACCTGGATGCATAGCTGACTCACAACTAGTTCAATGACTTTTCAGGTAATGTTTAAGCTGGAATCTCTTGTGATGTTGCTTTGAGCTGAACAGCTTAAGTAGGCACAGACGTGTGTGTCAGCCTTTATCACCTGATTTATTATGAGCCCCAAACCCCTTTCCAAATAAAATGGCGTTAGATCATTGTATATCCAGTATCGTGGTTTTCATACTGAGATAGCCAAGGTTTTTTGCTTGAGCTGAGCAGCCATCACATTACAACGAAGGATCAATAAGACTCATTTCACGTTTATCTGGCACCAATTGAGCTTCAACATTTCTTATCTATGGTGAGACAGGAAGCTGATTGGGCTGGCATTTCATACTCCTATTTACTTACCGTCATTCTTAACACATGGATTTAGGTGTTTCACAATTGGCTAGGATTGTTCTTATTTTCTTTAGGGATCTTACTGTGTTTTAGATCTGTCTGGGAGGTGATGTTGCATACGTCACCTGATAGGTCATCAGCCATCTTAACTGATTTGAAAAAAATATGCAGCTTTGGAACTTGTAACATCTTTACATGCATGCCGGGTATATTGGTGGACTCTTCATGAATCAAGATGGGAGATTTTTACAACATAAAAGAAGGCACAGGGGTACAGCATTGTCATCACAGGTGGCCTTCCAGAACAAGGAGTTGACCTTGACTAAGTGTTGCAGACTGGCACATTCCAAGATCCACGTATTGAGGAAAGCACTGAAGCTTGGGGCAACTGCCGCGAAGCTGCTTTGAGGAAGTCTTCCTGCTAAAGTTAAATGGGGGTCTGATCAGTTATTGGACCCCCCTAGTGGCTCAAATGCATGTAAATGTAGTCTGATTCAAGTAAAAGGTGCCTCGACTTTGATTATATAGAGCCAAACTTCAATGTTGGTTTGTTTCCTTGATATGGCTGCTGCACAGAACTGAACTGCAGATTTTATTTATGAATAAAGTTAACTTTGAAATTTTAAAAAGTCATTGTCACAGGCATGTGTCACTTTGGTAGCTTTAAGGAACATGTGGTTAGCAGTAAGAGTAATGGCACAGTTTCAGTCTTGCAAAACCAGCAACTCCAGAAACAAGTTCTGAAGAAGGGTCACTGGACTTGAAATATTAAATCTGCTTTCTTTCTACAGGTGCTGCTAGACCTTCTGAGTTTCTCCAGAAATTTCTTTCCCTGAAGCACCAAGGATGTGCCAGATTTTGGATCTGCCATATTCTGAGCTATGGGTGGTTTGTTGTAAGCCTGTTGTGAAGGGTCAAGTATTGCTTGTAGATCAGGATTAGACCACCACACAAGCAGGGAAGTGGATAACTCTACTGGAAACTGTAATGTAGCTGAGTTGTCTAGATACATTTGTTAAAGAACAAAATACTGTGCATTCTGGAAATCTGGAATAAAATCAGAAAGTACTGAAGAAACTCAGCAAGTCTGGCAGCATCCGTGGAGAGAGAAACAGTCTTTACTCAATCAATGCTGATGCACAACACATGTTACAAATGTCTGGATACTTAGATTTTGGACAGCTGGATTTGAGATACTGTACTTGTAGGAACATAAAACAGAAACAGTACAATCAGACAATAATAAGAAGAGCAAAGCAGCAGCAGCCAGGAGTGGTAGCATAGCACAGTACAGAGTTTGTCAGAAAATAAGTTTAGGAGGGGAATTGGATGAACTAAACTGGGACAACTCAGTCAAAGGAACAGCAGGAACAAAAGCAACAATTTTTCAGAAGCAGCAATCTAATGATTCACAGCATGTGTCCAGCTTTGAAGCTATGGAACAGTGTTGGGCATATGACACTGATTTAACTTAGAAGGAGAACAGGGTACTAACAGTTGTGTATTCCTGATTCTACAATAAGCTATGAAAAGGAAATGTCGTGAGCATTGACCATTTTCTCTGTCCACATAAGTTAAGGGTGAACTTCAGGGGTGAAAGAATAAGAGGGCAGCTGTGGGTTGCATTGAGGTGCAAGTGTTCTGAGTGTGTTGAGAGAGCTTGAACAGGAGTGTCTGAACAGCTTCTATGTATAGGTTTACAAATTTCCATGAGGTCGAACCAACTAAGCACCCTTAAAAGGAAACTTTACTCCAGGCTACAGTTATACTGCAGGCAATGCAAACTCAAAACTGTGTGAAGGAAAGCATTAAGTGTTATTACTCTTAGAGCTTGACATAATGCCGGAGGTATAGTTTTGGACCGATCATATTCAATTCTCACCAGTTAGAAGATTACATAGATTCTTATATTGTGTCCAAATTCAAAGTCTCCTCAAACAGGTGTGACGTTTGCGTATGTCAGGAGAGACAGTGATTTATAACTGGTGTTGAGTTGCACAGTATTTGACAGAAAGTCACAGTCTTTCATGATGTGCAAAGGTAACGTTCTTCAGTTAATTTATATTTAGATGGAATCTTTAATAATAAGACATTCCCAAGGTATTTCACAGGAGATGCAAAGAATGATATCCAGACATAGAAGGAGAATTAGGCCAGATAACCAAAAGCTTAGGCAATGACATAGGTTTTAAGGAGCATTTTTGAGAAGAAATGAGTGATCATGAAGTGAAGAGGTACAGGGAGGGAAAAATCAAAAAAAGACAGGAGAGGCAATTTTTTTTATACAGAGAGAGCTTCATGTGTGGAATGAACTTCCAGAGGAAGTGGTGGATGTGGATACAATTACAATGTTTAAAAGACATTTGGATAAGTACATGAATAAGAAAGGCTTGGAGGGATATGGTGGGACTAGCTTAGTTGGGGATCATGGTCAGTGTGGACTAGGTTAGACTGAAGAGTCTGTTTCAATGCTGTATGACTCTATCACTCCAGAGATTGGGGCTAATGCGATGAGAAATGTAGAGACCAATGATGGTCTATTTCAAATCAGGGACGTTCAGGATGCCAGAATTAAATATATATATGGAAGGCTGTGAGGTTGCAGCAGAATGCAGAGATTTAGTGGGGTAGGGTGGGTGGGGGTGGGAGTTGGGGGGGGGGGGGGGTGAGGGTCTGGGGGATTGTAAAGGGAAAGTCATAATAAGAAACAAGGATGAGAATTTTAAAATGAAAGCATTGCTTGACCAGGAACCAAACTGAATGTAGGGTGAATTTATATTTTTCTTCTAACATTTTGTTTGGTTCTCCATCTGCATTCGCTTCCCTTAAAGTGAAAAGCGCGCTGAAATAAATGACTGTTATAGGGTTTAACAATTAATGCACCATATGGACAGGCAAAACTAGCTGATGTTTTGTCTCTGTTAATTATCTGTGTAATAGTTGCATGTGTTTTCATTATCTTTGCTTTATGCTTGCCATCAGTAACATGGGCCCAGACAAGACTGTCAGATACAGATGCAGCCCTATTCCCAGCCAAGTGTCCTTTGCCTCTCCCACCCTCTCAGTCTCTCTTCTCAATAGGACAGATGTACAGACTAAAGGTCATAGGCCCAGCTGCCTCGACTTGTGCCTGTAAATAGCATTTTGGCCTCAGACAGATCGGTACCAAAATGAATGAATGAGTCACTACCAATAAATTATTCAATGAGGTGGGCAACTAGCTGACCTAATCTGCTAATGTGTGCCATGTTTATAGAGGAGAGAAAGATTTTAAAATGATCTGATTCATGTAATAATGCACATGAAAAACAACCATAATATTCCTCATATCCTTTCCATTAATTTAGATATTGATTTACAATCAGTTATGTCGAATGTGGGCATTTTAGTTTTGTGAAACTCTGCTGATGGAGCTGGCTACAAGACAAAAGAACTGGAGAGCTGTAGGTGCCATATATTTATGGTCTAAAACAGGAGGCCTGGGTTGACACAGTGGTTAGCACTACTGCCTCACAGCGCCAGGGACCTGGGTTCGATTCCAGTATCAGGCAACTGTCTGTGTGGAGTTTGCACATTCTCCTTGTGTCTGCGTAGGTTTCCTCCCACAATCCAAAGATGTGCAGGTTAGGTGAATTGGCCATGCTAAAATGCCCATAGTGTTTGGGGATGTGTAGGTTAGGTGCATTAGTCAGAGGTAAATGTAAAGTAGTAGGGGAATGGATCTGGGTGGGTTACTTGTTGGAGGATTGGTTTGGACTTGTTGAGCCTGTTTCCACACTGTAGAGATTCTATTTAAAAAAAATTGTTCCTTCAGAACACAGAATTGATAGTAGATTGACAATATCTGAGGAGAAATGAATGGGAGAGATAAAGCAAAGGACACATTTCTGAAGTTAGGCAAGACACTGGGACCTGGAGAGACCTGAGCATGTGCTAACATACTAGTGGAGGATTGAAGAGTTTTGCATCTAATTGGTGCCAATGTATAGAGGAAATGTCACGTCCAAATGTCACTGGCAAGAGTATTTTGTTCGGATAATCAAATGTTTGGATAATTGAATGCTGGATAACACAGTTTAAACAAGCATCGGGACTTTGTAATCTTGTCTGGATAATCAGAAATTCGGATAATTGAATGCTGGATAATAGAGGCTCCTCTGGATATGAATAAACAGAGTCGAAAAGTGTGGCATTGGAAAGGCACAACAGATCAGGCAGCATCTGAGGAGCAGGACAGTCGACACCTTGGGCATAACCCCTTCATCAGGTGTATGAATAGTTAGTATTGTCACAATGAGGGACAGCAATCCATGTTTACTATACGTTCAGGAGGCTTCCTTTCTTGGAGAGGAGCAAGCAAAGTGAGAATCCTGTGCCAGACAATCAGCAGACAAGAGTGTGCAAGCCGCTTTTAAATGCCTAGATGAAGACAGGTGGGAAGGAAGGATTTGTGACAGGGAAATCATTTATTACATACACGTGAGAGTTTCTTGAGGTTTTTTAACTAGTAGAATAGAGGAGTGGGATACATAGGATTTTGCAAATTTGGACTTTCAGAAAGCTTTTGATAAGGTGCCATAAAAGAGATTATGTGTGCAAAATCAAAGCAGATAACATTTGTGGTTATATATTGTATAGTCTGAGAACTGACTTGCAGTCAGGAAATAGAGAGCAGTTTTTGTTTCAGATCTCCAGCATCCGCAGTTCTTTGTTCTGTTGTATAAAAGTAGGAAAGCTTTGCAAAATATATGCAAGGCACTAGTCAGATCACAGCTGGCATTTGTGAACACTTTAGAGCCCTGTACCGATGGAAAGATATACTGACATTGGAGGCGGTCCAGAGAAGATTCCCAGGTATGGAGGGGATGTCTTATGAGGAGAGGTCAGGGAGATTGGGCTGATGCTTGTTTGAAGTTAGAAGAATAAGAGACAACCTTATTAAAACATAAAAGATTCTTAGGGGACTTGACAAGGTAGAAGAGGAAGTTGTTTCCCCTTGTGAGAGAGTCCAAGACCAGAGGGCATAATCTCAGAGTAAGAACTCACACATTTAAGATAAAGATGAGAAAACATATTTTCTCTGAGAGCTGAGGATTTGTGAAATTCATTACCACAGAGGGCTACTGAAACTGAATCATTAAGTATTTTAACCCATTTTCCTAATCAGAGATGTTGTTACATCACAAGATGCACCGCAAAGGGCCCATTCAGTATTTTTAAGACTGAAATAGACAGATTCCTAATTGTTGAGGAAAGTGGAGTTGAGAATTATCAAATCAGCCATGATCTCAATGAATAGCAAAGTGGGCAGAGTGGCCTACTTCTGTTTCTACATCGTTACAATCACAACTCCCCTCACAGCAAACACAAAACGTTTCCACTTTATAACAGAGCATTGAACCGCTCCCATTTATACTACTGTGACTGAGCTCACTCTCCTAACATGTGATTACAAAATCAGTTAAACCTGTGCAATACCTGATCTCACCTGCTCTCTCGCATTGCCTTGATTACCCTGCTGCCAAGTTTCTAAGACACTTTAAACCAGATCTTGTTCAAGATTAACCCTTAAGATTTAAAATTCTTACTTCCCTTCTCACCAATTCTCAGTCTTTACCCTCTGCACCAAAGCACCAGCGACTGTGCACTTAACCTCTCTTGTTTATACTACTGGGATTTAGGTCACTTTCCTAACAGGCAATTACAGGTAAACAGTAAGAATAGTTATTGCCACCACAGTCCTGTGTTGTAGAGAGACCTGAACTGTGTATCAGTGACACGTGACAACCCTAGAGGAGTTCCACTTGCAATGCCTTTGCTGCATTCTCCAGGATCAATGAGAGAAATACTGGTGTCTTTCTTAAATGCAATGCTACAAACATTCAGGCTAAACTCCTGCAAAGTCACTGTAGCTGGATGACTGAAGAGTGTTGCCTCGCTAATTCCTGCTTTCTCAACTCAAATGGCCAGTGTTCCAGAGGAGAAAACACCAGCAGGACATTCCGAAATGCATTGGCATTGATAGAGATAAGATTGCACCGATCATTCAAAGAATGGACTACTTGTCCATTTAGCTGCATCACACTTTGACTCCCACCACCTTAATGATGTGGTACAACAGTGGCACAGAAGGAAAGAAGATTCTAGTACATTGTGCAACTTCCTGTCTCATGTGTCTGAAGTCTGAGAGCTGAGAAATCGGGCTGTTCATTCTCAGAAGGCAGAAACTCATGATTTTATGTTGATATCTTCCTCAAATTGAGGGACAACTGACAATTAATCATACTATGTCTATCATTTTGTGGTACGGGTAATAAAACTTTGAACCAGCATTGCTTAACTACATAAATTCAGTTGCTACACTTTTGTTCATGCTCCAATGCTTCTGTGTGGAAAATCTGCTATTATTTTTAAAAGATGTCAATGCACCAACCTAACAATGTCTAGGGCTCAGCTGTTCTTTTAGTTTAATTACAATTATCTATTAATTTAATGCTTGGTTCTTTTTGGCTGGAGATTGGGTAGTGGCTGCTCACCAGCTGAGGTTCTCATCTTTGGGTTAGTTTAACTCAAAACCTTTGCAGTATCAAAGCAGCATCAACCCTGGACACTTGAGTATTAAAGTGATTACATTGAATGTGGGGGAGCTGTAATATGTCTGTCTCTGAATTTCTAACTGAAATTTACTCCTTTCTATTTTCTACACCCCTATTTGCTATTTTATCTTTCAGTTTTCAGATTGACAAACAGTCTCTGCCCTAAACTTTAACCTGTTGTTTCCTCTTAACTACTGAAAAGTGGCAACACTTCCAATTCTGGCTTGGATTTCCAGCCTTCATATTTTTGGTCGGGCTGTTGAAAGGATACATTCACAGACGCTTCAGAGAAAGGTTTGGATTTTTTTTTCAGTTGTATCAATCTGTGAATGGTTTATCCACTGAACTCATGCAAGAATCAATTGGAAGTTACACCTTATTCTTCAAAACATCAAGATTTGTTGAAAAAAGGATATTCATGAGTAGGAAGGCCTGTGGATCAAAGTACTGTAATGGGGAAAGCTACTCCAAAAGGATTTGTCAAGGTGAACAGTGAGGAAATGTTTTGGGCACAGTCCCAAATGAGGAGCCTTTAATATTAATTGGTCAATAATACATGCAATAAGGAATTTGGTAAGAATTTCTTAACGGAGAGTGGTTAGAATTGGGCACTCGATACCACAAGCAGCAATTGAGATGGATAGCAACGATGCATTTAAGGGGAAGGTGAAAAAGTGCTTGAGGGAAGAAAAAAACAGAGATTATATTAATAAGGTGAGATAAGGATGGCTTAGAAGGAACTTGTCTGGAGCATGGACACTATCAAAGATCAGTTGGGCCATTGGTATGTGTCTGAGCTGTAAATACTATTGGCAGGAGGTTGCGTCTGAGTCACGAATACTGCAATCTGAGCAAGAGTGCGCGACTCATGCATGGGTTTGACTCTGCTCTTGATCTTGAGAGCCTGTGAGTTGCTGTTTAGTTTCTTGACAATTCTGTAAATTAAAAAGCTGTTAATCATGTTAATACAAAGTTTAAAACAGCCCTGGGATATGCATGACAAAACCAGAATCTGCTGGAAATCCATGTCCGTGTCAGAATATGTTACTATCCCAACAGAAGATTCTCCAACAGCTGAAATTTGATACAGCCCAGAGGGGGAAAAAACCAGATGTACTGGACCAGAACAAAACCAGTCTACTGTAGTATTTGGAACTGATCCCAGGAGCGCAGGACTCCACACCTGTGCTCCAGGGAGCACACCAGGTTGGAGAAAGTGAGCACTGCAGATGCTGGAGATCAGAGTCAAAAGTGTGGTGCTAGAAAAGCACAGCAGGTCAGGCAGCATCCGAGGAGCAAGAGAATAGATGTTTCGAGCATAAGCCCTTCATCAGGAAGCACCAGGTTATAGCACCAGGTTCACTGGTTATAGTGCAGTTACAGGACGGAAAAAAAGATTGGTGCACCCTCATGGAACAAGGAATACAAACTTTGTTCCAGTGACAGTTCTCCATATATTTATGAATAATTAATATAATCACCATCTGTGCAACAAAATAGTATAATTGCAACAATCTGAGGAAGGTACACTGCTACTGGAAAGAAAAGAAAAACTTGCATTTACATTGCACTTTTCCTGGGCACTGTATGTCTGAAAACCCTTCAATGAAATACTTTTGTTGAATAGTAACAGTAGCCAAACTCCACCCCAGCAGACAGTTATTGGCTTTGGTTACACATCTCATCCAAAAGACAACATCTCTGACTGTGTAACACTCCCTCAGCACAATAGTAGAATGTCAGTTTTGATTTTTCTTTGGACACAAATCCTGGATTGGAGTTTGTACCTGGAGCCTTGTAATTCATAGTGAGAGAGGTACCTATTGACTTGACCATTAATAGTGTTTAAAGCGCCAATTAACTTGCACATCAATAATTCTGAAGAGGTTGTATTTGACTCAAAGTATCAAATATTTCTCACTCTAAAGGTGTATTTTGCGACGATTAATATGGCAAGGGAGTACATGACGCAAGGTAGGATGTGAGGAAATACAGAGGATTAGAGGTCTCTAGGCTTGCTTATCCAAAGATCCTTGAAGGTAACAGGATATCTGGATACAGTGATTAGGAAGTAAATCAAACAATTGGAATACATAGTTAAATGCAAGAACAGGATGGAGTTTTAAAGGTCATTAGTTAGGCCACAACTGGAGTACTGTATGTCGTACTGGTCGCTACACTATAGGAAGGATATGATAGCAGTAGAAGGAGCAAAGGAAATTCACCAGGATGTTCCTGGGCGAGGACATTTCATGGGGGCTGGAGTTGGTTTCCTTTGGGCAGAGAAGGCTATGCAGAGGGAACCTGACTGAGGTGTGCAAAATCAAGGAGCTCCTTGGATGCTGTCTGACTGGCTGTGCTTTTCCAGCACCACACTTTTCAACTCGCACAAAATCAATCATCATAGATAGGGGATATAGGCAAAACCTTTTTCACTAAGTAGAGGGATTAACAACTGGGAACATAGATTTAAGACAAAGGGCATGACATTTAGAGGGGGTTTAAGAAATAATTTTTTCACCCAGACGGGTGGATATCTAGAGATATCACAAACTCACTGTCTGAAAGGGTAGTAGAAGTGGAAATCATCACAATATTTAAGAAGTATTTTGAGTGATAGAGTCACCCAGATGTGCAGCACGGAAACAGACCCTTCGGTTCAACTCCTCCATGCCGACCAAATATCCTAAATTAGTCTTGTCTCATTTGCCAGCATTTGGATCTTATCCCTCTAAACCTTTCCTGTTCATGTACTCATCCAGATGCCTTTTAAATTGATTCATTGAGTCATAGAGATGTACAGCACGGAAACAGACCATTCGGTCCAACTTGTCCATGCCAACCAGATATCCCAACCCAATCTAGTCCCACCTGCCAGTACCCGTCCCATATCCCTCCAAACCCTTCCTATTCATATACCCATCCAAATATCTTGTAAATGTTGCAATTGTACCAGCCTCCAACACTTCCTCTGGCAGATCTTTCCATACACGTACCACCCTCTGCGTGAA
This sequence comes from Chiloscyllium plagiosum, assembly GCF_004010195.1. Lineage (NCBI taxonomy): Eukaryota > Metazoa > Chordata > Chondrichthyes > Orectolobiformes > Hemiscylliidae > Chiloscyllium > Chiloscyllium plagiosum. The sequence continues at coordinate 16,049,488 of NC_057742.1, forward strand.
AAAGTTGCCCCTTAGGTCTCTCATCCTAAACCAATGCCCTCTAGTTCTGAACTCCCCCACCTTATGGAAAAGACCTTGTCTACACAGGCACCACCCTCTGCCCCTTACATCCCTTTTAAATCTTTCCCCTCTCACCTTAAACCTATCCTGTCTGGATTTGGACTCTCTTACCCTGGGAATACACCCCTGACTATTCACCATATCCATGTCCCCAAGATTTAATAAACCTCTCTGAGGTCACCCTCAGCCTCCAATGCTCCAGGGAGAAAAGCCCCAGCCTATTCAGCCTCTTTCTATAGCTCAAACCCTTTTAAATGTTGCAATTGCACCAGTCTTCAACGCTTCCTCTGGCAGCTCATTCCATACACGCATCACCCTCTGCACGAAAAAGTTGCCTCTTAGATCCCTTTTAAATCTTCCCCCTCTCACCCTAAATCTATGCCCTTTAGTCTGGACTCCCTCACCCCATGGAAAAGACCTTGTCTATTTACTCTATCCATGCCCATCATTTTATAAACCTCTATAAGGTCACCCCTCAGCCCCTGATGCTCCAGGGAAAATAGCCCCAGCTTATTCATCCTGTCCCTATAACTCAAACCCTCCAACCCTGGCAACATCCTTGTAAATATTTTCTGAACCCTTTCAAGTTTCACAACATCCTTCCTATAGGAGGGAGACCAGAATTGCACACAGTACTCCAAAATACATATTGAAGGGCCTTAGCATAGAGGCTATGGGCCAATTGCTAGCAAGTGAGATTAGAACAGATTAGCTGTTTGATTATGGGTGAGGACATGATGAGCTGAATGGCCTCTTTTTCTGTGCTGTAAAACTCACTTTATGCTGCCAAACTTGCTGTTTCCAACATTTTTTAAAGTTCTCATTTCAGTCTCTCAAACCCACACTACTTTTTCTTTTGCTTTGCATTTCAACAGGTTCTGACTTGTCTATTTCAGATGTCTCTGCATTTGTGGTTTTGCACAGGATGTGTACGTTTTGGAAGCCCACTGTTGGCAGGGGCTCCTCGGCTTCAGAACTTGCTCTTGGGAATCATCTCGGGCTCTGGGTTGGAGCGGCCCCTGGTGGTCGGGCGGCGGAGGTTCCCTCTCGAGGGTGTGTGTGTGTGTGTGTGTGTCTCCGGAAATTGCCGAGGAAGGTTCGGGGAGACGCGCTGACATCGACAAAAGGGGGCGGGGTGTGTGGAAGGTCAAGCGGCGTGCGTAAAGATGGCGGCGGTGGTGGAGATGGTGGTGGAGTGATTGTTTTCTTGCAGTGTTGTTGAGAGGCTCTTCTCCTGATTATAACGATAGCTGGGTGTTGCGGGATGGCGGACGTGGCGTTAGACGAGCTCAGTAAGCTCGAGTATCTGTCCCTGGTGTCCAAGGTCTGCACTGAACTGGACAACCATCTGGGCATCAACGACAAGGATCTGGGTAAGAAGCCGGACCAGGCCCTGCCAGGCCACTGCCTCAATGCTGTTTGTTTCTAATCCATCCCATTGAAGTGTAAAATAAACATAGAGTCAGCACGGAGACAGACTCTTCCGTCTAACTCGTCCAGATATCACAAGCTGATGGAGGAGCAGCGCTCCGAAAGCTAGTCTACCCAAAATAAATCTGTTGGACTATAACCTGGTGTTGCGTGATTTTTAAGTTAATCCACTCCCATTTGCCAGCACTTGGCACATATTAGTGAGTGTTGAGAAGATTTGTAGCTCAGGTTGAGGTTCTGGATGTAGGTTTGCTCGCCGAGCTGGAAAGTTCATTTTCAAACGTCTGAAAGTGAACCTTCCAGCTTAGTGAGGAAACCTACATCCAGAACTTGGCACATATCCCTCTAAACCCTTTCTATTCATATATCCATCCAGATGCGTTTTAAATGTTGCAATTGTACTAGTCTCCACTTCCTCTGGCAGCTCATTCCATACACATACCACCCTCTGCGTGAAAAGGTTGCCCCTTAGGTCCTTTTAAATCTTTCCCCTCTCACCCTATGCCCTCTTGCTCTGGACTTCCCCATACCAGGGAAAAGACCTGTAACTATGCATTAAAGATCACAACTAACTCCAGTCCAACCCATGCTAAAACACAATAGGTTCTGGGTGAACCGTGTCCATGACTCCCTGCTGCCACTTTGTAACCACAACCATCTCGAAAGACAAGGTCAGCAGATACATCGAAACATCACCACCTGCACGTTCCTCACCTGTCTGCACACCATTGTGTCTGGGAACAGTGTTGTTGGGTCATTATTGTGGAACTCTCTCCCTAATAGCACCATGGGTGTTATTCTCCTTTCATGTCTTCCCCACCCTCAATGGATTACAGTGGTTAAAAATAGCAAATCTCCACCATCACCTCCTTGGTGTAGTTATGAATAGGCAAAAGCTGCTGACTTTGCCAGTGATGCTTATATACTTACATATTTAATATCTTAGGTAGTTGTTCTTTTGTCAGAATAATTTGTGTTCACTTATTCTCTCTTGATCAAAAGCCTGCCATTTCTCACTTTGCAGTTTTGGTTATGCAATTGGCACTTCAGTTCAGGACAAAATCAGGAAAGAGTACAATTAACTCAATTGATTCCTGAATAGCTTTTGAAGACAAGTTTTATTTAGAAGTAATGGGAAAGACTCTTGACGCTTTCTGTTACAACATCTTGTGGACCGAGCTGGAGGAAAATGTAGCAAAAGTCATGACACAGCATAGGAAGAAAACCATAAATTACCTGTGTTGCTATTGGGAGCACTGAATGCTGACTCATAAAGTGAAAGAAGTATATTGCTGTTTTGCCTCGAAAGTGTGTTTTGGATCACTGGTTGATGGAAATGATGGGTGGAGGGGTGAGAGAGTAAGTGTGAACATTAAATACTGTTTTTAGACATTACAGTGGTTCCCCCCATACCCGCAGAGGAAACGTTCCTGAACCCACTGCAGTAGCCCAAAATCGCAGATAGGAGCGAACCCATTCATTTAAATGGGAAATTTACCTTCCTGGCAGCCCCGTGGTCCCTGGTTCCGGAATGTTCCCTCTAATATGCTGGAGCAGCAGTAAACCATGGGTAACTGAAACCATGGAAAACCATTCTGTGGATATTTGGATCACCCTGTATTTTTGTATGTGTTCGAGGGCTACATTATTTGAATTATTTGTATTGATTTTTATAATTTATTATAAAAAAAAATTGGGCGTTTTGGAAATTTAGAAATTGGTAACAATCTTTAAACTATTTGGGTAGCATGAAGGTTGCATATATTTTGTAAAATGTTGTTTTATTTCATAACAACTGAACTCTGTCAATTTAATTTTTGGGGACTTCTGTTTGGGCTAGCATGTTGATGTTTGATGAATTAGTGTTATGCGTAATTTTGATCCAAGTGAATATCACTAGGTTGCATTTCTTAACCAGTTGTCTGTGAAAGTATACTTGCCTTTGAGCCAAAACATTATGGTTCAAGTTCCATTCGTGGACTTGAGCATGCAATTTTGATTGACATTCCAGGGTAGTGCCAAGCAAATGCTCCACTGCTGTAGGTGTCACCTTTGGGGTGAGGCATCAAACTAATGCCATGTCTATCCCCTCAGATTGATGTAAAAAATCTCATTGCACTATTTTGGAGAAGAAGGGAATTAACTCGGCTATCCTTGCTGACACTTAGCACTCAGACAGCATTGTTTAAAAACAGATTAACTGGGCATTGTATCATTTCTGGTTGTGTAAATTATACATGCCACATTTCCTACGTAACAGTAGTGATTACTTGTAAAGAAAGGTGCTTAATTGAATACAATGTGCTTTGGAACATCGGAAAGCCCTGAAACTTGCAAACCAAATGTATATTTTCCCTTTCATTCTGGCCAATATTTTGATTGCATCATTATGAAACAAAAATAAATTAGATTAGATTCCCTACAATATGGACACAGGCCATTTGACGCAACAAGTCCACCCTGACCCTCCAAAGAGTAACCCACCCAGACCTATTTCCCTCTGACTAATGTACCTAACACTATGGCCAGTTCACCTGACCCGCACATCTTTAGACTGGGAGGAAACTAGAGCACCCGTAGCAAACACGCAGACATGGGGAGATAGTCTGTCAACGGCTAGGTTCAAACCTGAGTCCCTGGCGCTGTGAGGCAGCAATACTAACCACTGAGCCACCATGCCACCCTTTATTTGATTTTCAATTATTCAGTTGGTGTTTTCTGACAAAAGAATGTCTTTGATTTTATGTGCAGGGCATTGTGCAAAATTAAAATGCTGCTTTCCTTCCAACCCATAATGTGCCATTGTTTTTCTATTTTCAGCTGAATTTATCATCAATCTGGCTGAAAAGAATATTACTTTTGAGACTTTCAAAGGAGCACTGGTGAAAAATGGAGCTGAGTTTACGGTAAGGTCCCATACAGGGAGATTCCAAAATATCCAATAACAGAATATTCAGTAAATACTCAGATCTGACAGCATCCATCGAGAGAAAAACATCGATCATGTTTCAAGTCTGTGTTCTTCCATCAGAATTACGCAGTATATTTTACCAAAGTGATCAGAGGTATTGCCTAAAACCTAAAATAAATTTCCAGTTGTAGAATTTGCTGGTTATCCTGTATCGACAATATCCTTCCCTAATTAAACTGCATAAACACAAAAGCAAATTGAAACAGAATACTTCTATAGAGTTGAATGGAGGATGACATTCTTAAATGATTGCACCTTAACAGTGCCATTTCTATTATTAGATGTCTTCACTGCTGTTGACTATGTTGTCCAAATTGTTCTTTGTTCATGTGTGTAATTTTTGCTCTACTTTTCCAAATGAGGGTTATCATGATAGAAGGTGGACTGAAGTGTTTCACTATTTTGCTCAGATTCCCACCATCTGATGTTGATGTGAGGGTAGATTTACAACATAGGCTGCTTTGCTGAATTTTATGTGCAATGGCGATATGTGATTTGGGACATAAACATGGAGGGCAGATTCCAAGATTTGCAATGCCTAAAATTTTCAGTTGGTGCTTGGCAAATCAGGGGAGTTTGTTGGCCTCTTGTCCAAATCCCTGATGTGTGTATTCATTGCATGAAGCTCTGCAGCAAGGCTGCTTAAGGACCATAGGCCTAGATGTTTGGCCATTCAGCATCCTTTTTTTTGGTGCACTAAGTCTCCAACCTGGTGGGCAGGCAGTGCATGCCAATTGCTCAGAAAATTGGCATACAGTTCTTGTGACTGAAATGAGTGTTACTTATTTTGCGTACGCAAACCAGCGGCTTAATGTCTACTTGAGAACTTTACTATGAGGATTTGCTGTGTTTACACATACTACTTGTCAATGTTTTTGTGAAAAACAAGTTGGTATTCAAATCAGAGTTGTTTAATCAATTTACTGGGTTAATTCCTTTTCACTCAAAATAAATTACACATGATCAGAAGTAGACCATAATGTTTCTCCCATCTCCACACTTCAGATACGCTTATAATAATGTCATGCAAATTGAGTTTACAGGAATAAATGTTGTAGGTTTGTTGCCATGTATGATTTCTTTGAGTACTTCATTTTACTTTGCTCTCTATACTTTTTGTCCTGCATTAATATGTGTTTTGCCACTCTTAGGACTCACTCATCAGCAATTTGTTACGTCTAATACAGACCATGCGACCTCCAGCCAAGCCATCGACATCTGGCAAAGGTTAGAAATATGTGATCTTCTATTCTATTCACGGAAGTGATTGAGGTTTCCTTGTATCATAGAATTTCAGGGCATGTCAAGTGATTCAGGCCATCCTAGCTGAACCATCCTGCTTACTGAAGCCTATGCACTGTTTTGTTTAAAAAAAACCCTTCCAAAATTTAGCACATTTGTTGAACAACAGATTAGTAATGAGGCCAGTCAGTCTCACCAGCTGGTTGCTGGTAATCCCTCTGTGTTGAACGTTTAAGTTTTTAGAATGTCCATAACACTTACACCAGTAAGCATTAAAAATGTCTACAGCATAACCCAGTTAGTGCCTTTTGGAATTTTTGGAGCTGTATTAACAGTTTTAAACATTTATCCATCCAGTGAGAGACCTGTACCACATCATACTGTGTTATACAACTTAAAATGTTTTGTAGAGCAACAACTGAAGCTTGGAAAGATGAAATCTGTAGCTGGGGTTAGGTGTTATAGTGGTTCAAATGGCTTTGGATGATCAGTGTTTGTTCACTGTTACATGAAAAAGCTGTCTGAAAGAGTTATCACGTTAGAGTTAGTTCCATCTTCATCTTATTTATGTACTGATGTGAAGCCTCATTACTTTCTCTTAATATTTTTCTTCAGTTGAAACAGTCAAACCAAAATCAGAAAGGGAGAAAATGAAGGAGCTGTTCCCTGCTCTCTGCCTGCCTGATACCCTGCCTACAAAGGTACGTTCTGTATTTACTCCACTTCTAGTTTACTTAATAAGAAATGTGATTGTTCTTGTGGCTAGCCTTTCTAATTCCAACTGTCCTTTGACTCTTGGTTGATGATAACTTTGTTCACTTCCATTCTTGCATTGATGGTAGAACAAAAAAATTGATGTGAACAAGTCATTACCTGAAAGCAAAAAGACAGATGAACTTTTCAGGTGTGGCCTTTTATCAGAACCGAGGTTTGATTTGGGATATTCGGTATTCTTACCTCTGCCCCTTATACGCTTCTGATCCTACTTCACAGAAGTCACATAATGTGGATGCCTATACATCTTTTAGTTCATTCATGGTTTGGGAGTGTCACTGGCTGAGCCAGCACTCTTTACCCATCCCTAGTTGCCCTTGAGACGGTGATATTAAGCTGCTGTCTTGAACTGTTGTGGTCCACTTACCGTTGGTAAGCTCACAATTCTGTCAGGTATTTTGACCCAGCAGCTCTGAAGGAACAGCAATATATTTCAGGGTCAGGATGGTGAGCAGTTTGACGAGGAACTTGCAGGTGCTTTTCCCATGTATCTGCAGCTCTTGTCTTACTAGATGGCAGTGGTCATGTTGTTTGGAAGGTGGTGTCTAAAGAGCTTCATTGAGTTTCTGCAGTGCATTATGTAGGTGGTACATACAGCTACTGAATGTTAGTGAAGCAGGGAGTGAATGTTTGTCAATCTGGTGCCAACCAAGCACGTTGCTTTGTCCTGGATGGTGTCAAACTTTTTGAGTACTGTTAGAGTGCACTCATCTGGGCAAGTGAGGAGTATTATATCGCACTTGATGGTGGACAGGCTTTGAGTAGTCAGGAGGCAAATTACTGGCTGGTGGATTCCTAGCCTTTGGTCTGCTCTTGTTGCCACAGTACTTACATGGCTAGTCCAGTTCAGCTTCTGGCCAATTGGAAGCTCCCGGACATTGAATGTTAAGGGGTGAAGATTAGATTTTCTCCTTTTGGAAATGATCATTGTCTGGCACTTGTGTGGCATGAATGTTATTTGACATTGACTTGACTAAACCTGAATATTGTCTAGGTATTACTATATTTGGACACAGATTCTTTAAGCTTCTGAGGAGTCACAAGTGGTACTGAAATTTGTGCAAAGATCAGCAGACATCATCACTTCTGCCTTTATGATAGAGGAGGGTCATTGCTAAAGTTGCTGAGTATGGATAGATTGAGGTTGCTACTTTAGGAAACTCCTGCAAAAGTTTTTTTGTAGCTGAGATGACTGATCTTGGATAATCTTCCTTTGTGCTAGGTATGACTCCAATGAGTGGAGAGTTTTCCTCCCATTTACTCCAGTTTTGCGCTGGCTCCTTGACTCCTCTCACAATTGGTCAAATACAGCCTTGATGTCAAGAGCAGTCACTCTTGCCTTGCGTCTTGATTTCAGCTCTTTTGACAATGTTTGAACTATGTAGTGTGATCAGGAGCTGAGTGGCCCTGACTGAACCCAAACTGAGCAACTCATTAGGAAGAATGTGCTGCTTGATAGCACTATTGATGAGACGTTCCATCATTTGTCTGATGATCTCATGAGAATAGACCAATGGGGTGGTAATTAGTTAAGTTGGATTTGACCTGCTGTTTGTGTACAGGATATGCCCAGGCAATGTTTTGCATTGTCAAATGGATGTCAGTGTTATAGCTATACCAGAACTGCTTGGCTGGGTGGTGGTTGTGGGAGCATTTCTGGGGCACAAGTCTTCAGTTGCTGGAATGTTGTCAGGGCTCAAAGACTTTACAGTATCAAGTTCCTCCAGCAGTTTCTTGATATTGTGTATAGTGAATCAAATTGTTTGAGCCAATCCTCTGTAATGTGTGGACTTCTGGTGGAGGCCAAAAGACTTCTCAACATCACCTTCCTACTTTGTCCACAAGTCTCATAATTCTTTCACAATCAAGAATCCATTGATCTGGGTTAGGAATATAATCGACAACTGACTATCCCTCAGCTTTCTGGGGTAGAAAATTCCAAAGATCTTCAAAACTTCAATTAAAGAAATTTTCTTTGGTCCAGTATCAAACAGGTGATTCCTTATCCTGTGCCTGTGTCCACTAATTCTAGCCTTCCCCATCAGCGGAAACAACCTCAGAACACATATTGTGTCAATCCCTTTAAGAATTTGATGTATTTCACTGAGAACACCTCTTCTCCTTCAAACATCTGGGGAATATATTTGGTTGAGCTATCAGATTAGGTGAATAGCTGTAGTAACCCATGATTCCCTTAGAGGTACTAAGGCCCTGAATGCCCACCCGAAATATCTCAAAGTCTTTGTTGCTTCTCCCTGTTTTCATTGCCAAATGAAATAAATTTCCATTATCTTAAGCTAGGTTTATTCAGTTTTACTGGAGAGACACTAGAGTTGTCTTGTTGGATGCAGAAAGCTGTTGAGTATCAAATGTAGCCTTCATGATAATCAGAGTTCTCTATCATTTAACCTGTGACAATGCACTAATAATGTACAGGCAGCGAACCATTCTCTCATCATTTTGAACAGACTTGATTTCATGTTGAAATCTCTCATTTTTCATGAAGTCGTTTGAGTTATTCTGTGGACATACCTCCGTATTGGCTGTTGCTACTTCTACTTGTTTTTATTCTGTTATCCCAACCTGGTGTTTGCTTTGCAGAGTCTGTTGGATGAAGATGATATGAAAGTAGCGGCAGATGCATTGAAGGAGCTTGAAGCCTTGATGCCATCAAAGACGGATCATAAAAAGAGCAGCAAACGCAGGTATTCAATTGGCAATTTCTTTCTAGAGTGTATCAGTAACGCTCCTTGAGGAGATGAGTGGGAAAAAGCCACCAACTGATCTGATAACAAGCCACATACAGATTATATGTGCTATCTCACTACCTATAATCAATAGATATTGTGTTGAAAGTGGTATGGTGTTTCGTTCCCTGTAGTATGTATTCCAATTAAATCATTCAGCAAGTTTTTGTGTTAAAAGTCATGTCAAGTTAAATCCTTAAGTTTAAAAGGAGGTTGTTTATTCTTGCAGGCTTACCCTGAATTAATGCTGTGTTATACACTCAGTGTCATGCATGCTGAAATATACAAAGATAAAACACAATAATAGAGCACTTATACAGATTATGGTTAATCCAGTCTCTGATTTACAGTTTGCATTTCTGAAGTGGCGGACTATGGAGTCTGGAATGGATTTAATGTTTGAAAGTTTGAGTGAGGGTCTTGTAAAGAGAATGGATGACAACAGGTTGTGAGATATTGTTGTAATCAAGCATCAGGAGATTGGTGAACTTTGAAACTGGATCAGTTTCAATATTTTGACTGCTTGATGACTTGCAGCTCACTCCTGAATGTGATTCTAGGCTGGCTGCTGAATTTTCTGGGTCCTGGGGTAATCACATGGCAACTGGGTATCACGTTTGAGGTCCAGTCAGTCTGGTTTGAATGGGATTACCATTGGGAAGGTGACAGTGATGTTTGAGTTTAAATCTTCCCATTTGTCCAGTATGAAACTGTTGACAGGCAGGCTGCAAACTACATGTAACTCCTGAAACAGTGAGATGTGAATTTCACAGATGGCTGTGAATAACTCTCGTTAATGTTGATATTTAGTTAAAGTGACTAGTTTGGGAGATAGAGGCCTCATGGTACTCTCACTGGGCGAGTGATCTAGAAGCACAGGCTAATGGTCTAAGGATGCTTTAAAATCCCACCTTGACAAATAATTGAATTTAATTTCAATGAATAAATCTGGAATATAAAGCTAGTTACATTAAATGACAATTATGTTGTAAAAGCTCATCTACATCACTAAATGCCCTTTACGTAAGGTAATCAGCCATTCTTGCCTTGACAGCCTTACAGAACTCCAGAGCAATGCGTTTGAGTCTTCTGCACTTTGTCATGGCTTAGCAAGCTGCTCAGCTTTAGGGCATGTGTGGATGAGCAACAAATGTTAGTGTTACCAATGGGCACATCTCATGAAAGAATATAGAAGGCATTTACCAGAGGTGTGACATGCAATCTAAATGCCAAATATTACATAATTGATGGGAGACAGTTTTTAAAGTATTGACTGAAAGTACATGTCACATTATGAACAGTGCTTGTACAGGCCAGAAAGTCCTAGGTTTGGGCCCTGGTTTATGGTGAGCTGCCTGATCTTATCTGGGCAGCACTGGGGCTTATACCATTGGTCTTTTTATCCTGAGTCAAAGAAGGGGCAGAATCACCAGGGGTTCCCACTTTGGATTCCTATCAGTGACTACAACTGAAAAGTCTTCACTAAGTGAAAGACAGACTGGCCCTCGATGTTAGAATAACAACAGAACTACACCTCAAACAGGTCAACTACGTAACATCTATAATGCTGGATGTCATCCAGTGAGAACAATGTGACAGTAGGTTTAATTTGTGACTCAGAGGGTTATAATTGTATTGAATTTTATATTTTCCTTTCAGCCTTAAGGTTGGATTTTGATTCCCAGTAGGGTCGGGAAAGCTGGCTGGAAAGGGTCCTGTTGTCCAAGTGGGTCTCGTCTGTCTGTAAATGCTTTTTCTCTGGCCAGAGACCCGGGTTCAATTCCCGCCTCAGGCAACTCTCTGTGTGGAGTTTGCACATTCTCCCCGTGTCTGCGTGGGTTTCCTCCGGGTGCTCCGGTTTCCTCCCACAATCCAAAAATGTGCAGGTCAGGTGAATTGGCCATGCTAAATTGCCCATAGTGTTAGGTGAAGGGGTAAATATAGGAGTATGGGTCTGGGTGGTATACGCTTCGGCAGGTCGGTGTGGACTTGTTGGGCCGAAGGGCCTGTTTCCACACTGTAAGTAATCTAATCTAATCTAATTCAGGAGGTACTTTTCTTGCCTTCATCTTCCTGACAAGATTCATCTGTGTTAATAAAGCAGTATTTTGTTGAGAGGGTTCTGAAATCTAAATATGAGAATAGTTTAAAGGATGTCACAAAACCTAGAATCACAGTCTGAGCCAATGTGAATTTTTGCTATGTAAATTAGGCAGGATAGAATTGGAGAGTATTTTTACAGTTAATGCAAAGTAGATCATTTAAAATTTTAAACATTCATTTAATGTCTAGTAGAATTGGAAAAATTGAGCTTTTTTAGGGTTATTATTTTAATTGGATCTTAAAGTTTTATAAATTGTTATTAAATTGTGCAGTTAATTTGACAAAGGATAATTGACTCAATTATTTGAAAAATCTGCTTAACTTACTAATAATTCATTCGTATAGTTATTTTGAAAACAGAAACGACCATGTAATGTTTTTGTTGTAATGTTAAAAAATGGTCGTCAATGGTTCTGACTTTGAGTTTAACTGGACTGTTAATGGACCAAGTCTAGTATTGAACGGATTGACATTACATATTTTAATGGAGGACTTTCTTTTAAAGTTGTTTGTCTTCTATTTTGAGGGGAGAGATTTTATAAGAGAAAAATGTTCTGTGAAGTTGAGATACCATGCACGTCACCCTCCAAAATGACCAGAAGAGGGCATATTTACGAGATCACTTAGATTTTCTGCTTGAAAAAGCTTAAGACAGATTCTGTATCTTTGAATTGACAATATGTGACCCTGAATTGTGTAACCAACTTTATCATGAGTTGTTCAAAATGTATTGGTTCAAAAGGATTGTTTTCCTGTCTTTTCATCTCCTATATCAAATTTATGAATATGTATAAAAGAATTTGGTTGCCATCTTGATCAATCTTTCCTCCTGTGGGAACAGAAGCCAACTGAGCTCCTTTCATCACTTTCATGGGGTGTATCACATGGGGGAGCAACAGATTTAATGATAATGTTTCCTCACAACAGGTAGTGTTTCATAATAAATGAATAAAGTTGGATGATGTTATAATATGGTAGTAATTTAAATGTTAACTAAAACTTATACTGCGTGTCTTTTGTAATAAGTTTTCACTAACTTTATTGTTGGTGTTTTGACTACTCCATTTCTCCCTTCTGCCCTTTGGAAGTAATAAAACCTTGCATATTAGTGCAAATTTATCCCGCCTGGAGCTTTTTACTAAATACAGAATGTGGTATCAAAGAAAGACTTAAATTTATATAATGAAAACTATGCCTCGAATAATCATTGAAAAGTGCTACATATGCAGTTAATTACTTTGAATGTAGTCACTGTTTCATTGGTGAACCCAGGAACCATTTTGTTTAATAATGTCTTAGTTATTAAACAGGTAGTGCCTCGTGAATACTAAATTAAAATGAAACTATCTCAAGCTGTTACAAAATGTACTTAATTAAAACCTATACCCTTAGCAGTTGTTCAGATGAAAGTCAATATCTTGAAACTTTTTTCCACTTTCCTGGATTTGAAATTGGTCACTGTGGTATATTTATGTAAATTATAAATAGGTTGCTGACTGTTGCCCATAAATGTCATTCTTCTGACCATGTATTCTGATCATTGAACTTTAATGTGAGTAAAATATTTTCACCTGAAGGACATTGACTTGTGCACCTGTTCTTTTCAAACTTTTCATCAGCTTCTTTGCCATAATCTGGAATTCCATATCTTTATACCTTTCCTAACCAAAATTCAACCAATTCTTTATGCAAGGCTGCCTCTGATCAATCTTTGCTTTAAAAAGAATGGCATCTAAACTCCTTACTTTCTGTGGGCTTCTTCAACATTAGCAGAATCCTGTGCTTGACAGAAAAATTATATTGGATTGAAATTCTTCACATTGAGAAAATTTTAAGGCATTTATCCTTTTGTTTCTCTTCTGCATTCTTCCAAAAAGTGAAGTTATTTAGCCAACCTTGCTTCATAACTCAGCTCTCTAAATTCAGAAATTATTATTAATATCTTATTCTTACTCTATGGTTTTGGACTATGCCTTTCTTGTAATTTGGACGCATCCTGATCTACTGAAACAAAAGTGGATTTTCAAATACTCAGCCAGATCAGCCACTTGAAGAGAGAAGCCGAATTAATGTTTCAGGTTAATGATCTTTCACCAGAGTACTCCAAGTCATCTCAGCAGGGTCAGATATTATTTTGACATATTTCCTTTCAATTGTGCTTCATCGTTAGTTCTACATCCTAACATTATATTTATTTATTTAATCACCTGTGAATACTGAATCAGTGGTGTTAATGACCAGTCTAGTAACCTACACAGATCTCTTTCCTTTTCTGTTGGTCTCATACCTGCTGTCATTTTAGTCTGTTATGCAGCACTATATCAGATATCTTTTGAAAGTCAATGGTGTGCCTTATCAATGCTCTGTCACATTGTAAAAATACTGCAGCAAATTAGCTATACAGCTGGTTCTGCTGTAATGCAGTAGTTCCATTCTCTTGCAAAGAGAATCTAAGAAAATCGTGTAATAGCAGCATTTAAACTAATGGAACCAGAATCACGTTATAACTAGTACATGCTTTAAAGGTTCGCGATTTAGAAACAATCTCTCCAATTTGTGAATCACGTTGCAGCAAATTTGCGTTAACAAAATGCGTGTTATAGCAGAATGACATATACTTGATTTGCCCTTAACTATTCCATGCAGGTTTTCCTTAATTAACCTGTGTTTGTCAAATTGACAATTAATTCTGTCCTGTATTGTCATTTCTAAAAGCCTTTTTTATCACTGAGATTAAACTAACTGATTTGTAGTTGCTGGGAGTGAACACAAATCAGCTGCAATCTTTCAGGATACTGAAATTGGAGAGTTCATATTTTTTTCAGATGTGTCTCCCCTGTATCTTTCGTGACAGTGAGGTGTCATCTTAACATTATGATGATTTATTTGATCCACGTCATTTATAAAAACAAATTGTTCATTTTTTTTCCCTAAAGCTCTAACGAAAAGGGGAAAAGGAAGAGAAGGAGTCGTAGTCGCAGCAGAGACAGAGACAGAGACCGAGACCGGGACCGGAAACGACATCGCAGGTCAAGGTCCAGATCGCACTCCAGAGATCGAAACAAAAGTAAATCCAGCAGACGATCCAGAAGCAGGAGCCTTAGCCCTAACAGGGACCACAAGGATCGAGTCAGAGCAAATGAGAAGAACTGTGAGAAGAGAAAAGATAGACACGTAGACAGGCCTCCACCAGAAGAACCATCTGTGGGCGAGATCTATAATGGCAAGGTCACCAGTATTATGCAGTTTGGATGCTTTGTACAGCTGGAAGGTTTAAGGTACAGTAAAGCACAAAGAAAAAAACTGCACAATGTAGGAAATAATGGGGCAATCTGAATAAATCCACAGGTTCAGAAATGCATTAATGAATAAACTTCAAAAAATAACATTGTGTTATCAAGCCAGTTCTCAGACTTGCTTTTCTCATTGCCTGCATTTGAGCAAATTTTCCAAATCCTAAGTGCTTTAGTTCCAAGTTTTTTGTACCTAACTTGTACAAGTCACTTGGTATCTGGTGGCATGATTTTCCTACCTCATGTAATGTACAATTGATATATCAAATATTCTGCTGGAGCTTTGGAGATATTGGCTGTGCTGAAAAAATTAAAAGCTTAATTTTGCATTTCAAAATCAAGATGCCCCTATCTGAAAGTCCACTTAGGTCATAAATAATTTTTTTTTAATAAGTGCAAAAACAGTTCAGGTTAAATGGGTGAAGGTAAAGAATTAGGGATGGTGAAGATCTGCAACAAAAGGCTGGAGAAACTCAGCAGGTCTGGCAGCATCTGTGAAGAGAGAAATCATGTTAGTACTTGTGACTAATATAATTTCTTCTAAAGAGTGTAAGAGAAACATTGCACTTGAAACGTTAACTCTATGTTTCTGTCTCCACAGAGCCTGCCAAACCTGCTGGGTTTTGCAAGCACTTTCAGTTGGGATTACGTAGATATGATAGAAAATTAATAAGATCATAGAAATAGTCTCTGTAAAGTCAACTTTGTTTCAGAAGTGTTTGATTACTCCAGTTCTAAATCAGCATGGTTTTAGAATGGATGTCATTACCTTGTGACTGGGCAATTTGCTTAGACGTTTGAGTGATGACAATATTTTAGTCATAGTTTGGGGGAGTGGTCTGCAGTAGACACTTGCCACAGGAAGCCAGAGGTACAGCCCAGATTTGTGAAAGTGCTGTACATCTTCCTTGTCCTTTATTAAAACAGAGATTGTAATCATTCCCAGGGAATGGTGTCTTGAAACTAGATTTTAGAATTTTACAGAATCTTTCAATAGAGCTGACATATATATAGTCTCTAAATATGAGTTAAGTCTTATGTAAATATTTAACTGCAAAGCAAAAACCTACTTATTGATTTTTTTATCTCTGTTGTGTTTTTCTTGGATGTTTCAGATATCAACCATTTCCCAGGTGTGTCTCCGAAATCGTTTAAACGTAACTGACTTAAAAAAGATTTAACATAGATTTTCCATTTCTATTTCAAAATGCTTCATTCATGCATAAATGGAATTGTGTGTGTGTATGTTTTCACAGTCCATTTACCAATGCTTTTTCTTTTCATGCCTCTCTTTTACAGAAAACGATGGGAGGGTTTGGTACACATCTCTGAGCTCAGGCGAGAGGGACGTGTAGCCAATGTTGCTGATGTTGTTAGCAAAGGTCAAAGAGTTAAGATCAAGGTGCTATCATTTACTGGATCCAAAACAAGCTTGAGCATGAAGGTATTATACATAGTGTGAACTTGTATTTAATTTTGGATTGCAGTTGATACTGGAATGAGCAAGTTTTCGTACGATTTGATTTGATTTATTATTGTCACATGTACTGAGATACAGTGAAAAGTATTGTTTTGCGTGCTAACCAGACAAATCGTACCTTGCATAAGTACATCAGGGTAATAGAACAGAATGCAGAATATACTGTTACGGTTACAGAGAAGGTGCAGAGAAAGATCAATTCTAATACAAGGTCTTTTCAAAAATCTGATAACTGCAGGGAAGAAGATGTTCTTTGAATCCGTTAGTATGTGTTTTCTTTTGTATCTTTTGCCCGTTGGGAGGGGCCTTTGATTATGGTGGCTGCTTTTCTGAGGCATCGGGAAGTGTACGCAGTCAACAGAAGGAAGGCTGGTTTTCATGATAGACTGAGCTATGTTCACAACCTTTTATAATTTTATTTGGTCTTGGGCAGAGCAGTTGCCATACCAAGCTGTGATGCATCCAGGTAAGATGCTTTCTATGGTGCATCTATAGAAATTGATAAGAGTCATTGTGGATGAGCTGAATTACCAGTTGAAGAGGGGGAGGAAGAGTCCTGGGTCTTAGAGTTTGGAGATGAGTTTGATTAGAATTATGATGTTGAAGATGGAATAAAAGTCAATAAGTAGCAGTCTAACATAGGTGTCCTTGTTATTCAGATGTTCCAGAGATGAGTGTAGGGCCAGAGAAATGGCATTTGCATTGGAAATATTGTGACAGTAGGCAAGTTGTAGTGCATCAAAGCAAACTGGGAGGCTGGAATTGAATTTATTGTCACGTGTACCGAGGCACAGTGAAAAGCTTTGTCTTGTGAGCAATACAGGCAGATCACAGAGTTAAGCAGCATAGATAGTAAATAATCGGTAAACAGTGGCGAAAACAAAAGCACAGTTACAGACAAATGTTAAGAGTTTGTATTCAGTATTCTAACAACAGTAGGGTAGAAACCATTGTGAAACTGGCTGGTGCATGTGTTCAGGCTTCTGTCCCTTCTCCCCGATGGTAGTGGTTGTAGAAAAATATTGCCAGGGTGGGATGGATCTTAAGGAAAGGCTGCCAGCATTCTTAGACAGTGGGCCTGGTAGATGGATTCTATAGATGGGAGGTTAGCCTTTGTGATTGTCCGGGCCGAGTTCACCACTCTCTGTAACTGTCTCCGATTTGAATGGTAAATTGCCATACGAGGTATTGATACATATAGACAGAGTGCTCTCGATGGTGCACCTATAAAAATTGGCAAGGGTATTCACCGTCATGCCAAATTTCCTCAGCTGCCTGAGGAAGAAGAGACGTCGTTGGACCTTTGTAACCAGTGTGTCCACATGACGAGTCCAAGAAAGCTTGTTGTGGATGACCACTCCCAGGAGCTTGACATTCTCCACTCGTTCCACCTCTGCTGTTAATGTGTAGGGGGGCATGAGGAACATCGCGCTGAAAGTCAATAATGGGTTCCTTGGTTTTGCTGGCATTGAGAGCTAGGTTGTTCTCAGTGCACTATTTTTCTAGGTCTTCCACCTCCCATCTGTGATCTGTTTCGTCGCCATCGGAGATTTGACTGACTATGGTGGTATCATCAGTGAACTTGTAAATGGCATTAGTCTGTTATTTGGTGATGCAGTCATGGGTGTAGACTGAGTACAGTAGAGAGCTGAGTATGCATCCCTGGGGGGCTCCAGTATTTAGTGTTAGTGAGGATGAAATATTGTCCCCAGTCTTCACTGATTGTGGCCCGTGGGTCAGGAAACTGACGATCCAGTTGCAGAGAGTGGGGCTTCATCCGCGATCACTAAGTTTAGTAATCAGTCTTGAGGGGATAATAGTGTTGAAGACTAAACTGTAGTCAATGAGTAGGATTCTAATGTAGGTGTTCTTGGTGTCAAGATATTCTAGGGAAGAGTGAAGGGTAAGTGACATAGCATCTGACGTGGATCTATTGGTCCGATAGGCAAATTGGAGTAGGTCAAGAGTAGTGGGGACGCTGGAGTTGATTAATGCCATGACCAGCCTTTCAAAGCACTTCGTGACCACCGAAGTTAGTGCTACTGGGTGGTAGTCATTGAGACATGATGCATGATCCTTCTTAGGCACAGGGATGATGTTAGCCCTCTTGAAACAGGCAGGGACAGTGGCCTTGCTGCACGAAGAAGTTGAAGATATTCAGGAAGACCTCTGCCAGTTGATCTGCACGTGCTCTGAGTGCACGACCTGGTATTCTGTCTGGTCCCATTGCTTTCCTTGTATTCACACAAATTAAAACTGATCTGACCTCTGATGCAGTGACTGTTGGGATAGGTCTGTCAGGACATGTCGGAAAAGGTGTTACCTCTCCGCCGAAAGTCTGCTCAAGATGAGCATAGAAGACGCTGAGACGATCAGGGAAGGATAAGTAATTGTCTACTATCTTGCACTGTCTCTGTTTAGAACCTGCGGTGTCATTCAGTCCTTGCCATAGTCGCCGGTTGTCTGTCTGGGTCTCTAGTTTGGATCGGTACTGGTCCTTGGCTGTCTTAATGGTCTGCGAAGGTCATACTTGTTGTGTGTTGTTACAAATTTATCAAGGTTCTTCATTTTGAAGGATGTCAGAGTCACTGGACATAGTCATTAAGGCACATTGCCTGATTTTTCTTTGGCACCTGGATGATAGTGGTAATCTTGAAACAAGTGGGAACCTCACATGAGGCTAGGTCGGACAGCCTTGACTTGATTCAGCTGGAGCTTAAGAGTGAGGGTGACTTGATTAAAGTGTGTAAGATCCTGACTAGTCTTGACAAGGTGGATGTAGAAAGGATGTTTAGTCTTCTGGGTAAGTCCAGAACTAGAGGGCAATGATTTAAAAATAGGGGTCACCCTTTCAAGACCAAGATTTTTTTTTCCCTGAGGGTTTTGTGACATTGGAACTCTGTTCCTTAAAACACAGTGGAGGCAGTGTCATTTTTCAGCTAGCCTAGGTAGATATCTGTTAGATGGGGATCAAAAGTTATGGGGTAGATGGGAATGTGGCTCCTTGTGCTCCTGGTTTGCATATTCCTATGCAGTTGTTAAAAGTGAAATTTAAACCTTGTGATCCAAATTGAGTAAATGTCTCAGACTGAAAGATGTAGTAAAGCTTTGTGTTCTAAGCTTGGAGTCAGTTACCGTGTGGTAAGCTCTGAATTAAAATGGTCCTCCTCTGATTCTTTCTCATTAGGATGTAGATCAAGACACTGGAGAGGATCTAAACCCAAACCGGCGCCGCAATGTTGGTGGGGAAACTAACGAGGAAACTACCATGAGGAATCCTGATAGACCAAGTAATCTGTCACTGGTGAACACCCCTGAGATTGAAGATGATGTGCTTGAACGCAAACGTCTCACAAAAATCTCTGATCCTGAGAAGTGGGAGATCAAACAGGTGCGGGGGCAGTTTATACAGAATAACAGATCAAAGTATAAACTGAAAATGTAGCACAGCACAAAACATGTCAGTTGCTGTTCCAGATTGAACTGTTTCAGAAGCGTTGTTCTGTCCTATCGCTGCTCGGTTGCTGACTGATTTGTATATTTTGTTTGTCTCCCATATCTCCAATGTTCTTTATTCTGTCTCTCAACTGTCAGTGTTAAGCATAATGTGAGCTGAAGATTTATTAATATAATTTTCCAAACCTAATACTTGGATGGTATTTCAAAGATTATGTTATAGTAACAAAAGTGAAATTCCTGTAGTAGTGATTTCTTTCTGCCACTAGGTGGCACTGATTCATTGCATGCATTAGGATTAATTAATTGGTTATATTTAAGAACATTTAAAAAGAAATCAGAATTACCTGTTTTATGTATGTATGATTAAAATTTCAGATGATTGCAGCAAATGTTATCTCAAAAGAGGAGTATCCTGACTTTGATGAAGAAACAGGCATCCTTCCGAAAGTTGATGATGAAGAAGGTATGGCCCATCTCTTGCCTTTTGTGTTTATAATAACACCTTTCATGAAAAAAAAATGCTGACATCTAAATCACGTTTGTGTATTTGCTTACTTTGTGCTAACGTATATACCGTTTCTCCACTGGTGGCTGCCTGACCTACTGTGCTTTTCCAGCACCACACTCTAGGCTGTATCTAAGGCTGCCAGCCCCTAAGCTCTGGAATTCTTGGCTGATCCTTTCTTTCTCTTTATCTCTCTTCTATAAAATGTTTCAAATAAACCTATTCCAATATTCAACCTGTCTGATATCTCCTGATGCTCCGTGTCAGATTTTGTTTGATAATTTTTCTGTGAATAGTCTTGGGATGTTTTAGCATCTTCAAGATAAATATCTGTTGCTTATGATAATTTTTCGTTAGTGTGAAAACTGCCATAAATGTTTTTTTGCTTTACTTTAAGTTCTTTGGAGAAAAAAATCATTTTTAAGTTGTTCAATGGTACTGTACACTTCAATATGCTTGAAGCTGTCTGTATTACATTAAAATATGCCAAAACAGATCCATTTGACTCATATAGAATAGTTTGTTGGGTTGTCATACGTCTCCATTGTACTGTGTAAAAGTAGATGATGAAACATATGAAAGGAGAAAGTGATTTACATGCTTGATTCCAATGTCAGTAAGATGTTACATTGACTTTGTAGGAAAAAAGCTGTGGTTTTTTTACTGTTTCATATATAAGTAGTTCTTACATAAGACCAACTCAGTCCCATGTTCCGGTCTTTTCACCATAGCTCGCATTTGTTTTCCTCTTCAGAAACTTACCAATTCCACTTTGAAAGCTGCAAATGAACCATCTTCTCTATCTGTGCTATCCAGAGACTAAGCACTTGTTGAATTAGAAAAAAACTTCTGGCTTTTTTTATATGTTGCACTATTGTGGATTGTTTCAGGACAGAGAATATATAAAGTTTAGCAGTTAAAAATCAAATGTGGAAAATTTGGCAATATTTTACATAGATTTATATTGATTGATTTTGTCAACTATCCTGCAGATGAAGACCTTGAAATTGAGCTAGTGGAAGAAGAGCCTCCGTTCCTCAGGGGACATACAAAGCAGAGCATGGACATGAGTCCTGTTAAAATAGTAAAGGTATGGGAAGCAGTTAATAAATCCAGAATGCCTGCTGCTTTGGCTTCTTTCTCTGCTGAATTTGTTAGTTATACTTTGTATTTGCATTCTACTTGAGGTGTGTTTGCTACTTTTAATGGGAATGTTAATTTACAAAATTAAAAATTAATCCACAGTTTATCTTCGTACATTACTCATTGTGATTATTTGCTAAAGGCAACATCTTGTTTGCTTGTCGTGAAATGTGTAATGGAACCTGAAAAATTGAGCTCCTTGGAATCTTGAAGACGTGCATTATATCAAAACCTTGAGTATTGCTGAAAAAAAAGCATCTTGTCAAACTTTTCAGCTTGCATTCATTAATTTGCAAGAATACCCCCAAAAAATCCACATTTTAACTGCATGAAAGGAGGCTGCTGATTGGTTGGCAAATAGATCGTGATTGGTAGAAATGTAGCGATGGAGATTGCACCCGTTAATGCTGATTGACAGTTAACTGCCAATTTTAAAGTTAAAGCAAGAAAGCAATAGTTAAATGTTAAACCAGGTAGATTGACTTTGATTGGTCTACCAAATGATTATTTTATAACAAAATTTAGTGAGATGGTCAGAGAGTGAGACCATTGTTGCTTCCTGAAACACAGATGCTGGCTTAGCTATTGATCTAATTATAACCTTTTAAAAGATTTTAAAGGGGGTGGCATGGTGGCTCAGTGGTTAGCATTACTGCCTCACAGCACTAGGGACCTGGTTTCAACTCCAGCTTCTGCGTGGAGTTTGCACATTCTCCCAGTGTCTGTGTAGGTTTCCTCTGGGTGCTCCGGTTTCCTCCCATAGTCCAAAGATGTGCAGGTTCGGTGAATTGACCATGCTAAATTGTCCATAGTGTTCAGGGATGTGTCAGTTAGGTGCATTAGTCAGGGTAAATGTAGACTAATAGGGTAGGGGACATGTTCTGGGTGGGTTACTTTTCAGAGGGTCACTATGGACTTGTTGGGCCGAAGGGCCTGTTTCCACATTGTATGGATTCTACGATTCTATAAAAAAAGTTTTGATACCTAATTATTTGGTACTGTGCTTTCAAAACATTCTCTCAAACTTTTAGTATATTGGTTTATGCTTGATTTTAGAATCCTGATGGCTCACTATCCCAGGCTGCCATGATGCAAAGCGCTTTGGCTAAAGAAAGGCGGGAGATGAAGCAAGCACAGCGGGAGGCAGAAATGGACTCGATCCCGATGGGACTGAATAAACACTGGGTTGATCCACTACCTGATGGTATGTTAATGGCATAAAGTATTTTCTTTGTGCTGAGGATGGAAAAGGAAAGGTATTGATTATAAATAGTTTGTTTCTGCTGATTGTGTTTTTCAGCAACTGGTAATGTAATATTTTAATGCCTTTCTGATTTAAAGTTGATAATTATATGAATTATTAAAAGTATTTTTTTCTTGCTTTCACTTTTTTTTTCTGTGAACGTCTTGCTTTTCAGTGCTTTTTCTGTTTTGGCAACCAGTCAACCTTAAACATGATCTGATGTGGCAGTGAGAGACACAGCAAAGCTCTAATGCTTGATCCTAATAATGTGTTTAAGATCTGATCATCCTTTACCGTTACCTAAAAACCATGCTTATCACATCAGTGACTTTATTTTCAAATAAGGTGATCAGTTTTCTCTAACTAATAGCAGTTTTGTGCAGTGGCCCAAGTAGGAACAAGCTGTGCTATTTACACATTAGACCACTAAAGCCCTCAAACTGAGGTGAGTTCCAGCTCATTAGTCTGAATTCTGTTCTTTTATGTAAACAGAATTGTCACAATTATCTTTTATCTCCCCTCCCCCCAACTTCAAATCAAGTATTACCGAGAGTAATACATGTTCATGTTTATTGCATCAATTGCAGAAAGCACCAAAAAGATGCAGTCCAAAACCATGTGGCTTTCTTTTCTAGTTGATGGCCGACAGATTGCAGCAAACATGAGGGGAATAGGAATGATGCCCCAAGACATACCTGAATGGAAGAAGCATGCGTTTGGTGGAAACAAGGCATCTTATGGTCGTAAAACCCAAATGTCTATTCTTGAGCAGAGAGAGAGCCTGCCCATCTATAGACTTAAAGAGCAGCTGGTACAGGTATGAGAAATTGCATTAAATTAATACATCAATGTACTAACCTTTTTGATAGTCTGAAGATTTATTTTTCCATTTCATTACATTTTGTAACGTTTATAATTGATTACAGGCATTACCTAGAAAATTCTCTATGTAAACCATTCCACAGCTGCTATAATAGCAGACTGTGATTATCATGTAATGTCATATCTCCTCTCTACCTTGCATCATGTTTAGCTTTGATTAACAGTGAGCAGTACTGTCTATTAAATCCATTAAAATATATATCACCTTTTGTTTAAAGGATAGTAATCTCTAGCAGAGTTGAAATGATATGACAGCTAGATATTGACAGTTGAAGGCAGAAATATCAGTATATTTGAGTTGGATCAATTTGATTTTGTCAACTTAGTCTATTTTAACAATTGCTCTGTCTGTGTTTTTCTCTTTCTATCTCACTCCTTGTTTTTGAAGTATTTAAATACAGTCTGGATGCGGTTGCTTGTTTGAGTGTACAGGCAACATCCTGTTGCTAATAATCTATGCATCCTGCTGTTTGGCAGAACTGAGAGTGTAAATATCATCTCCTGATCCTAGGGAGTGCTATGTGAATTATCTTGGTTATGAACTTGTAATTGGTATTATCTTGTTGCCTTATGTTAATTATAGATTCATACAGTATAGGAGAGGCCCTTCAACCCATTGAGTCTGCACTGACATAAAGCTACTTTAAATTATATCAGTACGTTGTAGGACCTGGCAGCCTAGAACATTGTATTCACTGTCTTGTAGCATTTGTGGAATATTGAGATCATGTAAATTATAATGATATAACTGATCAGATGAAAGTGACCTCAATAAGAGGGAAGACACTAGAATGAGCTTGTGAAGAAGGAGATCGTAGCCATTATATTTGATAGCTGTAATTGATAACTGACTATGCACAGATGAAAATTAATGAATTGAAGCATGATAATACATAAAGAGGGGCAAGCAGCCTCTGGTACATAGTATGTGTAGACACCCACAGTCTGCAAAAGTCTAGAGTGCTACTTCTGTCTATGTAACAGTATGGGCTTAAGGCACAGGATAAAGCAGCATTAATCTGATAGTGCTTTTTGATTTGAGCCACAGCAGATAATGTTACTAGGATAATGGCTTTTGACATATTTAGTACTTGATATTGAGAACAAGTTGGAAATGTGCAGTTTCGACACTAGTTAATATTCCTTTGTTCAAATATGGCACAGAGTATTGGGGCTTTGATCAGAAAGTATCTTATGAGGATATGGATCAAATTTATTGTGGAACCTGACGTTTTCATTAAGAAACACCTGCAAAACTTCTGTTCTGAAAATGTTTCAGTTGTGAAGTAGAACTCCTGAACTATTCAAATTCTTAGTGTTTTATAAACTTAATATCTTGGAATCTAAGTTTAAAAGATCTTGATTTTCTTACTGTTGCCAAAAGGGAAACTCGATTTAAATATTTGAAAGAAAAGGGCATCACTTAGACTGTTGAGTCACTTTTATCTTGAGATGTTTTAAGAATACTTCTACATCAAGATGTATCAATCAGTTACATATTTAGTATGACTTGGAGGTAGAGGGTGGTGATGATTATACTAGTTTCTGATACGATTTTAAAACTATTGGATTAAGTTCTTATGATAAAAACAGAAAGCACTGAAAGTACTTAGCAGGTCAGACAGAAATAAACATAGTGAACATTTCAGGCCAATGACCTTTCATTGGAACTGCTTCAATCCTTGCAACAGATACCATAGACTATTAGTGCTGTAGATAGTAACTTTCTCTTTGAAGTCAGTATTCTCATTTTAAGCATTGTCTATTTCAGATGTACTTATTCAGTAGTAAACCGGGGTTATATACCAAATAAATTGCCTACGGGCGTATTACGCAACCCAACTTCTTGCAGTGTTCCACTTTTTTTTAAGATTATATGTTTTGGCTCTACTGAATGATTTTCAAAAATGGTATCAAGTTGAACAAAAGCATCAAGTTCCTTCCATTTTGAAAATTATTTTTCAGTAATGAAATGATTTCCTGTCTTTAGGCTGTCCATGACAACCAAGTCCTGATTGTCATTGGGGAAACTGGTTCTGGTAAAACTACACAAATCACCCAATACTTGGCTGAAGCGGGGTATACAACCCGGGGAAAAATTGGGTGCACGCAACCAAGACGTGTAGCTGCAATGTCAGTTGCTAAGAGAGTGTCAGAAGAGTATGGATGCTGTTTGGGTCAAGAGGTAAGCTAGAATACTGCCTACCCTATTGTAATTTTACATAGTAGAAATGTTTTGATGATTGACTCATTGCTCTCATCTTGATGCTGTTTCAACAATGAGTTGCTGAAAATGAATGTAATTTAGTGGTGAAATATCATTCATGTACATTCTTTTTGTGTTAATGCTAGTGTGCACATTTTTGAGCCATTTTAAAAGTTTTCACATAGTACTGTTCATGCTGACAGATTTATTTTGCAAGGTTAAGTAACAGCACTTAATTTATATTTAAGATCTGTATAACACTATTTATTCAAGACTTAACAGATTTTTCTCAAAACATTAATAATAACCAATGTGTCATAACTTTCCAGTTTTTCCCTTTTGGGGAATAATGAGGAAGTGTGGAAGGATTAGTAAACTGATTATCGACATGTTGAACTATTCCATTGATAGCTCCTCCATGGCCTCACTGAGCCACAAAACTTTATCTTACCTCTAGAAGCTATGTGCAGTCTATCCAATCATGGACTTTATTGCTTTTTTCTTGAATAAAATTCAAATTCACTTTTGAAATCTTCTCTCAATAACTGGAGTGTGCTCTGGAAAACCCAGCCCATGATACCCAAATAAATTGTCTTTTTTCTCAATAGCTGGTCTCTCTAGGTTTGAACTTGGGGATGGCCTGGAAATTGGGGATGTCTCAGTTCATTAGCATTGTTAAGTCATTGGATGATACACTATAAATTAGACTGTTTCAGTATCTATAGCTTAAGGTTTGTATAAATCCATGGGAATGTAATAAATACAACAGCCCCTGCTGGTCGATGATGTGCATAGCTCACAAAGACTAAACTATTAAAAACCTCTCCTATGATAACATCCCAGAGTAATTATTATGTCCAGTGCCATTAATTTACAGTACTTTGTAAAGTTATAGCAAAATGAGGAAGTTCAGTTGACAATACAATATTACCTATTGTCATACATTTTCCCAAATAGTTCGCCATCTTCCCAACACAAAGCAATTTATAAAATTGTGACATTGTTGAGTTTGCGAACAGTGTGCTGCATTAACTGCATAGGTCAAGTTGCTGAAAGATTTTTTCCTTACAACCATTTACAATCCAATCATTTACTGTTTTGTTCTTCAATTTGTGTGTTTGAGTGTGGTGTGTTTTATTAACTTTAAACTCTGTGAAAGGGCTAATGGTGATAGCAGCAGGTTGGACACTAGAATTGTCAAAGAGCCATCTTTTTCACTCTTTTCATTGCATTTTGTAGGTTGGTTACACCATTCGATTTGAGGATTGCACCAGTCCAGAGACTGTGATAAAGTATATGACTGATGGTATGTTGCTCAGAGAGTGCCTCATAGATCCTGACCTGTCTCCGTATGCAATCATCATGTTGGATGAGGCCCATGAGAGGACTATCCACACTGATGTTCTGTTTGGACTTCTGAAAAAGGTAAGCTCTGAATTTTTTTCTCTGTTGCAGTGACACTAAAATGTTGAACATGGCATATTTAAAAAAACTCAAATTGAACCGTCTGCATGTTGAATCTATTTGCCAGCATATGGTATTTTACTCTGAATACGGGATACGAAGGACGGTATTTAGAGTATGACATATAGAACAATAACAAGCAGAAGTGACTTATTAACTAATCTAATCAAGCGATTCAGATGACATTTTAAATTCTGAGAATGAAGTTTGATTTTATGATCCTCCTCCCAGCCTTGATTAGATTTCAGCTTTGAATTCAGTCACTTGTCTATTTCTAGTGTAGAAGGATTTAATAGCTCAGCATATTCTCAATCCATCTTTGTATTACTAAAAAATACACATTGGGTCACTAACTTGTATTGTAAAAATAAATGTTTTGATGTTTTTTCATCGTTAGCAGAGTTGGCTCCTGTACCTGTATAATGTAATAAATTGTGCTATCTGTTAAATATATTTATTTAGTTTGTGTCATGTAGAAAGATTTTCACCATCCTAACTCATTCTGCTTACTTTTTTCTTTATAGACTGTTAAAAAACGTCCTGATATGAAATTGATTGTAACATCAGCCACACTGGATGCAGTTAAATTCTCTCAGTATTTTTATGAGGCACCTATCTTCACGATTCCTGGCCGAACATACCCAGTGGAAGTGCTTTATACGAAAGAACCTGAAACTGACTATCTGGATGCTAGTTTAATTACAGTGATGCAGATTCATTTAACAGAACCGCCAGGTATTTCTCATTGCAGTACTCAAATGACTGACTTATCATACTTTAGACTTCTCATTCCCATAAGAGAATTTTATTTCTTCTACAATAAGTGTTTCCGATCTGCCTTGTCATTAGTCTTCCGGTACTTTGAATAAAGGCTTCATGGTGCAAATACCTTGATTAAATTTACTTATTTGTAATCTCAAGGACAAAACTACTTGATATTTGCTCAGATTTAATGGTAAAATTAACAATGATGATATCAGGCACTCAGTTTTTATACAGAGCAGTTTAGACAGCAACTCACAGCAACGTCTGCAATAAAGCAGATAAATCAGGAATTTGCTGTCTGAGTTGCTCTTCTGGTACAAAAATGTCGCTGTGCCAGGATCTCACTGGGAGATGCGCCATTCAGAAACATAGAAGGGTAGGATATTGGTTTACTTGATGTATAAGTACTTATGAAGCACTCCAGACAAATGTAGGACTTCTTTTCAAGCATTAGAGAATTATTAACAGTGTGACTAGTCTTGATTATTATTTCCAAACAATATTCCCAACACTGAAAGTAATTTTTACATGTGTGAAATTTTGATTCCTCCCTTTTAATGTCTCACTTCTTTATATTTTTAATATTGGAACTTAATTCTTTTATCCTGTGGTTTGTAAACCATTTTTTTCTTCCAAGATTTAGACTTTCAGCACCTATAAAAATTTCAATGCGGTTTTAAAACTTAGATTTCTTTTTGATTTTAGGTGACATTCTGGTTTTCCTAACTGGTCAGGAAGAAATCGATACTGCGTGTGAGATTCTGTACGAACGAATGAAATCCATGGGCCCAGATGTGCCAGAATTGATTATTCTGCCTGTGTATTCTGCTTTGCCAAGTGAGATGCAAACCAGAATTTTTGATCCAGCCCCTCCTGGTAGCAGAAAGGTAAAACTGCAGGCTCACTACTTTACTGACAGGAAATCTTGTTTGATTTAATGTCTTTTGGTAGCATTACAAATCTATTTTAAACTAGAACTAAAACAAAGTGATCTGAATTTGTGGTGGTTCCTTCAGTAAAAATGTGCTAATTCATTGGCCACTATCTTGTTTTTAACACTTTGCATTCTCCTGTAAAGAAATCTTGTCTATGTGGAACCTCAGTAGGTCTCTTGCTTCAGTAGGTTTCTTGCTTGATATAACTAGTATTGATTACTCTTTTTTAAAAAAAATCCCTTCCTAATTTTATTGATAGCTGTATTTAAACAGACTACTGAGTATTTTTAATAATATAAGGCTCATGTAGCTATTTGTCAATAGAGTTCCTTTGATATTTATTAATGTATTTAAGATTGAGTATATAGTAAGCAGGGGTTACAATTTCACAGGTATTAATTGCCCTTCGTTATTTTGTTCAAAGGATCTGAGACTAGGAGGGTGTGGTGAGCTGTGGGTTGGATGGGGATTGAAATTCCCTTGCACGTGGAATTATGTTATGATATCTTGTACACTCACTGAGAAATTAGAACCTTGGTTTGCCATTTCATTTGTAAAATAATACCTTGAGTGCCGAACTATTTATGTCCTCCCAGTGTTCTCGTCAAAGCTTATCTCTCAAGCAGCACAACGTAAACAGAATATTTGATCAATCACCACTTTGTCGGGCATAAAATGACTGCCACAACTGCTTAAATTATTATATGGAGGAGCCGGTGTTGGACTGAGGTGGACAAAGTTAAAAATCACACAACACCAGGTTATAGTCCCTTCATCAGGAGCAGCACTCCAAAAGCTTGTACTTCCAATTAACCTTTTGGGGTATAACCTGGTGTTGTATGATTTTTAACTTTGCTTATATTAAAGCAGTGACATTAAGCATTTGAACTACTCTAAGGATAGCAAGAGAAATACAAATTAAAGTTTTTCTAAGTCATCGCTTTATTTACTGACTTCCTAACAAGCATACCATTCATTGTTGGTAAACGAGTACAGTACTGACCGTAACTTGTTACTGCATAAATTACAAAATAACTGAAAGCAATGCATCATAGGATTAAAAAGTGTTTGTGGAAAGGTTTGTTAGAACTATCACCGCATGGGAGATAAGTAAAAGCAAGCAATATCTCCAGTAAGGGTTGGGGAATAGAAAGGAGTGTAAATCAGAGTTCCTAACCACTAACCAGTAACTTTGACAAGAAATTTCAGCATGTGGGTATTTTTGGACATACAAGGTCAGGTACTGCCTACATGAGGGAACTAAGGATGTTCTGCACTATTGAAGTGTCAGCTTTGATAGGTGTTCAAGTCTTAGTTGTGGTGCTGGGATCCACAGCCTTCTGAGACAAGCGTGTTACCACTGAGCTGAGGTTGTCTTCTGCATCATTTATCCTCTCTTTCCTCACTCCCACCGCCCAATAGAGTTTTCTCTAATTATTAATGTATTGATTTGTTAGTTTTGTTTAACCAAAAGCAAGCAAATATCTTTCTGTTATGTCTGTTGTTTGAATGAGTCTAAACAGTGAGCATTGACAGACTAGATCCTTGCAGCCAGATCTTTCACGATCATCAGACTTTCCAGTAGTGGGTGAATAGTAATCAGACCAATTCCAGCTATTTCTATTTTTTTCACGTCCAATCCACGCATTCCTCCTATCATCATTTCAGATGACTAAAGCTAACTCTGCACGTATGAAATGGGTTTTCCTGGTCTACATTATTCAGGAGTGCAATTACTCAGCGAACGTTTATTCAGTTTGCTATCAAGCAGAATTACTAGAACTTTGGTCCATTTCTTCATCTCAAGACTTGGTCTCTGTCACGTGCTACTTGCTGGGGCACCTTTTTACCCCATCCCTTTACTCCACTATATGTGCCTGATATTGTCTACAACTGCTATTCCCTTAATTCCCTCCTCCTTACCACTTCCCTTTCTGCTTTCACAATTTTTCTTAAAATCCTCTTGTCAATAATACCATCAACAGCCACTACCCCCAGCTCCATCTCTGGCTAATTCTCCTCTGCTACCTTCTCAGTGTCTGCGTAGTTTACCTTTTGAGCGTGCAGTGCTGTGAGAGGCTTTCCTGCCATTTAGGAGCCTTCAAGAAATAGTGACAATAGGGGATTACAATGGGACAAAAAGTAGATTATTGTGTGGCTCTATCTATCTGGCTTTTTAAATGCATTTGTTCAAATTTTAAAATTTTTTTCTAACCAGCCAATGTATAGATGTTATTATGCACGTATGGAACAGGTGGGACTTGATTGGGACTGAGGCAGACCCCTCAGTCTAGGGATAGGGACACTACCATTGAGCCATAAGACAGCCCTAATGCATTCATTCAATGTGCTTGACTAAACTTTTTTCAACTGTAACTTTTTTTAAAATGTGTAGGTTGTAATTGCTACCAATATTGCTGAAACATCACTGACTATTGATGGCATCTACTATGTTGTGGATCCTGGGTTTGTTAAGCAGAAAGTCTATAACTCAAAGACGGGTATTGACCAGCTCGTGGTGACTCCAATTTCACAGGTAATTTTTAAAATGTTTCAAGGATATAGATAGAGTACCTCAAATCTGGCTGTCCAAAAACTGGATGCTTTTTGCATCAGTTTTGAGTACAATTTTAAACATACAATTCACCCGAATAATTTGGCTCGACCCTGCATTTTCACAGAATGGCTTCAGACTAGTTACTGGCCTTTGCGGCTTTGTGCGATGCTCTGTCCTCTGTGCCAGGTGTGCTTGAACTGAATGAACCAAAGATATCCAAAATCTAACACGATGTCCATCCAAAGGACTCTGAATTTGAGGTACTGTGCATGTAATTTATTGTATTCTATAAACAAAACCAGTATCATGCATTGGATTAGCTGGCATAGATTAGATGTCATTTAGCCCTCTCCATGGACTCTCCCACGAGGAGGTTGAACAGTTCATCCACTACACTAACACCTTCCACCCACCTTCCACCCCGACCTCAAATTCACCTGGACAGTCTCGGACTCCTCCCTCCCCTTCCTAGACATTTCTGTTTCTATCTCAGGCGACCGAATCAACACGGACATCTACTACAAACCTACCGACTCCCACAGCTACCTGGACTACACCTCCTCCCATCCTGCCCCCTGTAAAAACGCCATCCCATTCTCTCAATTCCTTCGTCTCCGCCGCATCTGCTCCCAGGAGGACTAGTTCAAAATACGTACAACACAGATGGCCTCCTTCTTCAAGGACCGCAATTTCCCCCCCGACGTGGTCGACGGTGCCCTCCACCGCATCTCCACTCCCGGCACCTTCCCTTGCGCCCGCAGGAGGTGCAACACTTGCGCCCATACCTCCCCCCTCACTTCTCTCCAAGGCCCCAAAGGAAACTTCCATATCCGCCACGGATTCCCCTGCACCTCCACCCACATCATCTACTGCATCCGCTGCAGCCGGTGTGGCCTCCTCTATATTGGGGAGACAGGCCGCCTACTTGCGGAGCGATTCAGAGAGCACCTCTGGGCCACCCGGACGAACCAACCCAACCACCCTGTAGCACAGCATTTCATCTCCCCCTCCCACTCCACCGAGGATATGTAGGTCATTGGACTCATCCACCGCCAAACCACAACAACGCGACGGTCGGAGGAGGAGCGTCTTATCTTCCGACTGGGAGCCCTCCAACCACAGGGGATGAACTTGGACTTCACCAGTTTCTTCATCCCCCCTCCCCCCACCTTGTCTCAGCCGAGTCCCTCCCGCCCGGCACCGCCTTCCTGTCCTGCAGTCTTCTTCTTGTCCTCTCCGCCTCCATCCTACTCCGACCTATCACCCTCACCTTGACCTCTTTCCACCTATCACATTTCCAACGCCCCTCCTCCAAGTCCCTCCTCCCTACCTTTTATCTTCTCCTGCTGAACACTCTCTGCTCATTCCTGAAGAAGGGCCTGTGCCCGAAACGTCGAATCTCCTGTTCCCTGGATGCTGCCTGACCTGCTGTGCTGTTCCAGCAATAAAGTTTCAACTCTGCCATCTGTGTATTGTAACCCAGATTTAAAAAGCCAGTGTTTATTCCACCAGTCTTATAGCTTTTTTATCTTTTTCCCAGTCTGTTCCCTTTTGTCCTCTCCTGTTAGTGATTCTTTGCTGTGATGTATTCTTCTTATATCAGTCGCTGTTTGGAATAAATCCCAAATAACAATTATTCTGTGTGAACATTGATTGAAGTTGTTTGATCACAGGGATATTTTAATTGAACTCCATTCTATCCTTGCTACACTTCATCTGGCATCACCATGGGATCACATTAGTGGCATTCCAAATCCCAGTTGGATGCTTTCTTAAAAGATACCAGAGGGATGAACTTTAGGCTGAATAACTTTTTCTTT
The DNA here is from genome assembly GCF_004010195.1 of Chiloscyllium plagiosum. NCBI lineage: Eukaryota > Metazoa > Chordata > Chondrichthyes > Orectolobiformes > Hemiscylliidae > Chiloscyllium > Chiloscyllium plagiosum. The sequence goes on from NC_057742.1 coordinate 16,082,568, forward strand.
CCATTAAATGTTCTTTTACATTTTGCTTTGTTATTCATGTTTGCATCAATCATAAGGCGAGTCAGAAGCATAGAATCCCTACAGTGCAGATCCTCCGTAGAGATTGCCACCCAGATTCTCCATAACCTCACATTTACCATAAATAACCCACCTAGCCTGCCTATCCCTGGACACTACAGGGCAATTTACCATGGCCGACCCACCTAACCTGTACATCTTTGGACTGTGGGAGGAAACTGGAGCACCCAGCAGAAACCCAGGCAGACACGGGGGGAATGTGTAAACTCCACACACATGGTCACCAAAGACTGGAATGTAACCCAGAACCCTGGTACTGTGAGGCAGCAGTGCTAACCACTGTGCCATCATCCCACCCTCTCAATTTTGATTTTAATAATTAATGCTCAAAACTGATAATCGTTCATGACTTGGGAAGGGTAGCGGGGAAAGGAGCAAAAATATCTTAAATTGTAATGCTTTCACCTTGTGCTAAGTATTGCCATCTTAATGTTTAATTTTAGATACTTCCTCTTTTAAAGTTTCAATTCTATCTTTTGCCCATAGGCTCAAGCTAAGCAGCGTGCTGGTCGTGCAGGAAGGACGGGACCTGGGAAATGTTATCGACTCTACACTGAACGTGCCTACAGGGACGAAATGTTGACCACAAATGTTCCTGAAATTCAAAGAACTAATCTTGCTAGTACAGTACTGTCACTCAAGGTAACTTAAATATTGATTGCAGTTACATCTTCACATTGTTAAATACTCTGAATGTAATGAGGTTCAAGTGTGGGGAGATGATACAAAATGGAAAGCTCAACTCCCTTAAAATACTGATTCCTGAGTGTTACAATATAAAATCATAGAAGTGTATATCACAGCATTAGCCCTCCTTAACTGTGCTGGCTTTCTGCCGCAGTAATCCCACTAACATAGTCATAATCCCACAATCTTTTTTTTTGTAAGGAATACTTTTCCACTTAAAGTAAAGATCTCTGTCCCAACTATTGTACCTGTAACCATTCTTACCAGGGTTTCATAACTCTGACTAAAATCTTGACAACCCTGTTCACTGACAACATTAAATTGACTACTCATTATTGCTGAGTCTTAACTCTTATTCCCAAAACGTTTTATAATTTTCAAAACCTCTACAAAGTGTCTTCACAGCTTTACCTACTCCAGTAAATGTTGTCTTAATGTCCCAAATCTGCAGTTTCTCAGTCCTGATATCTCTGTGTCAGTATATTTCATGCCTTTTTGGTCATGATATTCTGAAAATGTCGCACTGTGTTCTAACATTAGCATAACCATGCCCTTGCATCAATTGTGCTCTTTTATTTTATGCCACTGATTCTAAAATCCAAAATGCTGTTGGTTTCTTTTGTGGTTTTGGGCAGTTGTGACTTTAAAATATTCGTAATCAATAAAAATGATGTACAGTACTCCAGGGCAATGAAAATGACCAAAATGATCAGTTTAGTTTCACTTGTGCTTGAATTAAAAAAACACATATAAAACATAATCTCTGAGCGGGCACTGTCGCAAAGGTTATTGAATGCACCAGATAGCCACCTCTAAGACCAGTATATGTGCTGCTGTTATATGTTACTCCTCAGATTTGCTCATTTTACGCCTTTTGAAATTAACGATTTTGCTTAGCCGAATTTGAAGTGGGGTTTTTGAGTCATGCGTCATTTTAGAGTATTCTGTCAGGCAAAGGTTTCCCAAAAAGTGATTGAAACATCACTTCTGTAAAACCTTGTCTGGCCACACTGGCATTATTAATCTCTCTCTTCACTCAATATTGTCTTGTTGATTTGCCAAAAGCTAGGTGCTTCTGATATTTATCTATTCAAAATTGTAACACTTGCTAAATGAATGAAGTCCATTTAGCATTTAATCTTTGGGGTCTGAATGGTTAATTGCTGAATTCCAATTTACTATTAACTTGCTGTTTCCTTTTGTGTTGTTAGCCATCCTTTTGTGGCCATTTGAACAATTTGGTCATCTCTCCAAATTTCCACCCTAAAGCTCAGTTTGTGTGTCTTTCTTTGTTTCTCCTGTTCTGTAAAGTGCTTTTGGGTACTTCCTACATTTAAAGGTGTTGTCTGAATGCTGCTGTTGTTAGATAATTGATGTCCACTCTCAATATAGTTACAGCACAGGAGTGTTTATCATTCCAAGATTTTGTGGAGGAAAACTTTTCCCACAAAAGGTCTATGATGTCAAACATATACATGACAGATCTTGTAGATTTCTACATCAGATCTGGAGTTTTGTATGTTGAGAGCACAATTTAGGAATTTAGATGCAAGCATCTGCTTACCCTGCCTGATGTCCTATTCTGCATAGTGAACTGACCCAAACATTCTTGATTTTGTAGTGTCCACAACTGAATGCCAGGACTTTTCTTCCTGCATTCTCGGATCGTCTGAATTGTTTGCCAAATCATGGGATTATTTTATTATTATGGACAGAATGAAGATATAGCCCTCAGTCTACCTCTGCAGGAACCAAGATTGAACCCTGAGCCATTGGCATTAATCTGATTCTTGTACAAACCATCCAGCCAACTGATCCAACTGGCATCTGCATCAGGATTCTGAGTTTTAAAAATCTATCTTGTGATTTAATTTTTCTTTATGGAGTTAGCAGCATGTCACTTTGTAATGTACATACCACAGGTCAACAGTGGTACTGTAATATTGTGTGTGGTGGCATTCGTATTACTCTTTACAGTTCAGAAGCGAAGTGTGAAGGAGTCTGCTATTAGGACATGACATGACTAAAAGCAGGCATCATATTTTGGGTTATTTGCTTTAACAAACTGCAGACTAGCATTCATAATGCATGTACTTTTTCTTTGTCTCAGGCTATGGGGATCAATGACCTGCTTTCATTTGATTTTATGGATGCTCCTCCTATGGAAACCCTAATCACAGCCATGGAACAGTTGTACACGCTGGGAGCACTAGATGATGAAGGTTTGCTGACGAGACTTGGGCGCAGGGTAAGACAAACCTCGCAGATCTTTGGTTCACTAAACACTAAAATAATGTTTCACCTTCAAGTTTGACAATGTGATTGCACATTTATAACTACTGATTTATTAAATGAGTCGGGAGTCAGGCAAGATTGTTTTACTTCATAGATTGGTTATTTTGTCATAGAAACTTTACCAATTTACCAGATTAAGTGAATATTAATAGCTGAAGTTTATTCACTTCAATATCAGTACTCTTAAGTACTAAGCAGGAAGTAAATGGAGTCAGCCTCTTCACTTCTCATTTAGGTCCATTTATTACTCTATGCATAGGTCAGTCATGCAGCTATTAACCTTGCCATACTTGCTGATGTCGTTGTGATCATAAAACTGTCTTCCATAGAACAGGATGAGATGTGTCTGCATAATTTTGCAATGGCCAAATTGGCTGGCTGGACAAGGTGATTAGGCTTATTAAATTTTCTGTTGATTTAAGTTTTTCTATTGATTTTATTTTGATTGATTGACAGAGCTGAGTTCTGAGCTCATCCTGATCGGATACTTAAGTCTTTCAGGAAAAGGATCTATAACCTGCTGTATTTTGTCTATAACTCACTTTGTCACACGGGGTCTGAAACCTAGTTTTGGTCCGATGGACATGGATATGTACTACATCAGTCATTGCTGAGCTTGATCCAGTCTACTCCTAACTCAAAGTTGCTCGATTTGAATTGTATGTTAAGTTAATTAGATTGGTACTGTGTAAAGAATGATAATTGAGTGCTTTTCTTAAACAAAAATAAGTGACTGGAGACTGTACTATATCCTGTCTATCTTTCACATTGGCAAGTGATGCTGGAATTTGAATTCTGATTCTCTTTGATATTAAACTGTTAAATTTTTTACACATTTTTCTTAGATGGCAGAGTTTCCTCTGGAACCCATGCTTTGTAAAATGCTGATCATGTCTGTACATCTTGGATGCAGTGAAGAGATGTTAACAATTGTGTCCATGCTGTCTGTACAGAATGTTTTCTACCGACCAAAGGTGAGCACATTTAACTGGATTGATTATGGAAAGTGCTGAATTTATGACCTCCTGTGAATGACTAATGTGTCAATATTGTGAATGGATTTAGATCATGAACCTATTTCTATCAGTAACTTTTCTTTAAACTGTGTCATTTTCCAGTGGAAAAGTTTTAGAAATAAGTGACTTTATTGTAAGATACCTGGGTTTCTACAATGTGCTTGAGGAACCAAACATTCTTTTTTTTTTCAAAAATACAAGTCTTAAAGTAAATGGAAGAATTCTTGTTGATCCAGCAAAGCATGGACCTATACATTGAAAATGTGAAAGTTAAAATTACATGTTGGCAATGCATAAAGCTTCTGTCAGCATCTGTTTAGGGAAAGGACAGGTTAGCCATTGTAGATACCTCATCAAACAGTACTAATTAGAGATCTGAATTATTAATTTACCTTTTCTCTTTACAGATTTAACTGACCTCCGCATTTTAGTATTCTCAATATTTTCGCCAGATTTCCACCATTTTTATCTTTCTGTTTAAAGGCCCAGTTGGCTATTCAGTCTGCTTTCACTCATCAACTGTTCATATGTGCTATTAAATCAAAACTAGGATAAGCAAGCTCTTGCAGATCAGAAGAAAGCAAAGTTCCACCAAGCAGAAGGGGATCATCTCACCTTGCTTGCTGTCTACAATTCATGGAAAAACAATAAATTTTCCAACCCTTGGTGCTATGAAAACTTCATCCAAGCGCGTTCCCTTCGCAGAGCACAGGATATCCGTAAACAGATGCTGGGTATCATGGACAGGTAGAGGGAAATTCCTTGTCACACTTCTTAGCAAATGAAGTTAGATTCAATATTAAATATTTTCTTTATCAATTATTGGTCTCAACAAACAAACCTATAATGAATGCACTTGTATGTATAACAAAATCTTCTCACTACATGAGCAGATTAAATAGAATGTAGTTTTAATTGATAGCATCACCAGACATTTTTCACTTCTTTCCTTCTCTCCAGTCTCCATTGGATGTGCAGTATTTCTGACTAGGAGGATGAATAGAAAAATAATACCCCAGAGGTCAGGCATTCAGCTTTGTGTAGTGTTGTTATCAGCATTGAAAAATGCACAACAGCAATCTGAGACACATTTGTTTTAGGCTGTGCTTACCTTGAGTGGGTGGAATGGAGTGGCCTCAATGCAGAAGTGCAACTTTTTTACTATTTATTAGTGCTGAGGCATTCTGTGAACCAGTGTTCCCACCACTGCTAAGCATGTAGTGTGAGCGTAATATTCATAGAGTTAGTAGTGTTTCATTAGAAAAATAAGTCTAACCTGTTGGTGAAGGAGGCGGAAGAAAGTAATAAATACACAAATGAAGATGTTTGTTTATGCCCATTTCTTTATTCAGTGCACCAGTGATTAGATTTGTTGGCCATCATTCCATGTACACATCTTTCTTAAGTTTTTTGCCAAGTATATTTGTAACCCTACCAGAAACTGTCGTGATATTGAAGTTACTCTGTTCCATACTTAGAAGAATAAACACATTTGATTATAACCTTGCCCTCGTTATACAGTGAATATACAGTAGTAAATTCCAAATAGATTCTTGTCCGTATTTGCAGCAATTGTTTTCTTACGAACATCCTACCACACATCATTAACTTTATCAAGGAATAAGCTTCAGCAAAACTTTGGTGAAAATGGTGTTAGATGTATTTCAAATTTCATAGAATCCTACAGGTCTGTAGTATAGACACAATTTTATCCATTGCTTGAGTATTCTTTCCATTTCCTCTATAATCTTTATTTCCAAATGATTACATTTTCTTAAACTTGGTCAAATGCTGGAGAGTAATATCTTGAATTAATGTGATAGGCATTTCTGAGAAATACCTTGTGGTTGATGATGTCAGTACAGTTTCTTAGATTGTGATCTTGTGGTGCCATGTTTTACGTACGTGTTGTTTTTAGTTTGGGGAAACTGAAATGGACACCTTGTTAAAATACTGGTACACTATTTGGTTGCAATTGTGCCATTTTTGATCTAAACTATGTGCACATGCATTTCTTTAGACATTGTACTCAACAAGAGTTTAAATACATCAGCAGCTTGGATGTTTGGGCCATTCTATCTCTGTCGTTGATTGGGAAGGACCTTCTGTCAGGAGAGCAGGACAGCATTCCATTTCCTGATGTGCTCCTAACCTATAAAGAAAGGACTTATGTTTATTACACAGCAGCGCTTTTCACAACCTCTGGCCTCTCCCTCCTTAGCTTGTATCAGGTACATTATGATATTGTATATTCAGCTCCTATCTGCAAGGTAGATTCCTGCAGGGGATGTGGGAATCTGTTCACCATAAGTGTTAGAGACCTGCAAATGTTTTTTGCACCCAACTTTGATCTCACCCATGTAAAGGAAATATATTGGATTGTATAGTTTCATTATTTGCATTTAGAATTAGAGTCCTACAGCATGGAAACAGGCCCTTTGGCCCAAACTGGCACATGCTGGCCAAAATGTCCATCCATGCTAACCCCATTTTGCTGCCGTTGGCCCATGTCCTTCTAATCCTTTCCTATCCATTTATTTGTCCAAATGCCTTTTAAATGTTGTTAATGTGCCCGCCTCAACCACTTCATTCTGGCAGCTCATTCTGTATGCGTACCACCTTCTGTATAAAAAAAGTTGCCCCTCGGAAAAAGACTGAGTGCATTCACCTTAACCATGCTGCTCATGATCTTTTACACCTCCTATAAAGTGCCCCCTCAGTCTCCTACGCTCTAAGGAAAAAAGTCCTAGCTTGTCCAACCTCCCTATAACTCAGACCATTGAGTCCAGGCAACATCCTTGTAAATTTATTCTGCACTCTTTCCAATTAATAACAACCATCCTATAACAAGGTGACCACAACTGAACACAATGCTCCAAGTGCAGCCTCATCAACATCCTCTATAACTGCAAAGTAAGTTCCCAACTCTCAATGCCCTGACAGATGAAGGCCAGTGTGTCAAAAGCCTCCTTCTCAGCCCTGTCTACCTGTGACTCCACTTTCAGAGAACTGTGAACCTGAACCCCAAGATCCCTCTGTTCCACTACACTCCTTAAGGCCCTACCATTCACCATAAAACTCCTTGAGAGAAAGTGAGGGCTGCAGATGCTGGAGATCAGAGGTGAAAATGTGTTGCTGGAAAAGTGCAGCAGGTCAGGCAGCATCCAAGCAACAGGAGAATCGACGTTTCGGGGTCCTGAAGAAGGGCTTATGTCCGAAACGTCGATTCTCCTGCTCCTTGGATGCTGCCTGACCTGCTGCGCTTTTCCAGCAACACATTTTCAACCATAAAACTCCTACCTTGATTTGACTTTCCAAAATGCAAGACCTCGCAGTTATCTATATTAAACTCCATCTGCCATTTCTTGGCCCACTTCCCCAGCTGATCAAGGTCCTGCTGCAATTTCTGATAACCTTCCTCACTGTCCACAATGCCGCCTATTTTAGTGTCGTCAACAAACTTACTAATCATGCCTTGCATATTCCCATCCTAATCATTGATATACATACAAACAGTAATGGGCCCAGCACTGGCTCCTGAGAAACTCCACTAGTCACAGGCCTCCAGTCCAACAAACATCCTTCCACTATTACCCTCTGCTTCCTATCAACAAGCCAATTTTATGTTCAATTTGCTAACTCACCCTGGAATCCATACGATCTAACCTTCCAATGCAGCTGACCATGTGGAACTTTATCAAAGGCCTTACTGAAATTCATATGGACTACGTCAACTGCCCTGCCCTCATCAGCCTTCCTGGTCACTTCATCAAAGAACTCTAACAAATTTGTTAGGTATGATCTCCCAATCACAAAGCCGCTGATTGCTCCTAATCAAACACTGTCTTTCCAAATGCATGTATATCTTATCCCTCAGAATCTTCTTAAGTAACTTACCCACCACAGATTTAGGCTTACTGGTCTGTAGTTCCCAGGCTTTCCTTTGCGGCCCTTCTTGAATAATGGCACAACATTCGCTACCCTGCAGTCTTCCGGGACCTTACCCATAGCTAACAATGATGCAATTATATCAGCCAGAGCCCCCAAAATTTCTCCTCGAGCCACTTGCAATGTGCTTGTATATATCTGGTCATGACCAGGAGATTTATCCACCTTCATGCATTCGAATACATCCAACTCACCTCTACTGTGATGCGGACTGCCCCCCAGATATCACCACTAACTTCCCCAAGTTCCCAGGTCACCTTGTCTTTCTCCACAGTAAACAGTGGAGAAATATTCATTGAGAACTTCGCCCATCTCCTGTGGTTCTACTCATTCATTTCCACTTTGGTCCTTGAGAGGCTCTATTCTCTCTCTCGTTATTCTTTTTCCTTTAATATACCTAACGTACCTCTTTGGATTTGCCCTAACCTACTCAGCCAAGGCTATTTTGTGCCCCTTTTTCATCCTTCTGATTTCCATCATGGCATCCTTAGTGTGGAAACAGACCATTTGGCCCAACAAGTCCATGCCAACCCTCCAAAGAGTATCCCACCCAGACCCATTCTCCTACCCTATTACTTTACATTTCCCCTGACTAATGCACCTAACCTACACATCCGTGAACACTATGGGCAATCTAGCATGGCCAATTCACCTAACCTGCTCATCTTTAGATTGTGGGAGGAAACTGGAGCACCTGGAGAAACCCCCACAACTACGGGGAGAATGTGCAAACACCATACAGTTGCCAGAGGCTGGAAGCGAACCTGGGTCCCTGGCGCTGTGAGGCAGCAGTGCTGGCCACTGTGCCACCCCTTCTTCAGTAAACTCCAGTATTTCCTTTATACCTCCAAGGATTCCCTTGATCCCAGCTGCCTGTCGCTGAGCCACGTCTCCTCTATTTTCTGGTTAAAGCCTTAATAACTGTTTGTCATCCCGGGTTCTATATTCCTGACAACCTTACCCTTCAGCCTCACAGGAACATATAGACCTTGAGCTCTAGCTATCTCATTTTTAAAGGCCTCCCACTTGCCAGAGGTCCCTTTGCCTGCAAACAAACTACTGCAATCAATCTTTGCAAGCTTCTGTCTAATTCCATCAAAATTCTCCTTGCCCCAATTTAGAACTTGAACCAGTTTTATCCCTCTCCATAACTACTTTAACATTAATAGAACAATGGTCACTGGTCCCAAAGTCCTGTCCCTGCCTTAGGAGAAAGTGAGGACTGCAGAGTCAAAAAGCATGGTGCTGGAAAAGCACAGCAGGTCAGGCAGCATCTGAGGGGCAGGAGAATTGATGTTTCAGGCATAAGCCCTTCATTATGTGACAGGTCGTTGTGGAGGATGAATGGATAAGTGGGAAGGAAGATCAAGAAGGTGGTGCTAATTTGGAGGGTTAGATCTGGGATCAGGTGGAGGCAGAGGAGGTTTGGAAACTAGTAGAGTCGATGCTGATGCCGTGTGGTTGAAGGGTCCTATGGCAGAAGGTGAGGCGTTCTTCCTCCAGTTGTCGGTGGTTTGGATTTGGCGATGGAGGAGGCCCACAGCTTGCATGTCCTTGGGGTGTGTGAGGGGGAGTTGAAGTGGTCGGCTACAGGGCAGTGGGGTTGTTTAGTGTGCATGTGTCCCAGAGATATTCCTGAGCACTGAGTTGGCGTCCTGTCTGACCTATCACAATTGACCACTTCAATTCCCCCAAGGACATACAAGTCCTGGGCTGCCACCACCACTAAATCAAAGCCACCTGACAACTGGAGGAAAGACGCTTCAGCTTCTGCCTTGGGACCCTTCAACCACACGGCATCAACGTCGACTTCACTACTTTCCAAGTCTCCCCTCCCCCCCACCTCCACCCTCTCTTTGCTGAGTCAAAAGCTTCCAGGTCCAAAGTTTAAGCACAAAAATCTCTCACAGTCTAACATTCCAGCGCAGTATTGAGGGAGTGCTGCACTGTGTTCTGTTGTCTTGGTGACTTATTAAGTTGTCTGTCTGCTTGCCTACCTGTATGTACTATTTTGAAGAGCAGAAGAGAGAGTTCCTGGTGTCTGGGCCCATATTTATTGTCCAATCATCATCTCAGAAAAAACAGATTATCTGGTTATTAATTGCTCTTTGTGGGTGTTTACCAAGTACAAATTGGCGCCTGTTTCCCCTATATGATAATAGTGGCAACACTTCAAAAGTAGTTCATTGATTGTCAAGTGTTTTGGGACAGTGGTAAGATGCGATATAAATGAAAGTCTTTTTTTAAAAATGGCAAGTAGATTTAAAAAATTTGGATCGTTTTAAGTAAATACACATGCCTTTGAATTAATGCCTTCGCATAATTTTTACTGTTTTCTTACAGACATAAGCTGGATGTTGTTTCATGTGGAAAAGCCACCGTGCGAGTTCAGAAAGCAATCTGCAGTGGCTTCTTCCGCAATGCAGCGAAGAAGGACCCACAAGAAGGATACCGTACACTGATTGACCAGCAGGTGGTATACATTCACCCCTCCAGTGCTCTCTTCAACAGACAGCCTGAATGGTATGTAATTTTAATGAGGTAATCAGGGTGCCAAAACTAACCACCATGCGCAAAGTCTCTGCAAACTGGTGGATCTAGCTCACTTTGTACTGCTGAGATCTGTTTACCTGCAAACAATGACAAAATACTGCTGATTAAGTTTCCGATAAATATCAATGTTCTTCAAATTTTAAACAAAGCCCAACTCGTCTGACTATTATTTTGCGTGAAGGAAGAGCAATCACACAAGATTTGGGCATGTTCTTGACCATTCACGTATATTCTTGTGTATCTGCATACTGATCTGTTAACCGATGTATGGTCTATCTGTTTTAAATTATGCCATGTTCTCTGTGTCAATAGCTACTCGTATTAGAGCTCTCTTCTGGTTGTAGGTTTGCTCGCTGAGCTGGAAGTTTTGTTTTCAGGTGCTTCTTCATCATGCTAGGTAACATAATCAATGAGCCTTCGGTGAAGCATTGGTGTTCTGTCCCGCTTTCTGTTTATGTGAGTGGTCTGTTAAGGTGGGTGATATGATTTCAGGTTCTTTTTCTCAGAGGTTGGTAAATGTGGTCTAAATTGATGTGCGTATTGATAGAGTTTCGATATTAAATGCCAGGAATTCCCATGCGTGTCTCTGTTTAGCCTGTCCCTGAATCGATGTGTTATCCCAGCAAAACAGATGTCACTTACAAAATATCCTGCAAGGATAGGCAGTCAGACAGGCAGGAAACTAGTCACCAGGATACACGAACACTAAGTAGCCACCAAAAGCCATTAGTATCCTTACATACCAAAAGACTATCATTAGTATCCTTACATACAGACAAAGAATGACACCACTTCGACTGGCACAATACATCCATCCTCGGACAAGCTAAACAAAGGCACGTGCTAGAATTCCTAGAGGCCTGGCATTCAATATCAGAACTCCATCAATAAACACATCGATTTACACCTCATTTACCAACCTCTGAGAAAAAGAACCGGAAATGATATCACCCACCTTAACAGACCAAGACGCACAAACAGAAAGTGGGACAGAACACCAGTGCTTCACCAGAGGCTAACTGATGTTAACTGGCATGGTGACGAAATGTCTGAAAACAAACCTTCCAACTCCGCAAGCAAACTTACAACCTGAACCTCAAATTGAGGTACAAAGTTTCTCAAACATCGCAGAGCTCTCTTCTGTTTTGGAAGTGAATTCTTCTAATTTGTGCCTTTTTTAAAATGTCTTCAATTAATTTCTCTCATTTCTACTTGGATTTTGAGATATTTAAAATTGTCAGCAATTTGTATTATTTATCCTGTCAGTCCATAATTTTAGGTCTCCAGACTCTCCCTAATCTTCTCAGTTTCATTTCAGAGTTGTTAATTCATTGTGTTTCCTGTTGCATGTCTATTAAACTCATTTGACAGCATTGTTGTCCTTCCAATGATGCATGATCCAAGCCGTACTCTATATTCCAAGTATAAAATAACAATGTCATTGACAAATTCAAAACTGGTTGCGTATTTTTATATACTATTATCCCAATAAACACCACTTAATGTTCTTCCTCATCTGTCACATCATCTCACTCCATTCTGTTTTTTGTTCTTCTGCATTCTTCTTCACCATTTGCTGGATGTTTTTTTTCTTACTACCATCAACAAACTTTGGTATCCTTTTGCTATTGTTTGTCTGAATCATGCACTTTATTAGATTCACTTTGCCTCTAATGCTGAAATGAAATATTTAAACATTACTGCCATTCCTTCAATGTCTCTCATAAGATGGTTTCCCTGTCTCCATGTGCTCCCACCCCAACCTTGCCAATCTTTGTATTCCTCGGGTACTTGTAAAATCTTATAGCTTTTTTCCACTTTATGCTTATCTACTGTCAAATTCACTTTCATCTGCCTATATCTCTCTTTTCTTTCTGGCTATTTTCACTTTTTCTATTATTTTCTGCTGTTTTTACAACTTGAATCATCTTAAATGTTACTTGTCACAATCTCTCTTCACTCACAAATATCCTGGGTATTTTTTCATCCAGGGTAGAAAGTATTTCATTACTTACCTCGGGTTAAATATTTCCCTCTGTATGATCTGCCATATTTTTAAAACAAACCATTAATTCAGGCTAGGTCTTTCCCAAATCATTCACTTATCCTCTGTGTTGAGTGACAAGCTGAACCTTTCTATTTAGTTAATGGCACCAGTGAGATGCCATTATCTGCTATCATGTTATTGCTGAAATATTCTGCAAATATTCCAGAAAGCACATTTCCGAAGCGGGACATTGAGGTAATTTCTCTTGCAGTGTATCTTTTCTCGCAGCTTAAATTCTGATTTTTTTTTTGTCTGTAGTGATTTTTTTTTTCAAAGTGACAGTAAAATTTTACTCCAGTGTTTGTAGTACATGTAAACAGTTTACGTGATGCTTGTGTATTTGTGGTATTTATAAGTATGACCATGTTTTCTTGATGGCTTACTGAATGAAAGCATTGTGTGTGATACTACACTATATAGACCAGTAAGGTCTTGGAGTTGAGTACTAGCTGGTTATGATGGATAGGGCAAAACTGGGTTCTATACCTAACGGCTTCAAGGAAAAGAGTACTGACCATTGACCCAGCCTGTGCTTTCACTACCTCCCGTCCCCAGCTCTCCCCAACAAAAATGCTTGATTTTCAAATGTCAATGATCAACATCTGGTTTGGCTGTTTGTCATTCATTTTAAATAATGACTGCAAGCTCTCTCACGAAATGTTTAAGGCAAAACATTGGGATGTTTTAATAAAAGAGGCACTGTACTTCAGTTTGATTTATATGTTTTGTAGAAGATACAACATTTGGAATAACTAAAGAAGGCTGGAGAGCTAACAACATGTTGATGTTAGTGGATGGTGACATGAGCCACTTAATGCTTCCGTTAACATCGTTGTGCTGAGAGTTGGCTGTATATATCGGCAGTAATTTATAAGCTTGTTTCTTTTACTAGTTGGGAAAATGAGGCATATCCAGGATATTAAAAAAAAGTAATAAATCTGCTCAATTCTGAGTTTTGTATCATCAAGCAGTGTTTTATTGCAAAATTAGTTGAGACTGACCAATCTGTATATTATTGAACTGCAGAAAGTCAGTGTTAACTTATTAACCAGGACTAATTTTAAAACTTGATCCCAAATGTGAAAGGTTATGCTTTAATCCTTGTATACTATGCTCCTCCTCATTTTGGTTCAGAATGAACATTTGCCTTGAATGGATGTGAGAGAAGATCAGCACTAAGACAACTGATGCAAAAGTGTAAAAGCATGTTACTGTGAATCAAATACAGGCTTTGACTCCGGAATGACTCTCCTTCAGAGGATAGTTCTTCAGTTCTGAAGAAGTCGTACTGAACTCAATGTTAATTCTGCTTCTCTGTCCATAGATTCGGCCAGACCTGCTGAGCTTCTCCAGTATTCCCTGTGTTTGTTTCAGATTTTCTGCATCCAGAGTATTATACTTTGATTAAAAGGAGATATTGATGTTTCTGTAGGAGTCAGTGCAACACCATCAGTAAAGTTGATGAAACGAGTATATCTTATTATTTGAAAGTCTTTGTAAGCAGTAGTTTTCAATTTTAGGATTAGTCTTTTATGAGATTTAAAAAAGAATAAAGTGCTAAGAACTGACAAGCGGGAATCCCTCTGTTTCAGTGGGTGAAAGTGATAGAAACTCCATAATGAATTACTTCAGTATATGAATTGTCTTCTGATTGGCTTGTGGATGCTGTCAGCCCATATTACACAGTGAATTGTGGTACGGTAAGCCCTTTGGGCTAAGTGAGTCACTTCCCCCGTTTATTTAATTGATTTTCTACATTTGGCAGCCTGAATTGACATTCTGTCTGCATGGCATGAATAGCCTTTTGCAGATGTCAGTTTGCAAGTCTTTGTTTCATTTGAAGAAATAAGTAAATTTCTTCTTGTGCTTTAAAACCCATCCATTTCTTTTTTTATGCCCTACAATTTCTGCAAGCTACCTAAAGTGTTGTACTTTATTTTTTCCCTTTCTGTGTGTGTGTGTGTGTGTGTGTGTATATATATACACTGTATTTATGCACACATTGTTTTATATAAGAAGTCTACTTAGTTGCTCATTTTCTAAAATTTTTTTGCTCCCTCTTCATGTGTTTTAATTGAGCATCACAAAGCTTCTTTGGGAATTTCATACTTTTTATCTTGTTTCTCTCCTTTGGGGTTAAGCCTTGCTAATTCCGGGTTTTGTTTCAAGTGGGCGGCTCCAGACTTTACGCTAGTTTGTTCTTGTCAAGCTCACTGCTGCTGGGCTTATTCTGGTGCCTGGACTGGAGTTGGGAAACGACAGCGATCATTTAATCTGTTGAGGTGGATTTTTTTCTGGTGTTTCCTCCTACAGAGCTGCATTCAAGCTAATATAACACACTGCTCGCAGTTTTCCTATTTGGCGAAATCTTCAAATTATATTGCTTGTAATTTTTTTAAAAAATGTGTGGTAAATGAAATAGAGTTGTTGTCAGCATGTATGTCACCCTTGAAAAATCTCTTCAAAAATTGGGGAGCAGCATTTATAATCAGTATAATAGTGAACCACCATTTGGATGTGGGTGGTCGCCATCTTGGGTGAATGAGCCTGTCTTAATCTCCAGTACACGGTCATAACAGGGCCCAATCTACCACTTGATTCCCAGGCACCCCATTCTAAATATTGGTTAGTAAAGAATCTGTGAAATGAAAGATTTCTTTCCCCCCATATTATTGATACCAAGGCTGCACACTCCATCAAGTACAATCAAGGAGCCCAAGCAAAACTGGAGTCAGTGAGAATGGAGGGAGTGGCAGAGGGGAGGGAGCATGAGTCTCAATTGTTTGATTTCGTGGAAAGGAGGATGATTGTGGTTGTTGGAGGTCATTCATCTCAGTTGCAGGACATTTCTTCAGGATTTCTTTTGGGTAGGGTCTGAGACCCCATCATTTTCAGCTGCTTCATCAATGACCTTGCATCCATCATGAGATGAGACGTTCACTGTACAAAGTTTCAGCATCATTCAGGATTTGTCAGCTACTGAAGCAATCCATGTTTATGCACAACAAAATCCAGTTTCTGGCTGATAAATGGCAAATGAAATAGCACTTTTGCTATGCCCAACTTGAAAATGAGAGAGTTTAGTCATCTCCCATTTATATTCAATGGCCTTATCATAGCTGAATCCCTTGCTGTACAGTACTCTGTACCTGTCCGAATGTTTTTTTAATGACAAATTTGTGCTTGCCTCCACCATTATCTCTGGCAGCCTGTTCCAGACACCCAATACCCTCTGTGTGAAAAAGTTGCCCCTCTGGACCTTTCTGTGTCTCTTCCCTCTTGCCTTAAGCCTATGCCCTCTAGTTTTATACTCCCCTTTCATGGCAAAAAGCTGAGTGTGACAGCTGTTGACAAGATGGGTTCTCTCTTTAGTGTTACGACATGGGGTAAACCCCTCTGCTAATGTAAACCCAAGACACAGAGAAGCTCACCTCACACTGTAATCTGTTACATTTTGAGAGGCAAAGAACTATCCCAGAGGTCACTATTTAAATAAAAATTAACAATTCTATTTTTTAAGTCCAACAGAGAATACTAAAAAAATCCAACAACTATTTACGCCTTTCTCTTAAGCCTATCTTTTACCTTCCACTCTACAATACTGGTCTGATAAATTCCCTTTTAAATTTATAGCAAAATCAATTTCAAACCCAGGTATAGTCTTCGGATGTCGAACTTTCTCTGTAGTTTTCCCCTCGGTTGACTTTGGTGTTCTGCTGCACAAATTTCTTGCAGACAGGTATCTTTCAGAGAGCTGTTCTGCTAGCAGTCTGTTGGTGATTTGGCAGTTCTCCCCCTAACCGTTCAAAATGTCTGGTTTTATACACAAAACATCAGATCATTTTTGGTTTGATGTCATCAAGACACTAAATTCAAATTCAATTGGATTTTGGTATCTTGGTATGTAATGTAAACTGTTTGGCCAAATTCAAATTTGTTGTGTACTATGGCAACTCAGTCTCACTATTGGTTTCACAGTCAAATGTTGCATTTTAACCTTGTTGAGGAAACTGTGCTTTCAGACAGTCCTTGCTAGCTTCCTCTCTCTCTTAAAGGTACAGTACATCTACACCTTCATAACATTAGCTTCAGCAGTGTCCTGGATCAGGCATTGTCCGATAATAGACCTCAGTGCACTGGCAAACCATTTCAAGGAGTGTATTATGCAGGTAGTGATTCATATCACATCCTCACCCCATTAACTATGTTCAATTAAAGTCATAGAGATATACAGCTCTGAGAAAGACCCTGTAATGAAATACTCTCTCTGATAGTCTGCTCATAAGCCATTTAGGTCAAAGCAGCCCACTTGGCACCGTGTCCATCACCTTCAATATTCATTCACTTCACAATTTGTGTTGAGTTAGGTGCCACCTTTGGCTCAATTGGTACCACTCTTGTCTCTGAGTCAGAAAGTTGTGGTTTGAGCACCAAAATCCAAAAGCTTGTATTCCTTTGCAGTATAGAGAGAGCACTCCACTGCCTCACAAATCTTGAGTTCTTTGAGGATGTTACGAGACAAGTTGATGAGGGTCGAGCGGTGGATGTTGTGTATATGGACTTCAGTTAGGCATTTGATCAGGTTCCCCATGGTAGGCTCATTCAGAAGGTCAGGAAGAATGGGATATAGGGAAATTTAGCTGTCTGGATACAGAATTGACTGGTCGACAGAAGACAGCGGGTGGTAGTGGAAGGAAAATATTCTGGCTGGAAGTCAGTGGTGAATGGTGTTCCACAGGGCTCTGTTCTTGGACCTCTACTCTTTGTAATTTTTATTAATGACTTGGATGAGGAGATTGAAGAATGGGTCAGCAAGTTTGCAGAAGACAAAGGTTGGAGGTGTCGTTGACAGTATAGAGGGCTGTTGTAGGCTGCACTGGGACATTGATAGGATGCAGAGATGGGCTGAGAGGTGGCAGATGGAGTTCAACCTGGATAAATGCGAAGTGATGCATTTTTGAAGGTCAAACTTGAAAGTTGAGTACAGGATTAAAGACAGGATTCTTGGCAGTGTGGAGGAACAGAGGGATCTTGATGTGCAGATTCCTTAAAATGGCCACCCAAGTGGACAAGATTGTTAAAAAAGCATATGGTGTTTGGGCTTTCATTAACAGGGGGATTGAGTTTAAGAGCGGTGAGATCTTGTTGCAGCTCTATAAAACTTTGGTTAGACCGCACTTGGAATACTGTGCCCAGTTCTGGTCGCCCTATTATAGGAAAGATGTGGATGCTTTGGAGAGGGTTCAGAGGAGGTTTACCAGGATGCTGCCTGGAATGGAGGGCTTCTCTTACGAAGAGAGGTTGACTGAGCTCGGACTTTTTCATTGGAAAAAAGAAGGAAGAGAGGGGACCTAATTGAGGTGTACAAGATAATGAGAGGCATAGATAGAGTTGATAGCCAGAAACTTTTTCCCAGGGCAGAAATTGTTAACACTAGGGGTCATAGTTTTAAGCTGTTTGGTGGAAAGTATAAAGGGGATGTCAGAGGCGGGTTCTTTACGCAGAGAGTTGTGAGAGCATGGAATGCGTTGCCGGCAGCAGTTGTGGAAGCGAGGTCATTGGGGATATTTAAGAGACTGCTGGACATGCATATGGTCACAGAAATTTGAGAGTTCGTACATTAGGTTTACCGCACATGAGGATCAATGGTCGGCACAACATCGTGGCTGAAGGGCCTATTCTGTGCTGTACTGTTTTATGTTCCATGTTCTCCCCGATGGTAGAGGTTGTAGAAAAACATTGCCAGGGTGAGATGGATCTTTAAGAATGCTGGTGGCTTTTCCTTGACAGCAGGCCTGGTAGTTTGATTCTGTACATGAGAGATTGGTCTTTGTAATTGTCTGGGCTGACTTCACCACTCTCTGTAACCGTCTCCGATCTTGAATGGTAGAGTTGCCATACTAGATAGTGATACATCCAGACACAATGCTTTCAATGGCGCACCTATAAAAATTGGCAAGAGTATTCACCGTCATGCCAAATTTCTTCAGCTTAGGCTGATATTTATTCCTCGATCAACATTAGAAAACAAAAACCAATCTGCTTATTACTATTTGTGGGACCTTGCTGTGAGCAAATTGGTTACTATGTTTTCTACATTAAAACAGTGATAATGCTTCAAAAGGAATGTGTTGTTTGTAAAGTATTTGAGATATCCAATGGTCATGAAAAGCTCTATATAAATGTAGATTTTTTTGAATTGTTATAAGATTTTTTAAGACTCTTTTCATATAGATGACTTGCAGCCAACACAGAAGAAGCATTCAACCCATCAGTACATGTTGATTCAAACTAATGTTCTGAAGATAAAAGGACAATGTTGATATTTCTTCTCAGTTCTTCCCCTTTTTTTTTATCCCCTCAATTCACTGCTATATGCATTTTTAATAACCAGTCAGGTTTTCTTTTAAAACAATTTGTTTTAATGGGGATCATCTGTATGGCTATATTTATATTTGTGATTTTGAAGCATGTGTGATAAAACTCAAATGAGAAACTACAGTTCACAGTTCTGAACAAGTCATACCAGATTTGAATAATGTACTCTGTTTTTGTCTACTCAGATGCTGCTGGACTTGCTGAGTTTCTCCAGCATTCTGTGTTGGTTTCAGATTTCCAGCATCTGCAGTCTTTTTAATTATAATTCACGAAACAAACTTGCTTGACGAGCGTTTAAAATATTTGTGTTTCTTTCAGGGTTGTATATCATGAACTTGTCTTGACTACTAAAGAATACATGCGAGAAGTGACCACCATTGACCCACGCTGGCTAGTAGAGTTTGCACCTGCCTTCTTCAAAGTGTCCGACCCAACTAAACTCAGCAAGCAAAAGAAACAGCAGAGGCTGGAGCCCCTGTACAACCGCTATGAAGAGCCCAACGCCTGGAGAATCTCGCGTGCGTTCAGACGACGTTAAATTGCTGACTGTCAGAATTATTTGGTGAAGAAAGTGGAATTGGAAGCAAGACAAAATTCTAAAGGGATTAAAGACTGAAAAGCAGAGCTGTACATTCAAAGCACCTCCAGTATTTAAGATGACTTATTTTTTGTGTTGCTCCGTATGATGTATTCTTAGCATTTAAAAGTTTCCTACGTAAGGAAATACTTTGTGTATTCTTCCATAACGTCGTTGCACAAATCTATTCTGTACAAACTTGGTTAGGAGCTGCTGTTTTATCTGTCTGTAGTATATACTAACATGCAATTTCAGTTGAATCCAAAAAAAACCCTTTTCTATTGCATCAGATCGAATGTGGCAGAAAGTCCTTACTTTAAAAAGGCTGCATTCTTTTTTTAATTTTCTTTCTGAACCACAACTAATGCTTTGAAATAGGCACAAAGTGTAATTGAGAATGTGTTTGAACATTCTGAAATATTAAGCAATCGAAACCTCTGGAGTCAAGAAATGCACAACAGCAACATAAATCTGGAAACCTGCATTTCAAAGGGCGAAACCAGATTCATTTTGTAGTGGGATATTTCTATCCTTCCCTTGACATGCTGAAAGATTTGTTCGAAGTAATCTTCTTCAATCCCTTTACCTTCTAGATACATTTGACTCAGAACATTTGAACATCTTTTTAATACATCAGTTTTTTAATGACTGTTGAGAGGTGTAATTATTGTTGGAAAATGGATTAAACATTGAAGTGTAAAACATGCCTCTTGGCCATTACCTTTTATACGAGTTTAATAATTCTTTTAGTAAATTATAAGATATGAACAGTAACACTGCTAATGCAGATTTTTTTATGGTTAATTTCAAAGGAATTGGCAGATGCTGTTCTTTAAAAAGCTATCAATTTTTCTGTACAGTATTTAGTTCTAACTGGTGGTTTCAAAGGCAGGTGTTACAGCAGCTGGAAATGAGCAACCGAGGGAATTTTCTCAATTGGAAGACTTGAATCAGTTTCATCTGTGTTTGAAATATATTTATATTAGGATTTAATGTACATACTGTAAAAAAAAGTTTTTGTTTAAATATGTAGCCTCTCAAGGATCTAAATAAATCTGGGCTGTATATTTTGTATGTAACGTGCACCTATGTTTTTATTCCTCTCCTTTAGCACAACCCAGCAATTCCTTTCATGAACAATTTACGATGTATTAATTTCCTCCATGGGTTCACAAGTTGCCAGGAGCCACACAACTAGTTTGTTATTGGTGTCTGTGCCAATATATGATTACCGCCAGGAAATGCTCCTACACATCAACACTTCAAGAAAGGGAGTCAGTGGAAAGAGTCACAGAATAAATGTTTTAATTTTGTTTTACTCTTCATTTTCCCAATTTCCCGATTCCAAAATGTATGGCCTCAAGTGGTGTAGTTAGGAATTCCGCGTGGAATGTGTGACCTTTTCCATATGCTTCATGACTATTCAGAGATCTAAACTGTTCTTTTAAATAATGACAACTTCAATATTCTCATCCAGGATTTTTGGGACTTTTTACAAAGCTCCAACTTCAGATAATTGCTTTTTGGGGAAATAATTCTTGTTGAGGAAAATCATTCTATTTTCCAGAAGTTGACCTTAAGTTATGAGGTGATCTTGCTCTGATGGTCTATTTGTCTATATGTTGCAACCTCTCTTTCAAAGGTGACATAGGTTCCTGATCCATGACCTAAATTAGCCACCAAGATAGGAGTATCTTGAATTCCAATCAGTGCTGGAATCTCATCTTGATTCTATAGTTGTTGGGCATCTTGTTACGATGTGGAGACAGCCTTTCTACCTCTGTATTCACAACACAGTAAAATTTAAGACTTTCAAAGACGCTCAAAATTGACCCCAATGATTCCTGACCAGACTGCTGAATAACATAGAACATAACAGCACAATCCAGCCCTTAATGTTGCACTGACCTGTGGAACCAATCCATTTTCATCCATATGTTTATCCAATGACCAATTAAGTGCCCTTAAAGTTGGCGAGTCTACTAGTGTTGCAGGCAGTGCATTCCATGTCCATGAGTAAAGAAACTACCTCTGACATATGTCCTACATCTATCACCCCTCAATTTAAAGCTATGTCCCCTTGTGCTAGCCATCACCATCTGAGGAAAAAGGCTCTCACTATCCACCCTATCTAACCCTCTTATTATCTTCTATGTTTCAATTAAGTCACCTCTCAACGTTCTTCTCTCTAATGAAAACAGCCTCAAGTCCCTCAGCCTTTACTCATAAGACCTTCCCTTCACACCAGGCAAAATCCTGGTAAATCTCCTCTGAACCCTTTCCAAAGTTTCCACATCCTTCCTATAATGCGGTGACCAGAATTGTGCGCAACACTCCAAAGTCAGGCCACACCAGAATTTTATAGAGTAACAGCATGATTTCTTGGTTGATTTTCTGAAGGTGTCGATCAAGGTCACATTTACAGATTTCTCAGATAAAGGCAGTAATGCTTCTAACTTAGTCTTCTCTAAACGTCTAAGAGCTGCCCATGGGAGGTTAGGCAGGGAACTTTCAAATCTTCATAGGTTATTTTTCCCTAACAAATGCTGCCCAAAACCTGGTACAAGCTCTGACCACTCCCACAGAGACTGCCTCCTCCACAGGGCCCAAGTTACAGTTCAACATCTGCTTGAGCACACAATCTTTTCCAGAATTGTTGGAGCTGATTCTGAGATACTGGCATTAAAACTAATATCTGCTATCTGTTCAAACATAATGTTTTTCCCTAGTGATGATGTGTCTGCAGAGTGTTCTCATCAAATACCAATCTGCAATTAACTTCCAAGCCTGGTCTCATGAATGAACAAGAGCTTGTTTGGTCTGTTTCCCTTTCACCACAAGCTGTTGCAGACAGTCCAAAAGCCCTCTTTTGCTCACAATTCAAAGTTCACAGCTTCAAACCAAATTTTGATCATAAAATAAAAGTAATGGGAAATCAGCAAGGGTTCTAAAAACATGTAGTCACCAAATAGCTATAGTCACTAATTGGACAGTAAGATATAAAGTCTTGAACAAGAAATAGACATTTGGCTGTTCAAATTCATGCCATTAAGGGCTTCTGGAACACTGGGAGTTAGGTGGTGGATCAAAACTTTTATCACAAGAGGGTGTTTTAGGAAAGCTCTTAAAAAATGGATCGGAGGAGGATTTTGGGGAGGAAATGTTAGATGGCAGAAAACACTGACAACAGTGAAGGATTGTGGAAAAGTACAGAAATAAACTTTGACAGGAGATGGATTAGGCTTGGAAAATTTTGCAGTGAGGCCCTGAAAGGAATTAAGTGGGAAGATGTGAATTTTAAAATGGGGGACTTTCAAGAATAGGGAACGGGATCATCTATCCAGGTCACTACCATTCAATCTTCAGTTATTTAATTTAGGATAATTAAGGCAATATAACAAAGCACTTTCAGCACAGAAGCAGATTATTCAGCCTAATCAATTAATGGTAGTATTTATGCTTCACAAGGGCCTCATCTCACCCTCCCTCTTTTAAGCCAATCAACATGTCCTTGCATTCCTTTCTCCCTTATGTGTTTTTCTAGCGACATAGGTGTAGATAATTTAGTCCATTAAACCTGTGTTACCATTCAATGAGATTGTGACTGATTTGCAATCCAAACTCCGTTTATCTGCCTTTGTCCCATAATCCCTTATTATGTTCAGTTAACAAAAATCAATTGCAGATTTTAAAATGAACAATTAATCTGGCATTAATTGCCATTTGTGGAAGAGTGTTCCAAATTTCTAGTACCCATTGTGTGCAGAAGATTTTCCTGATTTGACTCTTGAAAGGTCTAACTCTGACAGTTAGGTCTTGCCTCTGTGTCCCAGACTCCTTAAGCTTCCCCTAACTACATCAATGCTAGTCTTATTAACAGTTCCATATGGTGCTGAATTTCATGTTTTAATCATTCTCTGGGTAAAGACTTTTCTCCTGAATACTTTATTGAAAAAACTAGTGACTCTGATATTTATAATCCCTTGTTCTGGTGAAAAACGGAGTGGGAGCAGTTTCCTTTCTTCAACTTTATCAGGTCCTTTTATAAATTACAATGACAATTATATGTCTGCCAACATGTTCTCTGTTGGTAGCACACTTGGCTTTGGGTTCAGGTTCCATTCGAAGACATGTACGCAAAATTGAGATGACGTTGTAATGTAATATGTTGGGGATACAGCACTGTCAGGGGTGGCAACCTTTGAATACAATGTTAAATGGAGGCCACTTACAGCATGGAATGGAAGTAAAGGATTACATTGCACAAATTTGAAGAATACAAGGGACTAATTTTCTGATCATTGTCATGGTGCCCCTTGTGGGAGTTTAATATCCACAGATCGGCTGCTATGTTTCTACATTGCAACATTGACTACCCGTGAATAGCTATTTCATTGGTCCTAATGTACTTTGCACTGTCCTGAAGTCTTGAAAGGCACTATGCAAATGCAAGTCTATTTTTCCAACAGACCATTCATGTTCTTCTTCCTAATGTCACCTGAAAGTAATTTCTAAATATCACGGGAGGCTGGAAAGCAATTTTTAATGAAATGATTGATCCTGATGAAATTTCTTAAAAGAGAAAAGAACTACAAGTCCAAACTTGATTTCAGAAAACACAAGAGCACTACCTTAGACAGGCTAAAGCACAGTCACTCCATCAACATTTTGTTGTCCTGTAATGATGAAGTAATTTGGCTTAGATCCATCGCCATCAAATGAATATTATAAAC
Organism: Chiloscyllium plagiosum; assembly: GCF_004010195.1. Lineage (NCBI taxonomy): Eukaryota > Metazoa > Chordata > Chondrichthyes > Orectolobiformes > Hemiscylliidae > Chiloscyllium > Chiloscyllium plagiosum. The sequence goes on from NC_057742.1 coordinate 16,106,880, forward strand.
TGCAATAGTAAGCTTTTACTTCAGGATATGAAGTAATGGTTTAAAGAACGCTTGGTTTCTTTGATACTGATTGGTTCGTCTGCATCACACCATATATTTATTTGAGAAATTATGAAGTTTATGAGCTAAAATGTTTCATAAGATCCAAAAGCTGTGATCGTACTTGAATTGTCGAAGGACGTAGAGTAGAAATGTGGGATTCCTCTCATAAAGGCCCATTATGGTTGCCTTAATGCCTTTAATAAAACCTTGTACCTTGTAAAAATAATTTCTGCTTCAATGTCAGGAGCTCGTCCCTGGGTGCCACCATTTAATTGGGTTTTCCTGCCTTAACGTGTTACGATTAGCAGAGAAAGTTGAGACTCTGTCTCATTTTGCTGTGTTAGGCAGAAAAGCTTCGTGCTCACTTCCTTATAATAACAGCTATGTTATGACCAAAACAAATGGAGCACCCTGTGACACATTCCTGATGTTAAAAGGAAACATTTTCTACAAGTAAATATTTAATGAAAGGCACCAAAACTATGAATATGTAGGAAAGTGCCTGATTTCCTACATTTTCCCTAACTCTTTTAAGGGCTAATTGTTTGAATATGTACCATTATTGTTGGCAAAGTCAAGCCAAGTTTACTTATAATTAATCCAAACTATAAAATTAATTGAATAAGATGGCTTTCTAGCACAGTTCCTTTACCACATTTTCTGAAATCATAATATTTGGCAGATCATGTGCTTGTGGGTGGTTAGCTTTTGGCCATTGTAGCTGTTTACCCAATGTGTACACACTTTGGTCGCTAAATATAGGATTTTCTCTTTATTTAGCCTTGTTTTGGACACTCCACCCAAATTAATTTGGTTACACATCTTTAACTCTTTACTACTGAAGATGGAGACCTTATCCATTCCTAAAGTTTTACTTTTCAAATTGAGCTACAGTAATTGAAATTTTGACCAAAAATAAACTTTGGTGCTTAATACAATTATTTAGAAATCTAAACTTCTTGGTTTGAAAAAAAAGTTTGTTGAGTACAAAGAGGTCCAGCTATGAATGACTTAAATCATTTCTAAGTCGACATTTTAGTTGCCTTCTGACATATAAGCTGTATTTTAAACTGGTTTTAACTCAAATTGTATACATACATTAATTGAAATTAACGTATAATCTCATGTAGAGTTCAGATAAAATCATAAAATAATTCAATCACACAATTTAGGTGCTGTCATGAAATTACACAATAGTTATTGTATTGGACAATTTACACAATTGAATTGAACATGAACGAGAAGGTGATTTTTCTCCATTCTGATTTTAAAGCTTAATTGATCACTGAAAATATGCACTTCACAGTATTGTGACTGTGCAGAAGGAGGCCATTTGGCCCATTGTGTATGCACCAGAGATCGGAATGAACGGTTCACCTTGTGCAATCTCCTGCCTTCTCCCCATAACTTTGCATATTGTTCCTTTACAAATCCCCATCTAATAGTTATTTGAATGCTATGACAGGACCTTCCTCCATCAGTGTATTCTAGACCCCAAACACTCATGAAGTAACACGTGTAACACTTATACATCTCTATTAATTACTTTAAATCTCTCCCCTATCACCCTTGAGCTATTATGTGGGAACATGTTCTCTTACTCTGTCCATGATTTTGATCAGATCCCTTCTCAGCTTTCTCTTCTCCAAAGAAGTCTACAATTTATCTCCACAACTGAAGTTCCCTAATCTTGGAGTTTTGTAGATCTCTTCTGCACTCTCTCCAATGTCTTCACATCCTTCTTAAACTGTGGGTCCAGAACTAGATGCAATATTCTAGCTGATACCAAATGGGTATCTTTTACGGCGAGGTATTAAAAATGTGTTTGTGGCACTGTCATTGCCAAATCGTTGGAAGCAAACTCATTATTTATTTTTATTTTTCACACTTCTCCATGTGGCATTGATGATGTGGTTTCTTAGCTCAAGCACCCTTCCAGCCTGTCGAACAAGTGATCTTTTTAGCCCATGCATGATGGCAGTCCATTTCATTTTTGTGAAATCACAGATGAGCTCTTGTTTATAAATATTTTTTTCCTGAAGGAATTATGGAAATCGAAGCACAAACACATTCTCTCCCCTCTCAACGGCCACAGATGATGAGACTGCTTGTAGAACCACATTCACATGGAGATTAACCAACTTAGCAGCTACTTCTGACTTTGTGTATTTGTACGACCTGCTGCTATCTGACGTTGTCTTTACTCAGTAAGACATTGATGTTGCTAATAGGGATTTTTCTTTTGCATTAGATCTTATACATTTCCTGAGAACCCACAGTTTGACTGGTAATATTTTGCCTCCCAGAATTTGAGAGAGGAATTTCAATTCCAGGTGGCTAAATTCTTTGAGATGAACTCTGAACATTTGTAGATTGGAGGATTTCCAAGATGCAATCTGTGCATCCACAAACATTGAGGTCTTACTCTTCTCTGAGGATTGGGAAGTTTTTTTTTATCCTTTAGAAAATAGGCAGAAACTGGAAATTCAATTTTTAAAGGTTTACTTACATGTTAAAGTTATGAATATTTTGATAACACACATTTCCAAGCTAATTTATGAACATACAAATTAGTAAGCGACTCTGTCTCTTGAGCCTGCTCTGCCATTCAATAAGATCATGACTGATTAGATTAGCCCAGAATCACACATAACCTTGATAACCTTTCACCTTACCAAGAATCTAGGTACCTCTGCCTTAAAAATATTCAAAGAGAGTGGGCCTAGTTTAGTTTAGGTATATGCTCGGCATGAACTGATTGGACCGAAAGATCTATTTCCATGCTGCATGACTCTGCTTCTAATACTTTTTGAGGAAGAGAGTTCCAAAGACATGTTTACCTGCGACAATAGCACATGGCCTTTACCTGGTTCTCTTTGTTGATGGTTAGAACAAGAATTGTTCACACAAAATAGTTTTTTTTTAAATGTTTTATCCAAAATTTGCCCTGATGCTCCTAAACCATCTCTTCTAGTACTTATAGATCCTGGAAACCCTCTTCAAAATATTGCTAGGCCTAGAGGTCCCATTCCCAGTGCTGCCACATCACATCAAATGCTGACAGAAGCTTATTCATGTAACACAGTGCTATTCGACACAACTTTCTTATTCTTCTAAAAGCCCACACTTACATTGAGCAATTTTTCATGAGTTCTTCCTTGTAGCTGCTGAATAGGCTGGGGCTGTTTTCCCTGGAGCGTCAAAGGCTGAGGGGTGACTAAATAGAGGTTTATAAAATCATGAGGGGCATGGATAGGATAGATAGACAAAGTCTTTTCCCTGGTGTGGGGGAGTCTAGAACTAGAGGGTGTAAGCTTAGGTGAGAGGGGAAAATATAAAAGGGACCTAAGGGGCAACTTTTTTCTCACAGAGGGTAGTGCATGTATGACATGAGCTGCCAGAGGAACTGGTGGAGGCTGGTACAATTGCAACATTTAAAAGGCATCTGGATGGGTATATGAATAGGAAGGATTTAGAGGGATATGGGCCAACTGCTAGTAAATGGGACTAGATTAGGTTGGGATATCTGGCGGCATGGACAAGTTGGACCGAAGGTCTGTTTTCATCCTGTACATCTCTATGTCCTCCTCAAATGATTTGATTGAGATTGGTTCTGTTGGCCTGAGAATCATAGAATCCCTACAGTGTGGAAACAAGCCATTCGGTCCAACAAGTCCACACCGACCCTCCGAAGAGTAACCCACTCAGACCCATCCCCGTACCCTATTACTCTCCATTTACTCCTGACTAATGTGTTAAACCTACACATCCCTGAACACTATGGGCAATCTAGCATGGCCAATTCACCTAACCTGAACATCTTTGGATTGTGGGAAGGAGCCAGAGCACCCGGAGGAAACCCATGCAGACATAGGGAGAATGTGCAAACTCCACACAGAATCGTCTGAGGGGGGAATCAAACTCAGGTCCCTGTCGCTGTGAGGCAGCAGTACTAACCACTGAGCCACCTTGCTGCCCACGGTAATGACAGAGTTAATTGTTTACCCCAGGCAAGCTGCAGCATGACTCAAAAAAACAGAAATGCCAGTATCAAGCTGAGGGCAGAAGATTCTAACAATATTTCTCACTGGCTCTTATTGAGATGGTGAATAGAAACCCATAAAACTACAATTTCAGTGTGAAAGATCGTGCAAACTGATAAAATCACAGCAAAATTAAACATTATGTGGGTAGTTGATGCTGTGATTCAGGTTTAAGGAATCTCCAGGTGCACAAGTTTGAACCCAGCATTGCTGTACTGAACAAAACCATCCTGTCCCTCTGCTCTGAACAATATCTCTCAGCAAGAAAGGCATGATATTTAAGGATTATTATTCCATCTCATCCAGCTTTTTCACATAAAGAGTTAGATGAATTTATTGAAAGGAACGAAAGATAAAAGGCAACTTTTTGATTAAAATGTCTCATTTTGCAGACTAGGATGAAATGCACTGCTTTCCCCATAGTGCACAAATAGTTAAATACTCCTGGAGATTGCAACTTTCAACAGAACATTACCAAGAATACTACACAAAGTCATTTTGATGGCTTATCAGATGATTTATGACTAAGTTGTGATTCAATTGACATTTTCCTTGCGGCTTCGGGTCAGGGGCATGTATGGTTCAGATGTAAACATATTCCTTGTTTGCATATGTTATTTTCATTAGGGTAAGGAGATTTCCCTCATATACCCTTTAACCCCTCTCCCTCAAACAGTGACAACTTCAATAAGAAATTCAGGGGAAACCTCTTTATCCAGAGAGTTGGTAGAATGCAGAACTTTCTATTTGCTGTGGAAGACTTGAGGCAAATAGCACTGATGGATTTAAGTATTTACCAATCATTGGCGTCTTGTGGTTGGTGTAGTTCATTGCCACCAATCTCACATCTATGTTAGTCTAATATTCAGTGGTGGAGGATAGACCAGAAAGGAGTCTTAACATGGGTGGCACGGCGGCTCAGCAGTTAGCACTGCTGCCTCACAGCACCAGGGTCCCAGGTTTGATTCCAGCCTGGGGTGACTGTCTGTGTATAGTTTGCACATTCTCCCCGTGTCTGCGTGGGTTTCCTCCGGGTGCTCCAGTTTCCTCCCACATTCCATGTGCAGACCAGGTGAATTGGTCATGCTAAATTGCCCATAGTGTTAGGTGCATTAATCAGAGGGAAGTGGGTCTGGGTGGGTTACTCTTTGGAGGGTTGGTGTGGACTTGTTGGGCCGAAGGGCATGTTTCCGCACTGAAGAGAATCTGTTAAGAAGAAGTACCTGTCTCAGATAACAAGGCATGACAATTGGTACAATTAGCAATCAATAGTTAGACATGATTTCAACAGTTAACAGTCAGGTATATCATATCTATCTCCATCGCAACCTTGTGCACAATCAAACATTTCTCTACACAAACACAGTGTGACATCATAAGATTAGGTGGAGGTAATACTAAGATGGCATTAACTCTGTCAGAACCATTACCTTATACTGTATAAGCGAGATATGTGCATGATGGAGAAAGGATTTGAAGGTTTGCTGATAGGGTTAAATGAAATTGATTGGAAAGAAGCTTGAGGGTAGTTTAAACACAAGTTACTATTACTGTATAAAGGACCAGTTACTGTTGTGGTTGGGTTGAGTTCTAGATGATGTTTATGGGGTCTTACTGTAAAGTGAGAATATACAGCAATATGAATCTTTATGAAAGTATAAATTTGTTTACACTAAGCTAACTATGTACATTGCACTCTGCACACGGTCTAAATCTTCTCATCATCATGTCTATCATCATGTGGTCATGACATCATAAATGACGTAGATTCCTATTTTTTTTCATGAGTTAACCCTTTATGCGATTAGGTCAAGTTACCTTTTTGAATAATTATCTTATACAAGTTTACAGTGGGCCATGTGATGATCGGTCAGTTATAATAATCCTTTTAAAATTTGTAATTTCCCAAATATGGAGAATGTAAACAAAATTTTAGAACCATATCATAATAAAAATGGTATTTCATGGAACATATGTGCTGTAATGGCAATATGTAAGTAATGACTCAGCTTACCTGGATAAATGTCTAGCCATGTCGCTTGTCACTTCAGAGATGTAAGATCACCGATAATGCAAAGCCTGAATTAACTGCAATGATAGGAATGAACGCTAATGACAGAGGCAAAATATTATTTTTCACAGAAATGGCTGGGGACTAAGGTGTGTGTTATAGATTAAAGCTGCAAAGCTTTATTTTGAGAAAACTGTAGCTGATGTGTTGCTTCAAGTGCTCCTCTGTACAGTGCCTGTTAATATATTTTTCCCGTGCTGTTAATAAACAATGATAGCTCTGTCCATCTGAATGGGGTCAGAGGTTGACTCCTTGAGGAGAATGTTTAACAATGACTTACTGTGGTCAACACATATGGTCACAAACTTTTACAGGATTTGGAAAACATTGGTTAGTGGACTGTTCCAAGCTCTGCTCGAGTAAAATTGCTTATGCCCTGGCCAAAATACACATATTGATTAGGAATCATATGCACTTAGATATTTGTATTTACACTTTAAATCAATGTATCATTCAATTCTCACCAATAGAGGCCATATGTGAGCCAAATAAATAAAACCACCTCAAATTGCCAAAAGTCAAGTAATCTTGCAATTTACCACTCTTCCTACATCTTGCACGGACCACCTTTTCTTTGTACAATGTTTATCTTTCAGAACTGTAAGTGCATATTTTGGGCAGTTATCTATTTTTTTTCTCTGCCGGTCTTTTTTTTTCATCCTTTGAAGGGATTAAGAAATAGACCCACTTTGTATCATCCTCTGTTTGGAAACCATTCCCTCCCTTTGTGATTTTGCAATGTTTCCTTTGGAAGAATTCACTCTGGGTGTGTCCAAAGCCATTTTCCTCTGGTGCTCTGATAATTCAATGGGCAATTACACCACATGGTATATTGTGAAGAGGAAGGCGCCAGTTTGGATCTTCAGTCTGTGTGGGTATATCTGATCTGCAGCCAAAGTGGACACATGTTATCACTATAATTAGCCAACAATCCTCCTCCTGATCACCAGCCAACAAGAATCTTTGGGAGAGGAGTGTGAAAATAGCGAAAATAAAACACTATAATCAACTTGATGGACACTGCTTTTCGAGACGTTTGTGTGGAATCTACAGCACAGAAACAGGCTATTTGACCCAATGCCTATCTCACTGACTTAAAGGAGCCCATTCCCAACATAGCTCCACATTTCTATATTCATTCTCACTCACATTGACTTCAAGGCTTGCATTATTGCTTGAAGTCAATACTTTTTGTGGCAGCAAACATATCCCACTTTGTATAAAGTAATTCCTAAATTATTTGCATGACCTATTGGTGGCTAACATATTTATTTGTCTCTTTGTTCTGAGCTCACCAGTAAGTGGAAACAATTTCTTCACATCAGCTTTGAACCTCTTCATAATACTAAGGCCTTTATCAAATCTTGTCCTCAGCTTTGCTGTTTTAAAATACGTAATGTATAACAATTTGCTGATTATTATTCAATGGATACATTTCTTTATCATTACTTTGTTTATTCAGATTGAAACCAGTGTGAAATGGTTCATACACCTCTCTGTGCTCCAAGCTCAGCAACAAAACTAACAATGATGACAAAGGATGGTGTTATCAGAGTACATTCTTCTCTAACAGTGCTACAGTCCAGTTGGGGATGTTTTAGACTATAATTTGAAATGTTTTACTGAGATGTAGTGATGGCATGAAGGTCATTTGCCTGGATGAGTGCAGTTGCACCAATATTCAAGAAGCTCACCATATCAAAGCAGTCTGTCTCCACCATACACATACAGTGGCAGTAGAGTGTACCATCTACAAATGCACTTAGGAACTCTCGAGGCTTCCTCAACAGTCTTAGAAACCCCCAATCTCTACCTAGAAGAACCATGATAACAGGCACATCAGAACACTACAATTGTAAGTCTCCGTCCAAGTCGCATACTATTCTGCTGTATTTCTGTTCCTCAGCATGACAGGGTTAAAACCCTGGAACTCTTTGTCTGACAACATAAATGGAACATCTTCCCCCACAATCATTAATGTGGCTTACCACAACATTCTTAAGGGAATCTAGGGATTAGCAATGACTGCTGGCCTTACCCTTAATGCCGACCCAGTGAATTAATACATTAAAATAAAAACTCATTGAAAAAGCGCTGGGGGAAAGAGCAGAAGAAATCCAACACAGCAACATTTTTTTTGATTGAGATGTCAGGTACAAATGGTGTCATGGCCTTCTCTTGATTTGATGCAATTCTATACGTACTGTAGAATTGAATTGAATGAACACCTTAATCAGTCAGTTTAATCTCTGTTATTGTTGAGGACAGATTCTCTGGAGTACTTACTGCATAAGTAACTACACATTGGGATAGTGTGCTTAGATATGTGTGGTTAGATATGTGTGCTTTTGACACTATGTCACCGTGGTAAGATATAGATCATTGATTTTTAAATTCATTGTCTGATTTTAATAGTTGGGACCACCATGGAATAATAGGGTTTTAAAACTGAAAAATTAACACTGACTTAAAATGGCCAGAGGAAGCAACTGATGACACAGGTTCAAGATTAGAGTGGTGCTGGAAAAGCACAGCAGGTCAGGCAGCATCCGAGGAGCAGGAAAATCGGGCAAAATGAGGCTGGGATCCTCGGGGGTGGAGAGATAAATGGGAGGGGGTGTGGGGTTGGGGAGAAGGTAGCTGAGAGTGCAATAGGTGGATGGAGATGGGGTGATGACACAGGTTACCCAAGCTTTGTGAAACCAGTGAGGAATAATCTAAATACTCTGAACATGGTATTTGCATTCTTATCAAAAGATGCCGAAACTAGTCAGACTAGGAGTGAGGAAACCCTCAAATCTTATTTTGATTTAAACCTGTGTGATATGTTTTGCACATTGAAGATGAAAGACGTCATCTATAATTGTCGAGCATGAAAAAACGGAATTCAGATAGTGGAATGTACAAACCAACTTGTATTTCAGGGGACTGCTTTTGGCAGGACTCAGCTGATGAATTGTGATTGGAACCAACTGGTAAAAAATTCTGTTTCTCTCAGACTCTCAAGAAGGGAAAGGAACAGAACTGATTAAAAAGAAACATGAGAACAGCGAAAACTCAAAGGACAACTGAGATGTTTGCTAATGCTGAAGATATGAGACATTAATTTAACAAGCAAAGTCTCAAGTTAAAATGTCTTTAAGCCTCAAGGACACTCTAAGGACACCCTCCTTTTGAACTGGATACTAACCCTTTTCAGCATTGTAGCTGCGTGCATGTATGTTTGACATATTCTTTATTATTTTTCACAGGGTTAGCAGATTGAAACATACAAGATTCTGAGGAGACTTGACAGGGAAACTGGGGAATGGTAGGTTCCCCTAGAGGGGGAGTCTAAGACTAAAGGGTACAATCTCAGGAAAGGGGCCAAAATGTAAGGCAGAAGTGAGAAGGAATTTATTTTCTCAGAAGGTAGTGAGTCTGTGGAATTCTCTGCAGCAGTGGGCAGTTGAGGTTGGGTCATTAAAGGCTGAGTCAAAAAAAGTATGGCACTGGAAAAGCACAGCAGGTCAGGCAGCATCCGAGGAGCAGAAAAATCGATGTTTCAGGCATAAGCCCTTCATCATTGCCCAAATCATTGACTCTCCTGCTCCTCGGATGCTGCCTGACCTGCTGTGCTTTTTCCAGCACCACACTTTTCAACTCTGACTCTCCAGCATCTGCACTCCTCACTTTCTCTCATTAAAGGCTGAGACAGACAGATTTTTAATCGGTAAGAGATTCCGGGGTGGTAGGGAAAAGGCAGGAAGGGGGAGTTGAGGATTATCAGATCAGCACCGATCTCATCGAATGGCAGAGCAGGACTCAAAGGGCTGAATGGCCTACTTCTGCACCTCCGCCATATGGCCTAGCAGCAGATGAAAACCTTGCAATGGCTCCATATTGCTTCTGGTGAGCTAAGTGATGGCATTTTACATGGACAGAGGTACAGCCTTAAGCTAAAAAGAATGAGAATTCTTGTTGCAGCCAGCTGGGGAAGTTGAGGAGGGGGAGGTCGAATTAGCCCTCCACACCTGGTCGCAACAAATATCATTAGGTGTTACAGACGGGTTATTTCACACTGATATTTTCAGTTTAGTTGATGACACTCTCCTGTCTCTGAGTCAGAGGGTTTGATCTCCCCATTGGAGCTTGCATTCATAATCTATGCTGTGTAGTGCTGATGGAGTGAGGCATTAAACTGAGGCTTCATCTTTGTGTTCCGGTGCTTCAGATGATGTTAACAATCCCATGGCACTCTGTAAATTAGAGCTGAGGAACCTCCTGGTGAACTGCGTAACATTCCTTCTTCAAAGCAATGCCTTTGAATTAACTTGACTGTTTCGACTTGTGGGGCTTTGGTACATATGAAATGCCGCTAAATTCGCTGCATAATAAAAGTCACTGCATCTCAAAATGACTGTACATGTTTTTGAGACATCGCTGGAATGTGACATAAATCTAAGTCTTGCTTTCTTCAATGGAACTTAATCTGACTGTTACGTATCATCTGTTAGATTTTACAATTAGGCTTGTTCCTTGACAATAGAACAAGACTGTTGGAACTGATGTCCTTGTCAAAAACCTTTTGTTACTGCTGTGATCTGCAAATTTCAGCAGTGTACTGGGGGAATATATTTTGCTTCCCTGGCGATGGCTTGACATTGATTAAACATTTGAAAAAACACAGTCAAAACAATGACAGTAATCATCATGAAAGTGGATTCCAGAAAGCTATGGGTTTGAAACAGTTAGGGCATTTACAAAGAATGTATATCAAACAATTGATTATTGTTTCAGATCATGGTTCCCAAATTGAACAGAAAAGCAATTGAGATTTACATTGTGACTCGCTACACACTCTATCAAAATTTACAACAGCCTGGGTTCCTTCAGGAGAGCAGCCCCACATTTTTTATATTAGTGAATATGATCCTCCACATTCAGAATTATGGCAAAAAATAATTGTTCCATTGAGCTGATCAAGTTTAAGGTGGGTATAGATTCTCAAATGTAATGTACTGCAGTTATAAAACTCTAATAAAAACAGAAAGTACTGGTGAAGTTTGGGAGATCTGGCAGCATCTATGGAGAGAAAAACAGAGTTAACATTTTGAACCTTCTTTGGATGTGGCCTTATCAAACATTAGAAGGGAAATAGAAAGCAGCAAAAGTGAATAAATCAAAAGATTAAAACAGATAGAAGAGCAGAACTTCTTCCTGGAACTTGTGACACCGAGAAACCGTAATGACCTCCTCAGGAGACAGACTCGAGTGGCACCCTTCGTTGACCAGTACCTCCCAGGAGCCGAAAGACTATGCCATGTTCTTCACAGCCTGCAATGCATTATCAATGAGAGTGAGCATCTCGCCATGACCTTCCCTACACTTTCACTTCTCGCCTGTAAACAACCACTAAACCTCAAACAGATCATTGTTCGTAACAAACTGCCCGACTTTCAGGTCAGCACCATACAGCCTTGATATGGTAGATGCTGCAATACGTATCAGAGTGTCGACACGGATACCACCACTACATGTGGGGACGCCACCAACCATGTACACAGCAGGTACTCATGTGACTCGGCCAACGTTTTCTATCTTATACGCCACAGGCAAGGATGCCCTGAGGCACTGTACATTGGTGAGACCGAGCAGAGGCTATGGCAATAGACAGGCCATTTTTGGAATATTGTGCACAATCCTATAGGAAGGATGTTGAGAAACTTGAAAGGGTTTAGAAAAGATTTATAAGGATGTAGCTAGGGATGGAGGGTTTGAGCTATAGGGAGAAGCTGTATAGGCTGAGGCTGTTTTCCTTGGAGCATCATAGGCTGAGGAGTGACCTTATAGAGGTTTATAAAATCATGAGGGGCATTGATAAGGTACATAGATAAGGTCTTTTTTCCTGGGGTGCGGGAGTCCATAACTAGAGGCATAGGTTTAGGGTGAGAGGGGAAAGATCTAAAAGGGACCAAAGGGGCAACTTTTTCACGCAGAGAGCGGTACGTGTATGGAATGAGCTGCCAGAGGAAGTGGTGGAGGCTGGTACAATTACAACATTTAAAAGGCATCTGGATGGGTATATGAATATGAAAGGTTTAGAGGGATATGGGCCAAGTGCTGGCAAATGGGACTCGATTAGTTTAGGATATCTGGTCAGCATGGACGAGTTGGACTGAAGGGTCTGTTTCCATGTTGCACATGTCTATGACTCTATGGCTCGAGTTTCCTGGCGGTAGCTGGTGTGATGGGAAGCTGCAAAATAACAAGGAAAGATGTGCAGTTCATAAGGTCATTGAAAAGTACTAATCCCCCTTAATAGGCAGCTCACCACTACCTAGTGAGAATCTTTCTTCAATGCCTGATACCTAATTAAAAGATGTAGCGAGTTTCTCCCAACATTGAGATAGGTGTTGCTGCACTTATTGTGCAATTCTGCTTATTTCTTGCTTTAGTCCACATCATTCAGGTTCCTATAAGGTTTTATTCGAAGTATTGACTATAATTTTGTCGTTTCAAGTGGCAATTCTGAAAATTAATGACCCTGGTTTTCTAGGTTTTTGCAACTTGCCAGCGGTTTGCGTTCAAAACGTAATCCATTTCAGAGAATGATGCATTTACATCATAGCGATTGAGACCCTGTATCTTATCTTCTCTCGACAAAAGGACACTGACCTGCATTATGCTCAAAATATGTTGGCCTGATCCAGAATCTTGATCTGGTGGCTTGGAGCTGACCTCGATCTGACTTTTGTAAATTGTACTATTAGAATCTAGGCTTGCACTCCAAAAAGTCAAACTGTCAATGGATCATATTTCTGGACTTTCTTTTATTTTTTGATGGGCTTATTATTAATTTGTAGGGCGATGCATCTTTAAAACATAGCAAATACTTTGCTTGGAAAGCTGAACAGAGGAAATGCCATTTGCCAAGAGAATAATGAACTGATGACAGACAGCTTATTTATTCAGTGAGTCCCTTCAGACAAAGACCTGTGCTTTACTTGAAATTCTCCGAACTGATTTATGAGGAAATGTCTGACCACAGCAGCTAGCACACCATAAGTCTGCCATATGTATGATTTATATCTGGCAGACACTTCCGGGCACCCTTTCATTTATAAATGCTGCTGCCTGGTGTAAATGGACTCCTGTAGGTTATGATAATGATATTATAGCAAAGAATTAATTATTATGTAATAAATTGTTGAACTTAATCATTTTAACACCCGAAGAAATGTCCAAACTATCTAGTATTGCATTGCTAGATCGGCATGTTGTTCGATATGTAGATGTATACTTCACAGCATGTGCACATCCACACAAGAACGCATACAACAATTGAAGACCTTTACAGATTGATCTCATTAACATAGAATATCCGATTTGTAACTGCCATTGTTTTCTGTAAAAAGAGAAACCCTTTGGGGTGGCACGGTGGCTCAGTGGTTAGAATTGCTGCCTCACAGTGCCAGAGACCCGGGCTCGATTCCAACCTTGGGCGACTGTCTGTGTAGGTTTGCTCTGGTTTCCTCCCACAGTCCAAAGATGTGCAATTGGGTGAATTGGCCATGCCCATAGAGTTAGGTGCATAAGTTAGGAGGAATGGGTCTGGAAGGGTTACTCTTCAGAGGGTCGATGTGGACTAGTTGGGCTGAAGGGCCTGTTTCCACACTGTAGGGAATCTAATCTAATCTAAGCAATTGGAAATCCAGAGGAGAGTTTACCATCCTCGAACAGCATGGAATTTCTCCTGAACTGTCCTGTCTATTTAGTGAATGCTCCTTACAATGATCTCTCCTCTAGGACAGCACTGAACTCCTGATTTTATCCCATGCTTTATTGGGAAGTACACAGCAATAGGTAATGCCACAGGTAATTCTCATTGTGAGATTTATTTTGAGAATGAAAGATTAAAAATATATCTCATTGATACTTTGCACATTCGGTTTTTAGAGGAAGACAATCCCCATCAGAGAAAACTGTTTCATTTTCAACCAAGTTTCTCCACCTCCTCATTTAGAACGTCCTGATCAATGCATAAGCTGTAGCTGGACAGCAAACATCTCCTCCCAAGAAGTCTTTCTCTCATTTTTATCTCTCCTGTCTCTACTTACAAGTGTTTTGCTGATCAACTCAGGGTAGTGGTTGGTTGCAGGCACGAGTGAATATTTCAGAACTCCACATGTTTGCTTCTTTGACAAGAATTTCAGTTTTGTTTGATTAACATTGTGTGATATTCTTTGTACAAAAGTTAAACTTGTTGATGCTTTTCATTCCCAAATTAAAAGCCAGCTACAAAAGAAAGCTGCTTCCATTTAACCCCCTGGGTATGTAATAGTCAGTTTCTGATATTGTTGCTTGATGTTAACATTGCTTTTTCCTCTAATAACTAGTGTCATAACAGCAGAAGCAAACTACTGCTTACTCTAAAGTAGTGGCAATTTGTGAAGCTTCAAATGGGATCTTTGACATTTTAAAGTCTTGTGCTGTTATGTTGCCCAAACTTGGCATATTAAACCGAATGATTTTAAAAATGATAAATTCTCCAATATTTTCTTGCCTCGTGAAATGCAAAATGTCCAAATCTCCATTTTCAACATTGGAAGTCAAATTATCTCATTTAGAAATTATTGCTCTACTCAGTCTCATGTTCGCTGCCATCTTATGTTCATGTGGAGAAATCAAAATCCCAGTTAATGCAATGGTTTACAGTCACTTGGTTTTGAGTCAGAACTGATAACGCTTTGTCAAAACAAAACTCTGACGAAAACCATGGAGGAGCTTTGGGTGAGAAATATAAGCCCTCTGGTCTGGTGGTGTCAATGGGTCTTTTGGAAGTTGGGGGAGTAACATCCATGAAAAGAAAAACAACATAAAGGCCTTGGATCGGCCGTTTCTTCAAAGTGACACTCCACTCAGAACTTGGAGTTTTTGAACTCCAAAAGTTTCCAAATATGCAGATTTGGAGTAGGACCAAATGACAAATGGAAACCCAGAGGATTAGACAGTCCTATTTAAACTATGCTGGATGATTCTCTAAAATTCCAGCAGCATTTTTTCATTACTGATTAAAATCCTTTGATTTTGTTTGCTGTCTTTGGATATTTTTTAAGTCAGGCGAAATCTTGATTTCTTTTTTGAAGGCCGTAAATGCTGTTGCTCCTGTGCATTTGAGAGTCAAACCAGGTCCAGGAACCCTCCCTTTTTCTCTCAGCCATTTTCTTTTCTGATATTTATTTAATTTATAACACACTAACCCTTTTCACCATTATTTTTGTTCAATCACTTTCCGCCCTGACTTTCTTATGTCTTGCACTAGATTTGTTTCTTCTCGGTCCCTCTGTATAATATTGTGTCCCTGTTGTTTCCCTCAGTCGCTGCTTTTTAATATCCTTCTTCTATTTCACTTGGCAAATATAATGCCTGACAAACTGTGAAGGAGATAGAGACCTAGGAACAACGAGGACCTGGGGTAAAATTAGGAGCTTGAAATAGTTAGGTACAACCTAGTTTTAGGAAGTGTAGGTAAGCTGAAAGAGACAGTAATTTTAGAAGTCAGTATGGATTTATCTCTTCATTTTGTATTCATAATAGACATAATTAAAGTTGTCATGTCAGCTGTAACTCAGAGTATTTTCCTTAACCATCCAAAATACTGTGATAGAAAGAGAAGCCCAGCAGTAGGCGTTATGCTGTGGATTTCCAAATAGATATTTGCTAGGGTTCATCAAAAAGGTGGATAAAATAATGACTTATCAAGCTGGGTGTGATATGTTAGCATGGACAGAAGAATTTTCCACTGAAGAAACAGAGAGTAGAGATAAACTTGGCATTTTCAAGTCAGTAGGCTGTAACTGGCAGACTGTCAAAAGGATCACCTTAGGCCCTCAGATATTTACAATTTATCTTCATTGTTCAGTTGAAGAGACCAAGAGTCATGTAGCTAAATTATTTTATCAACACATAACTAGTTGGGAATATAGGTTGTGAAGAGGATATAAAGAGGCTACATGTAAGAGACAGAACAGGTGAAGTACAATGTGGAGAGGTGTGAGATGAGTCAGTTCAGTGATCAGAATAGGAAAGAAGAATATTTTTCGAAAGGTAGGAAACTTCTTAAATGTTGTTGTCCACAGAGACTCAGGAGCAGTCATACAAGGAACAAAAAAAGTTAGCACCAGGTATAGTAACCAATTAGAAACTGATGAAGGGCTTATGCCTGAAATGTCGACTTTCCTGCTCCTCGGATGCTGCCTGACCAGCTGTGCTTTTCCAGTGCCACATTCTTTGACTCTGACTCTCTAACATCTGCAGTCCTCACTTTCTCCCAACCAATTGGGAAGGCAAATGGCATGTTCACCTTCATTTAAGGAGGCTGGAGTACAAGAACAGAGAAATCTTGACACAATTCATGGAAGGGAAATCATGTCTGACTAATTTACTACAGTTTTTTTTGACGAAGTCTCAATCAGAGTGGTTAGAGGGGAACTTTCACTAGGTGTGTTGCATTTAGAATTTCAGAAAGCATTCAAAAACATATCTCACAAAAGGTTGTTATAGGATAAGAGCTCATGATTATTGAGGTGGTATATTGTCACGGATAGAGCATTGGCCAATGGGCAGGGAACAATGAGTGTGGCTAAAGTGTGCTTTTTCATGTTGGTGACCTGTGGCTTCCACAGCAGTTGTTGCCGGGACTACAGCTGTTTACAAATATATTAATGACTTGGAGGAAGGAAGTGAATGTACTGTAGCCAGGTTTGCAGATGACCCAAAAATAAGTGGAAAGTCGGGTTATGAGAGGGAGAAAACAGTTTACAAAGATATATTGAAAGGTGAAGTAAGTGGGCAAAAGATTGGCAATGGAGTACAATGTGGGAAAACGTGAAGTTGTTCATTTTGGAAGAAAGAACAAAAGAACTTAATATTATTTAAATGGAAAAAACCTGTAACACAAATGGATTTGGGGGTACTTGTACATGAAACACAGGAAACTAGTACACAGGTGCAACGGGTAACCAGGAAGACTAATGGAATGTTGGCCCTTATTCTAAGGAGTACAAGAGGAAGGAAATCTTATTGCATCTTCACAAGGTGATGGCGAGACCACGCCTGGAGTACTCTAAGCAGTTCTGGCCCCCTTATTTAAGGAAGTATGTCATTTCATTGGAAGCAGTTCGGAGGAGGTTGATTAGGATGATCCCTGGTGTGGAGGGATTATCTAATGAGCAACAACTAAATCAGCTGGGACTCTACTCATTGGAATTTAGGAGAATGAGAAGTGATCACATTGGATCATTTTGGATTTTTAAGAGGCTTGAAAGGGTAAATGCTGAGTGGATGTTCCCCCTCATGGCAGAGTCTAGGATTAGAGGACATAGTCTCTGAATTAAGGGGCGCCAATTCAAAACTGAGATGAGGAGGAATTCTTTCTCTCAGACGGTGTGAGTCTTTGGAACTTTTTGCTACAGGGAGTTGTGCGGGGCAGGTATTTAAGGCGCATATTTAAGGCTGACATAGAGAGATTCTTGATCAGTCAGGGAATCAAGGACAATGGGGAAAGGGCTGGAAAGTGAATGTGAGGAGTGTTGGATCAACCAGGATCCTATTGAATGGCAAAGCAGATTTGAGGGGCCAATTAACCTATTCCTGTTCCTATTTCGTAAGGCCTTATGGTCTTTATTGTATAGGGCTTTGTTGAGACCACCCCTGGAGTACTATGATTAAGAAACTGAAGGGCTTATGCCCAGAATGTCGATTCTCCTGCTCTTCGGATGCTGCCTGACCTGCTGTGCTTTTCCAGTATCACACTCTGATCTCCAGCATCTGAAGTCCTCACTTTCTGCTACCTGATATATATCCAAGTCAGGATGTGTTGTGGCCTGGAGGTACTGATGTCCCCATGCTTTTCCTGGTCTTGTTCTTCTTGCAGAGGCTGTGGAAGAGTGAGTTTCTTTCAAAGTAACCTTGGTGAGTTATGCAGTGCATCAGTATCCTGTTTCTAATACAGTATAAATTGTTGCTGCCTTTGAAATGTGATATTCTTGTACCCTGAGCTAATGGTACCAAGAATGGTACAAGCAAGGCAAAAACACTTTGACAGTGTGTCGTTTTTTTCTCAGCAAGACCCAAATTGTGCAGAATAAAATGTGTCATGAATCTGAGTTTTGGCGTTCTTCCGAATAGAACTGATTTTGCTCGCTGTGGCATAGAAAAGCAGCCAAATTGTGAAATCAGACAAAGGCCATGTTCACCCAGTACTGACCCCAACAGATCAGAAGATCCTCGGTTATCGTCATCATTTGATGCTAAATTAGTGGATGTCAACAGAAGCAACTGTTGGAATTGGTGCAAATGGCCTCAATAATGACATCCGAAGGAAGGGATAAAGTAGTCAGGGTTTGAGTGCCTCTTTATAATCCAGTGACTTCTGTAGGAGGTAACAGTGGAGTTGTGTAAGATATTAGTTAGGCCACAGCTAGAGTACTAGGTCCTGTTCTGGTTAGCACACGACAGGAAGGACATGATTGCTCCAGTGAGGATGTGAAGGAGATTCACAATGTGTTTTAAATGATGTAGCTGTACCTGTATATAACACTTGCTCTGGCATTATGATGAAAAGAGTTCAAAAATATATACTTCTCAAAATCTGTAAATATATTTCTTTTTGTTTAGAATTCTACAGCATGAAAACAGGCCCTTCGGCCCAACAAATACACACTGCCCCTCTGAAGAGTATCCCACCCAGGCCCATTACCCTACATTTCCCTTGACTAATGCATCTAACCTATACATCCCTGGACACAGTGGACAATTTAGCATGGTCAATTCATCTAACCTGCATGTTTTTGGACCATGGGAGGAAACTGGAGCATCCAGAGGAAACCCACGCAGACTCAGGGAGAATGTACAAACTCCACATAGACAGTCACCCAATGCAGGAATCGAACCCATCTCCCTGGCGCTGTGAGGCAGCAGTGCTAACCACTGAGCCACTGTGCCAAAATTTATATTTTGATCCAGTCAGAGTCATTTATTATACTTCTAGAAAATTTAGATAGGTACATGAATAGGAAAGGTTTAGAAGTATATCGGCCAAATGCAGGCAATGGGACTAGATTAGTTTGGGAAACTTGGTTGACATGGACTAGTTGGACCCATGGGTCTGTTTCCATGCTGTATATCCCTATGTTTATGACTTTGACCAGAAAGTTTCAGCAATGAGGAGGTACTAGAGAGCTTGTTCTCCTCAAAGCAAAGGTAGCTGAGGTGGAAACTGATTGAGGTATGCATAAATCTGAAAATGAGGTGAACAGTAGAGGGTTCAAGAAGCAGGAAAGCAGTGATGAGGAAACGTTTTTTCTTTCAGAGGATTGTGAGACTTTTGAAATCCCTTCCTCAAAAGGCAGTAGTTGCAGAATTTTTAAACATTTTTAAGGCAGGGCAAGATAAGTCATTGGTTTCCAAGGGGATGAAAGGGTATTTGAGCATCTGCAGGAATGTAGTGTTGAGGTTAAAATCAGACCAGCCGTGATCTTATTGAATGGCAGAACAGGCTGGAAGGGCCAGATAGCCTACTCTTGTTCCTTGTTTGTATGTTTGCATGATCTTACATTTGTTTGTGTACAAATTAAAGGGCAGGAGATTTAAAGGGATTTAAGGAAAAAAAACTTTTCACCCAGAGGATGATGGAGATCTGGAGTTCTCTGCCAGAAAGATGGCAGAGGCACAGAATTCTTACAACATTAAGAAATATTTAGATGAACACTTGAAGAACCATAGCATACAAGGCTCTGGGCCAAAGAACTGGAAAATGGGACTAGAATAGATAGGTTCTTGATGTCTGGCACAGACATGATGGGCTGAAGGATCTCTTTTTTTGTGCTGTTTGATGACCAGTAGCTGTGGGTGAAATGCAAGAAATAATCATGAGCAGAAAATCATGCATCTGGGGCTCAAGTAATTGTAATCTTGTAGAGAAAACTAGAAAATAAGTGTCCTGGTGATCATTACTCTTGTGGCCAATTGGTTAAGAATGGTATTGTGGTGCAGATTATATTACTGATCTGGTAAAACAAGAGATCAGAGTGCATGACACTCATTACCATCTCCCGTGCTGAACTAGGATTCATTAACTCTTGCTGGGATACTTATAGGATACCGTGTGGGAGACAAACCTCTTAGGTGTTTAGCAAATACTCTGAGACTGACTCTTCAGTTCAAGAATAACTCAGTGGTGCACTGGGAGAGGGATTACTGATTTGGTGTAACAGGGAAATCCAGAGGTAATTTCAATGCTTCTGTCAGGGGCATTTTAAAGCAGCCCGCAGAAAATGGTTTCTCATTGGGGTTTGCTGTTGAATGTGCGGCAGTGACAATGGTAAGGACTCACAAGATCCCATCTCAGCCTTGGTATTTAAAGAACCAGCCAAGGCACCAAGGCTGGACCTGGTTAAATGATGGATCCAATGGTATATGCTGGGATAGGGACACTGTGCTGCAGTGGCAGTGTCCCTACCTCTGGAGCAGGACACTTGTGTTCAACTCCCACCTGTTCTAGAGGTGAGTAATAAGGTTAATTAGAAAATGTATATAGTGTTGGATAGAGTGGAAAGTATGAGGCTTCTTCCCAGGGTGGAGGGGTCAATTACTATGGGGCACAGGTTCAAGGTACTAGGGGGATGGGTAGAGTTTAAAAGAGATGTGTGAGGCACAAAGGGTGGTGAGGGCCTGGAATGCATTGCCAGGGGAGATGGTGGAAACAGACACAATAGCAGTATTCTAGAAGCACGTGAACAAATACCTGAATAGGAAGGGGATAGAGGGATACAGATCCTGTAAGTAAAGACAGTTTTAGTTTGGAGGGGCAAAATGTTTCCGTGTAGATTTGGAGGGTTGGAGGGCCTGTTCCTGTGCTGTATTGTTCTTTGTTCTTTGTACTGCTGGATCAGGATTTCAATGATGACTCCATTGATATTATATTGGAACTAGGGAGATTCCACAGCATGATGCCTTACAGAAGCCAGACAGAGACACAATCCTGAGCTCCCGCAGACAAAGTTTGTACCATTGCTGGGCCTGATGAGCCACTCATTGCCTTCCTGGGTATTGTAGGCCTTCGACTGGGACACCCTGGCTGTGTTTCCAGCAGAGCCCTGGCAGGATGTGGCAATAAACCTGTTGAGGGTGATTGTGACTTTAACGTGTAGCCACCAGGTTCAGCAGAGCAGAGATCTCTTTCTCAGTGTCTTCCGCCACCTGAAGTGATAAACTGAGCCTTCTGAGACACTGCTGTTCAGACTTGTCAAAGAAACACCCCCTCTAAACATTATGCCCCTTACCTTCAATCTATGCCCCCTCCATAAAGGGAAAAAAGTCTCCCCCTGTCTAGGGTATCTATAATCTTACACAGCTCGATAACATCCTCTGCTCAAAAACAACCCCGGTGTCCACTCTGTCTTAATATTTAAAACTCTCCAGCTCAGGAAACTTCCTGGGAAATTTCCTCTGCACTCTCTCCAGTGCAATCACACTCCTTCAATCAAGTGCATTCCAGAACTGCACACAATGCACATCATCAATACAATAGTATTGGGTGAAAAGTACCATTTGCTGGCCTGGGTCAGGGTCTTGAGTTTCCTGTAATCCCTGTTTGCTCACCTGAAACCAACATGATCCAGTTAATTGTTCAAGACTAACTTGTGGAAATGATAATTTTTGAAACTTTTAAAGTCTGGGACCTGGTTGGTACTGGTATGGGAACCTTTTTCAAGTGAAAGGAACAAATAATTTTGTGCAGTGAGATTTAAATAAAGTCAGAACTCTGAAACTATTTTTAGTGTGCTGTTAAAAATTGTGTTTAATCCAAGCACAGTGTCAAGGAGTGAGATTGTGGTGTGATGCTTATATTTTGTAGATGGTAAGAAATGGGAACAAATTCACCGATAAATTTGGCTCCTGTTCACCATGTAAACTAGCGATTCCAGGGAAAGAAAAATACTGAATCTTTGGTGGAATCCAAATGCTGTAAGCCAGTGCTAACTTTGCTTTCTCACCAGGCCATTATAAATAACTGAGACAGTGCTGGAAGTGAAGTTCAAGCAGCTACAATATGTTTGCCCAGCACAGAATGGTGGCTTACTTCTGCACTTCTTGATGATACGATGCCATGGAAGTCGAGCCCTGCTATGGTCAGAATGCTCACAGAAGTTGAAGGTTTGATAAAGTAAGCTGAGATTTTCCAGCAACTTTTGTTTTTCTTCCCATTAAGAATCTTATTTGTTTTAATAAAATTGCCTCTCATTCTTCTATTTTTTAGCAATGAGTACAGGTCCAATCTACTCAACTTCACCTCATAAGACAGTCTTTCCATATCCGGGATCGACCTAATGACCCTTCTCTGGAATGCCTCCAGTACCGGTATATCTTTCCTTACATAAGGGGCCCAGCATTCCATTTGCCTTTCCCATTACCCACTGAATTTGGATGCTAGCATTTTGTGATTCATGGATAAAAACTCTTAAATCCCTCCATTCTGGAGTTTTCTACAGTTTTTCTCCAGTTTGTGCTGTTATCTCACTCACCCCGGACCTTCCTGAATGTTCTGTGGTCTTTGTCCAAAGAGATTAGATTAGATTCCCTGCAGTATGGAAACAGGCCCTTCCACCCAACAGGTCAACACCGACCCTCTAAAGTAACCCACCCAGACCTAGTCGCCTACCCTACCCTATATTTACCCCTGACTAATGCACCTATCACTATGGGAAATTTAGCATGGCAAATTCACCTGACCTGCACATCTTTGGATTGTGGGAGGAAACCAGAGCACCTGGAGGAAACCCACGCAGACACGGAGAGAATGTGCAAACTCCACACAGACAGTTGCCCAAGGCTGGAATCGAACCAAAATCCCTGGCGCTGTGAAGCAGCAATGCTAACCATTGAACCGCCATACCACCCCAGGTGATGAATGGGATTCAAAACATCAAATGAAGTCACTCCAACACCCTTGACTGTTGGCATGATGTAAAGTACACGACTTCAGGCATTAGCTGGAGGTCAAGGTGCCAGAAAGTCTAATCGATACTTCTCCAATACACAACCTTTGGCTCAGTTTTAACTGGCTTTCCGAACCTTTGTGACCTCTTTGACCTGGGTTTCCAAAGTTGTTTGACCTATAGCTGATGGCTGCTGTTTAATTTAGTTTGGCCAATTTTCTATCAGGCCCAATTTCTCCAGCTGTGAGTCAATGTAGAATGTCCAATTTTGGGCCTGTGGGTACTTGACCACACTGCCTTACCTGTGGTGCAGGTCATAGCAGGACTAGTCTTTGACAGCTAACTCAGGAAGAAGGCTAATTGAAGCTGTCACAGGGGCTGCCAACATGTGAGCTCTAACATCATTTCTATGGTCATAACAAAAATTTTCACTCATTTAAGATCTTTCGTGGCAAGACACATCACAAGGCTATTACAGAGAAAAATATGAAAGTAAGCCAAAAAGGAGATACTTGAGCAAATAACAAAGGACTTGCACAAAGAGCTAAGCATCTTATTAAGGGAGGAAAGTGAAATAGAGAGGCAGTGAGGGTTAGGGAGAGAATTCTAGTATTAGGGCCCAGGCACAACCATCAACTGTGGAATTATTCAAACTGGGAATGCTTGGAGATCAGAATTGTAAGAACACAGAAATCTTGGAGGTTGTGTGGCTGAAGGAAATTACGGATATGAGGTATAGAGGAATTCAAAGATGAAGATGGAAATTTTTAAAACTGAAGCATTGCTAAGGTGGCTCAGTATAAAGTTAAAAATCACACAACACCAGGTTATAGTCCAACAGGTTTAATTGGAAGCACACTAGCTTTGGGAGCGAAGCTCCTTCATCAGGTGATAGTCCTGATGTTGCTCCGAAAGCTAGTGTACTTCCAATTAAATCTGTTGGACTATAACCTGGTGTTGTGTGATTTTTAACTTTGTACACCCCAGTCCAACACCGGCATCTCCAAATCATAAGTCAATATAAGCAGCCAGTATAAGCCAGTATAAGTCGGTATAAGTCAGTATAAGCAATATAAGTCAGGAGGCAGAGCGGCAAATCATGAAAGGAATTCATTGCATGTTGAAACTCAGGCACCAGAGTTTTGAATGCCTTACATTGATAGAACGTGAGAGGCCAGGATCTCTGAGAAAAGTCTCAAGGTAATTGGGCCAGACAAGCTACTTCATAATTTTCGAAAGTAAATATAATTCACATTCAAAATCCCAGATTCAACCCCTAAAACTGTGCTCAGTGAGCCTTACCAGATGCAGTAGCTGAGGTGTTACTACCAATCAAATTGACAGTTCTGAGTCTTGGAAAGGGACATATCTACGAGAGTCAATTTCGGCTAACTTTTTGAGTGGTGCATCAATAAGCCATAGAGTCATTTGCAGCACAGGAAGCAGTCATTCAGTTCATTAGACCTCTGCTGGTGTTCTGTAGAGTAATCCAGTCAGTCTGTTCTCTGCTTCATCCGTGCATCCAAGTTTCCATCCAATTTTCTCTTGAAATCATTGAGCATTCAGCATGGGCAGCGAATTTCAATTCATTAGCACTTGCTGTGTAAAAACTTTCTTATGACACCGCAGCATCTCTTACCCCAAACCTTACATCTGCATTGCCTTAATCTTGTGCCATTTTCTCGCATGAAGGATTATACCATGTTCACCTGCCATGGTCTTGTGCATCCCTCTCAAAATTTCCTTTAATCTTTTTTGTTCCAAGCATTTGGCATTCCAGCTGGCTTCATCCGTTTAGGAAAAACAATTAAGTCGAGGTTCCAAATGACCATTGAAACTCTGTGTGAGTCAGAATTTCCTTAGAGGAAGAGAAGGTAAAAAAGAAGGTAATCTATGTTGTATCCTCAAGATAACTCTAAAATGTGAAATCACACACCAGGTTATAGTCCAACAGGTTTATTTGGAAGCATTAGCTTTCGGAGCGCTGCTCCTTCATCAGGTGGTTATCAGCTGAAGGGACAGTGCTCCAAAAGCTAGTGCTTCCAAATAAACCTGTTGGACTATAACCTGGTGTTGTGTGATTTCTAACTTTGTAAACGCCAATCCAACACCAGCACCTCCAAATATAAAATGTCAAACATCGAATAACAGCTGGAACACTGGGGTGTGTTAAAAGAAAAGCCTTGATGAAGTTTCTAGTCTGCATGATGGTATTTTCCAAGATGTAATCTAATTGGATGTTAAATTGTCATGAAACTTAAAAAAAGGGATGTTTAAAAGTCACGACCATAAAGATTGGAGTGGAAAGACTGTTTAATGCTATTGCCACGCAAAAACTATCTGAGCTTCTTTCAGTCTACAAAGAGAAATCAGTTTACTTAACTTTATCCTGAAAACCAGCCATGTGGACTGCACTAAAACTCATTTGATTTGCTCCATAAAAAAAGCATGTTCTGGAGTTGCTCAGGCCAAGTTAGACACGTCAAGCACCACAGACACGAACACTATCCCTTTAAAATTGGAATCTGAACTCTTTCCATCTCACGCGAAACTGTAATATAATCTGCAACAAATTGCTGAAAATTGACTGAGAAACTATGATTATGAGGATATGGATTCAGGCAGTTATTTTTTTTCCACAGAAACCCAGTAGAGGCTGCCTCATGATATATTCAAGGCTGAGTTCGACAGATTATTGATCTATATCTGAGTTAAGAGTTGTGGTGGTAATGGGGGAGAGGGTGTGGCAGAGGAGGTTGGAGACAGGCAAGCAGTAAGTAGCACTCAGGGCACAATTAGATCATTCATGATCTTATTGAATGGGAGCAGGGTTGATAGGTTGATTGGTTTACTCGTTTTTTTAATGATCTTATCATTTCGAAAGAGAGTAGAGAGCAGGGACTGGCTAATTCATCAAAGTGTTAGAATATGGGATTTAATTGTGCCCACATATTTTGTTATAAATTAAATTGACAATTACTCTTTGGGAAAATGAAGATATTTTCACTTAATTGTCAGTTTATTATTTTACATGATGCATTAACTATTTCTTTACTTAAACATGCTTAGTTCTCCTTTGATAATTTAAGACTTCAAATTAACAGGACTGATTTCATTTTAAATAGAGTCATAGAGATGTATAGCATGGAAACAAACCCTTCGGTCCAGCTCGTCCATGCCGACCAGATATCCCAGCCCAGACTAGTCCCACCTGCCAGCACCTGGCTCATATCCCTCCAAACCTTTCCTATTCATGTACCCATCTAGATGCCTTTTAAATGTTGCAATTGTACTAGCTTCCACCATTTCCTTTGGCAGCTCATTCCATACACGTACCACCCTCTGCGTGAAAAAGGTTCCCCTTAGGAATCTTTTATATCTTTCCCCTCTCACCCTAAACCTATGCCCTCTAGTTCTGGACTCCCCCACACCAAGGAAAAAACTTTGTCTATTTATCCTATCCATGCCCCTCATGATTTTTTTAAACATCTGTAAGGTCACCCCCCAGTCTCCGACGCTCCAGGGAAAACAGCCCAGCCTATTCAACCTCTCCCTGTAGCTTAAATCTTCCAACCCTGGCAGCATCCTTGTAAATCTTTTCTGAACTCTTTCAAGTTTCACAACATCCTTCCGATAGATCTTGCACTGAACTCTGTGATTGGGTCCTAATGCAATGTTTCAAGATCCACATTAGCCCAAAGAAAAGATCTTCATCTTTCAACCGAACACTTATGTCTCTGGGATCAATGAAAAGTTCAATAATTTTAAATCATAACTTCAATGCTGTTTATTGTTGGTTTTTGGCTTGTTTTGTTTTGTTTCATTATTTTGATACCCATTCCAGGGATTTTGATTAAACAGGATGGCAGATTATTATCTGAAAGGCAATAGATTAGAAAAGGAGGCCAATGCATCAAGACCTGGACTTCCTTGAACACCAGGTCCTGAAGGTAAGCAGGTGGTAAGGTAGGCAAATGGAATATTGGCTTTTACTGCAAGAGGATCCGAGTACAGGAGCAGGGATGCTATTCTGCAGTTATACAGGGCCTTCGTGAGATCACATCTGGAGTATTATATGCACTTTTGGTATCTTTCTGAGGAAGGATATTGTGGCTGTGGAGGGAATGTAATAAAGATTTACCAGACTGATTCCTGGGATAGAAAGACTGATATCAGGGTGGTATGGTGGCTCAGTGGTTAGCACTGTTGCCTCACACCAGCCAGGGACCTGATTCCAGCCTTGGGCGACTTCCTGTGTGGAGTTTGTACATTCTCCCCATGTCTGTGTGAGTTTCCTTCCACAGTCCAAAGGTGTGCAGGTTATATAGATTGGCCACTCTAAAGTTGCACATAGTGGCCAGGGATGTACAGGCTATGTGGATTAGCTGTGGGAAACGCAGGGTTACAGGAATAGGGTAGGGGGGTGTGTGTCTGAGGGGGATGCTCTTTGGAGGATGGGTGGACGCGATGAGCCAAATAGTCTGCTTCCACGGTGTAGGGACTCTGTGTACAATGAGAGATTGGATTGGTTCATCACATTCCTGATGAAGGGCTTATGCCCGAAATGTCGATTCTCCTGCTCCTCAGATGCTGCCTGACCTGCTGCGCTTTTCCCATGCCACACGTTTTGACTTAATTAGGACTATAGTCACTAGAGTTTAGACGAACAGAGGGGATTCTCATAGAAAGCTATAACATTCCAACAGGACTAGGCAGAGGAAACACAAGAAGAATCCTCCCGATGGTTAGGGACTCCAGAACCAGAGGTCATAGTTTAAAGGGTATGAGGTCGGCCAATTTGAACTGAGAAGAGGAGACATTTTGTCACCCAGAGGGTGGTGAGTCCCTATGATTCACTACCACAGAAAATAGTTCAGGCCAAAACATTGAATATATTCAAGGAGGAGTCAGATATAGTTCTTAGGGCTAAAAGAATCAAAGAGCAAGGGGAGAAAATAGGAACAGAAAACTAAGTTGAATGATCAGCCATGATCATATTAATAGTTGAAGCAGTCTTGAAGGGCTAAATGACCTTCTTCTATTATTTTCTATGTTTCTATGCATTTGGATTCTATGATTCTGTTATCACTGGATTGCTGTTACTCTGCCATTCACATCACCTACAGACACATCGTTCACTCCCTTTGGCTTTGAACCACAAAAGATTTTGCCATTTAGTCTCTACCTTTTCACACTGAAACCTCTTAAGTTTCTAATTTTTCTCATAAGGCCACATATCTGATGTGTTAGCTGCTTCTTTTTCCTATTATCATTTCTGATTTCATACCTCCACTCTCACATTGTTTGCAATGTGGGAAATTAAGGTCATGGACTGCCTGATGTCACTAGGACCATGGAATTGCTTCTAATGTATTTGAAGAGATAAGCTTATGCAAAAACCCTTTTCAGAGTGGAAGTGTTGTCAGACAATGATTTACATTAACTCCAGCGTCTTCATGTAAATATGATGGCTGGTGTGCGCATATACCATTCAGAGAAGGATTGATCCCTGGGTTCTGCTGAACCAACTGATTTCATCTAAGGCTATGCAGGGCTCTATGACAAGCCCATCTTCCTGGGAAGGGAAAAGTGAAAACAAAGTTATAGTCCTTTATATGAATCATTGCGCTGCTGCAGTCTTTGCACTTTTGTTTGTAGAGTGAGGATTAGAGACATTTATGGAGTGTCTTCAATATACCATCATCTCAAGGCACTTCACAGAAATATTATTAAGTGGAATTTGATACAGATTTCCATGATAAAGGCTAAGAGTGAGAGAGAGGTAGAGGTGTTTCGAGAAGATAGTTTCTGATTTTAGACTATAAGCAGGCAACAATATGACTGCCAGTGGTGGAACAATCAAAACATAGAAACATACAGAGTGACAGGTCCAACGTGTCCATGCTGACCAGATATCCTAAATCAATCCAGTTCCATTTGCCAGCACTTGGCCCATATCCCTCTAAACCCTTCCTATTCATATACCCATCCAGATGCCTTTTAAATGTTGCAATTGTACCAGCTTCTACCACTTCTTCTGGCACCTCATTCCATACACTGTGTGAAAAGGTTGCCCCTTAGGTCCCTTTTAAATCTTGCCCCTCTTAGCTTAAACATATGCCCTCTAGTTCTGGACTCCCCCAACCCAGGGAAAAGACCTTTTTTATCCATGCCCCCCATGATTTTATCAACCTCTATTAGGTCACCCCTCAGCCTCTGACGCTCCAGGGAAAACAGCCCCAGCCTGTTCAGCCTCTCCCTATAGCTCAAACCTTCCAACCCTGGCATCATCCTTGTAAATCTTTTCTGAACTCTTTCAAGTTTCACAACATCCTTCCAATAGGATGAGCAAGGAGTAGGATTGGGTCATTGAACATTGAGATAATGGCTGATTGGATTATGGGGAATGATTGCTGACGTTGACAACTGCAGGCAACAATGCATGTGCATGCTCACTGGAGAATGCATGGTTCCAAGCGCTGATGCCATCACGCACACTTTATGTGTGTCATCATCAACCAACGCATTACTGTGCATGCACAGGGAATTGCGCCTGGTTTTGAAGTGGGCTTCAGTGGTGCGTAGAGGGATGCTGGTTGGGGGAAGGAGGTGGGAATTTCCATTATAAGAAGGAGAGCCCAGGAGCCAGTCTTGGTGTGTCAACAAGGACAGGAGCTGCAAGGCCCTCTACCCGTCTGTCTCCCCCTCTGTGTTCCCCCAGCTTCTGAATCCTTCTTCTCATCCATCTCCCTGTTATCACTCTCCAAACCTTCCCCCGGTTCTCACCCAGAATCCTGGATTTCCCTGCTCCTCCCCCTTCCCCGGTCCTCCTGAACTCCCTCTCCACCCACCCACTAACTCTGGCTATATTCCACCAAAAACTATGCCCATGCAATTCAAAGCCGTGCAGGGTACACAGATATCAGTGTCAGCAATCACAGACTTGATTGTGACCTTAAATCTGTATTCCCATCTACTCCTGATAACATTCACCCCCTTACTCAACAAGAATCTGTCAACCTCTGCCATAAAAATATTCAAGAACTCTGCTTCCAACCTTTCAAGACTTCCAAAGAGAGACATGTTTCTTTTCCTCCTCTTTGTTTTAGATGGGTGATCAAGCAGTAACCCCTCGTTCTAGTTTCTCGCACAAGAGGAAGCATCCTCCCCACATCTACATTGTCAAGACCCCTCAGAATCTTATACAGTGGTGACCCTGGAATCCGAATGCCCTATTGTTCAAACAAATCGGAATCTGAACAATTATTTCGAGAAAGTTTTGCCCTAAAATCCGAACACATTTTCAGAATCCGAACATTGCTTACTGTTCAGGTCGCACATTGTTTGTTCAGTTCGTCCCCGGAAGTAGTCGTGAAAGCATCTCCCGTGTGTCCATCACTAGTTTACCTCGTGATTTGTGCTAGTTTTTTTAATTATCACCCTTGTGCATTTACCATTGTACCCAAGAAGAGCAGTGGAGCAAATAAGTGCATTCACCATTAGCACTCCTCACTAAGGTAAATGAGGTTATTTTCATATTAGTACATTTATTTCTTGCTTTTATTAAAAGTGTCTTGAAAATGTTTTTTTTTTGGGTCCAGAAACAGGTTAATTCACTTTCCATTATTTCTTATGGGGAAAATAGTTTCGGAATGCGAACTTTTCGCAACCAGAACAGCCTCCTGGAATGAATTAAATTCGGATTCCGAGGCACCGGTATGTTTCTATCATTCCTATTCTTCTAAACCCAAGCAGGTACAAGCTGAGGCTATCCGTCATAAGAAAATCCACCTCCTCCAGATATTAGATAAATTTTCACTGAACTGCTGCAGATGTATCCTTCCTTAAATAAGTTGACCTGTATTGTGCTCAGTACTTCAGATATGGTCTCACTTCTAAAATTGCTCTGTAAAACTGAAGCATAAGCTATATACCCTTTGTGGTTTTCAATTCCCTTCTGATAAGTGATACCATTTGGTGAGCTTTCCTAATTACTCACTGTACCTGCATTCTAACTTTCCCTGATTCATGCGCTAGAACACTTAAAGCCCTCTATCTCAGAGCTCTGCAATCTCACCCTTTAGATAATTTGCTTTTTTAAAATTCTCCCAGCCAAATTGGACAATTTCATATTTTCCCACATCATGTTCCATTTGCCAGAACTTTCCCACACACATAACCAATCTATCAACATTTTATCTAGCCTCCTTATGTCATTTTAGCTACTTACTTTCCTATTTTAAGCTATCAGGAAATTTGCATTCATACCTTTTGACCCTTCATCCAAGTCATTTATATAAATTACAAACTGTTGAAGTCCTAGCACTGATTATTCCTGGCTCTCTACTTCCTGTTAGTGAGCCAATTTTCTATCCAGGCGCTATCTTCTGCACCATGGGCTTTTACTTTCTATAATGACCCTTGATATAGCACTTTACCAAATGCTTCCAGGAAACATTGACGATCCAGAGCCCACTAGAAATGGAGGAGCCCAAAAAGCTACCTGTTGTAGGTTTGGAAGAGGTTCATAAATAGGGTGGGAGCTGCTGTGTCAAGCTTGTGAAGATATCAGGAAGTAGCACATCAGCATAAAGATAGCACAGTGTGGTGGTGTTAGGTCACTCTAGAATGAGAATGTATTAATAATATATGATCATCAACAGAAAGATGATAGTTACATTAGTTAAGGACTAATCTACAAGTCAGAGCCTGGTTTATCCATAATTACCATGTACACCAGTATTTAGTATTAATTAATAATAGTGTTCTTTTAAGTCAAAGGCTGAAAATAGTTCTTTGTTTCACTTCTCTTTGACCAGTCTGTCTTGAATTCAAAGTCATAATGTGGTATCAAACCATATCATAGGAGAGGTGGGGCTGTGGAGGCATTTGGGTTTGAGGTGTTAAAAAAATTGAGGCGTTGCCAGACCAGTAGGCAATGTAGATCAGCGAGTACTGAGCCATAACGTCATAGAGCTGTGCAGCATAGAAACAGACCCTTTGGTCCAACTCGTCCATACTGACCAGATGTCTTAAATTAATCTAGTCCCATTTGCCAGCATTTGGCTCATATCTCTCTAAACCCTTCGTATTCATATACTCATCCAGATACCTTCTAAATGTTGTAATGATACCGGCCTCCACCACTTCCTCTGGCAGCTCATATCGTACATGCACCGCCCTCTTCGTGAAAAACTACCCATTAGGTCCCTTTAAATCATTCCCCTCTCACCTTAAACCTATGCCCTCTAGTTTTGGACTCCATTACCCTGGGGAAAAGACCTTGACTAATCATCCTATTGATGCCTCTCATGATGCTCCAGGGGAAATAGGCACATCCTATTCAGCCTCTCCCTATAGCTTAAACCCTACGGTCCAGGAAACATCTTTGTAATCTTTTTTGAACCCTTTCACATTTCACAACATCCTTCCTACAGCAGGGAGATCACTGGGCTGACAAGTAGACAGCATTTGGGACACATTAGGAAATGAACAATAGAGATTTGGATAAATTCAAGTTTATAGCAGGTGGGAGATTGGAAACTTACTAGGATAGCATTGGAATAGTCAACCAAGGTGCGCTTCATGTCAAATAGCTTACCAATACTTACTGTGCAGGTCACACATGAACAATGGTAGCTTGTTTGAGTCAACAGATCCAAACATGGGAAGTATTAGGAGTTGGGAAAGGAAAGAGAACAGCAATAAAAGAAAACATGAGAAACTTGAAAAGCATATAAAATAAGATAGGAGTGATAGATGAAAAAAAATCCTAACAAAGAAATGTGCAGACACTGATGAGTTAAATGTTACACCAGATGAAAAATGCCTACTTTGAGAAAAATTGGTGATATTAAACTCAGGGATACAGTGGCAGAGTAGTTTCTCCTGGGGTAGTAATTAAGGGGTTTGGACTAATGATCCAGAGATGTCTATTTGCCAAATCTGGCCACAACAGCTGGAGAAGATACATTTAGTGGATTAAATAATTCTGGAATAAACATCTCCTTTCAGTAATAGTGACTGTGAAACAACCGGAAAATTGGTAAAACCCATCTAGTTCACTAATGTACTTCAGGGGTGAAATCAACTGTTCTTACCCAGTTGAGAAGACTCCATATCCAGTGACTTGGTTGGTTTTTGGCCGATTTCTTGAATGGTTTTTCCAGCAAACCAGTCAGTTCTATTGTAAATCAGTAAACACTGGCATGGCCATTGATTCCCATATCTTGGGAATAAATATATGAAAAGGATTCAAATTGACAATTTTAGCTATATTTCAGTTGTACCCGTAAACATTGGAGAATAGTTAATGATTCATGATTTCAGAGAAAAGGCCTTTACTGACTACTCTGATGATTCATTTTGGTTTGTTATTATTTGAAGAATCGGAAATGCCCCCCCCCCCCCCCATATTATGGGTCATATTTTCTCCAAATTAATTTGTAGTTTGGTTAGCTGTCTGTATTGGAAGATTTTATTTACATAACAAAATGCTCTGCATTTCAAATGAAATTATTGTTTGTGAATTCTTTTAAATATTTGACATAAAATGAATGTTAGCAAGTTTTGAGAGAATTTATAGCTCAGGTTGAGTTTCTGGATTTAGGTTTGCTCACTGAGCCGGAAGGTTTGGTTTCAGACGTTTCATCATCATACTAGGTAACACCATCAGTGAGCTTCCAAATGAAGCACTGGTGGTATGACCCGCTTTTTATTTGTGTGTGTTAGGTTTCCTTGGGTTGGTGACATCACTTCCTGTGGTGATGTCATTTCCTGTTCTTTTTCTGGTGGTGGTAAATGGGATCCAAGTCAATGTGTTTGTTGATAGAGTTCCAGTTGGAATGCCATGCTTCTAGGAATTCTTGCGCACTTCCGTTTGGCTTGTCCTAGGATGGATGTGTTGTCCCAGTTAAATTAGTGTCCTTCCTCATCTATAGAAAGATACTGGTGAGAGTGGGTCATGTCTTTTTGTGGCTAGTTGATGTTACCCATTTACCAACTCCTGAGAAAAAAACCAGAAAATGGCATCACCACAGGAAATGATGTCACCATGCCAAGGACACCTAAGCACATAAATAAAAAGCAGGCTATACCACCAATGCTTCATCCAGAGGCTCACTGATGATGTTACCTAGTATGGTGACGAAACGGCTGAAACATAACCTTCCAGCTCAGCGAGCAAACCCACATCCATAAAATTACTAAAAACCCCAAACTATCTGATTGATAAAGTAGAAATTACTTGGGTTAAGAATGTCTTTTTATAAAAAAAAACTAGTTAATCTGGTAATGACAGAGTGTATAATGGTTTCAATTTATTGATTAATATTCATTTACAAATGAATTGCAACTACGACATTTGTAGTCAATTCATCATTGAACTATTTTATGCAAAAATCCTTGAAAAACAGATTACATTATTTACAAATGCATGATCACTTTATTTTATCAAGCTACTCAATAAAAGAAATAATAATGGTACAGTAAATCTTAGGCTCATCCGATCATTAAAATACATCAATTGAAAATCGATGTAAACAGACCTTGCAGATTAATGGAGTTGGGATGGGGATAACAGTACTGGAGTACATCCACTTTCCTGCCTGAACTTAAATGTCAGTTAAAAGCATTCTGGATGGAGATACGGCACATAGAGATGTGGTTCCAAGCTCCTACTAGCTTCAACCGGAACAGTAACTCTCACTGTATCCCATCATATTAATTGTTCCTACTTTGGATAACATAATGGTTCCTGTGGGTAAAATTGCTGGCCTGTGAACTCTGCTGATTGACACAAAGATTGAAACTCATTTTGCACACAAGCGAGCAGACAGGCTTTCAACCTATCCTGGGATGCAATTGGATTCTGGGTTCAAGTAAAAGGAGAGCTTAGATATCAGAAACCAAAAGTTAGCTCTCACCCCCAGCACTAAATCATTCCCTTTGAAAGACGTGTGTTTTTTTTTAAAAAAACAATGCCCCACTTCCCATAACAGTTTTACAAATTAAGACAATTGAGACCAACATCTGCAATATGTACAATGCTACATAATCTCTGCTGCGATAATTGATGCCATTTTCCTTAAGTAGTGCTGGAAAACGGCTCTTGCTCGACATAAACTAATGTTATTTTGTTGACCAAATTCCTCATCTCTCTTCCTGAAGGTATATTGACTCTTCGCTGAGGCACTGTTTCACAGGTCCTTATGTGTTTGAGATTTGACCAAACGTTGCAAGATATTGAACTGTAGATGGAAGACATACGTCCAATATTTGCACAGGGACCTCCAGCAAGAGCCAGTGGACAACAAGCAAAGGGAGGGAACTTTAGTCCTCTCTTCCCCCCACCCTTCTCCTTAAGCCTGGAAAGGAGTAGTTTGTGCTTTTTGCTACACTTGCTCTGGAAACCAACACAATTCAGGGATGTAGACCCGATGGAAGTGGCGCAACGACTTTATCATGGACCCACTGAGCCATGGCAGGCATTTTCTGCAAATTAATTCAGCAATGAAGGCAAGGAAAGGGCGGGAATGGGGTACAAGAAGTTGATAGTTCTTTATTGACTATGTGATCAACTGTTCGTCTGCTTGTGAGTTTTACAATTGACAACTGTGCTCGCTGGACAAGAGTCACAAAATTTAATCTAAGCAGTGAGTTCAGCCTCCAGATTGATCCTGGTAACTTTGGTTTTATATCTCAGCACTGCCCACTTATTTCTCCTCAAATCCCTGTTGGATCTACCGTCAGATTCTATATAAAGCATTTACTACATGCTGGATAAAGACGCTTTGAATAGTTAGTTATTGAAGAACAAACCACATCATTAGGTGCGTCTGCACACTCAGTGTGGGCGTTACAGTCGGAGGTTACTGGTGGTTTGTTTTTCATTAACACTCTGTGCTGTCATTTATCTAGCTGACCAGAAAGGAGGGGATAGCTTTCCCAATGTGAGAGTTGGCAAAAATAGCACATAACTGAATCATGACAACACAAGAAATTTTGATTTTCAGTTTGTAGAATATATGCATTTTGGTCTTCCTACCTGCTTGTCATTGGGGGAGTGCAGCAGAAGTCCACTAGGCTGAGACCACGTTGTCCTAGAAGATTGGTTATACTAGGCCTGTGCTCACAAGCAGTTAGAAAGATGCGAGGGGATCTGATTGAAACAAATAAAAGTCTAACAGGGCTGCATTGTCTAGATGCATGGAGGATGTTTTCCCTGGTTGACGAGTCTCAGACCAATGGTCACAGTCTCAGTACAGGGTAGACCATTTTGGACTGAAATGAGGAAACATTTCCACACTCAAAGGGCAGTGAACCTGTGGAATTCTCTACCACAGAAGGCTATGAAGACCAAGTCATCGACATTCAAGAAAAAGACAGATTCATTTTTAGACATTAAAGGCAACAAAAGGGTATGGGGAGACAGCAGGAATATGGCATTGAGATAGAGGATCAGGCCGCTCGGTCCAACAAGTCCACACCGACCCTCTGAACAGCATCCCACCCAGATCCATTCCCCCTACCCCATCCCTGTAACTCTGCATTTCCTGTGGCTGATGTGTCTAACCTACACATCCCTGAAGATTATGGGCAATGTAGCACGTCCAAACCATCTATGATCACATCGAACATGCTCTGCCATTCAAAGGGCTGAATAGCCTACTGCTGTTCCTAGTTTCTGTGTTTATATCAGTATCCTAGAGTAGTGACCCAAATCAGCAGGGAGCTGTGTGAGAGTATGGCCATTCTGGATAGTAATGTGCCCTCAATGTTAAATGGACTGCCCACACTCACTGCCTAAATATATACATGAAGATATGCCACTCTGGATCTAGTATCATTTAATTGTGTCCAGGCAATCAATGCTTTCAGTGGCAGAGCAGAAAGAAGGCTAGAAACCAGTGTGTGTTTTAAACTTGGTCCTCCTTTTCTTGTTTTGTTCATGATGTGCATTCACTCCTTGGTATCAACCTTTGGTCAGCACATCCAGGATAAACTACCAGAGGTCATCATCTAATGGACACATAGGTCAGCCAAGATTGCAGTAACGTTATAAAGCATAATGTAAAATAAAACCCCCATTCACAACAGCAGGGTACAACCTACTTGCTCATCTTGCTGTCTACAGGATGGCAGCAAAGTAAATGATCTCAGTCTTGATCTCAAAAACAAATAAAAATCGGTACAAACACTAATTTGACAAATGGATTTTTAAAAGAAATTTTAAAACTATTGATTGTCCCAAACTTGCATATTTCAGGTGCAACATGCTTGAACTTGCCTAAAATGGCAAGTCAGTTGAGGAATAAAATTTGTTTAACCGTGCATTATAAATACCATGCTTCCTTGCAAAGTTCTCATTCCTACAAATATCAGTAAAAGTTATGGCTCATGACTACACTGAAAAGCCTGTGACCACACTAGGCCACTTTTCCTTCAGACCAACTGAGTGTCTTAAGGAAACAGGATGAAAGCAACAATTGACCAGCTTAGTTTAAACTAATGTGGCCATCACGGGACAGGCCAAGAGCGATTAGTACATTTCTATGCGTGAAGTAGTGAACCTAAAATACATTGCAAATATTTTACATATCATTATATTAATTGGTCAACACAAGAGGTAGCTTTAACCATTCCTCTGCCATAAAGACATCCAGTACTCTACACACGGTTTAATAAATCACTTCACTGATATTATGCCACCTCCACACTAACATGATGAGCCTTAATACCTGTGAGTAAATAAAAGACTTAAGCAAGCCTTCAACCTGGTACAGACTCTAAAGCTGGCTGGCAAGGCATTTATTCCTCATTTTCACTTAACACTATGAGGCTGCTGGAGCTTTCTTCCTCAGAATTTTGCTCCTTACTCTAAGTATCAACTAATTGCATTGGGGGCAATGTACATGATCCATTTGTACTTCTCAATTTCATGTTTAATTTATTTCTACCATGGGGCACATGCTGAAAATATAAAGCTATGATTCAGAGAGTGTGACATAAATAACTCTTTAATGAGCAATGCTACCTTCCAAAACCTGCAGGCACAGGCAGGTGGATAAACCTATTTGGGTTTAAGCCAAACAAGAGCTCAAACTTTGCTGGCAAGATAACAATGATCATATCCACCACAGCCAGGAATGTATTGTATTTAAGGCTGATCAAGGTAAATGTGTTTAAGAGGAATTAAGTACTGTCTGTTTTCAATACCAAACTAGAATTTTTCCATTTAAAGACAATGTCCAAATGTGGAAGATTTTCCTGGGGAGAGGTCCGTGGCCTAGCTTGGATAGAATACACACCTAGTTGGAAAACTCACTGATAGTCATTGATTTACAAAGCCAGGGCAAGATCTCCCCTCCCATCAGGCAAGTGCAGGATCACCAAAGTTCAGGGCTGTTTGAGAGAGCTTCCTGGAGGCCAATGCCTTGCCCTAGGTGTTGTACAAATTAACGCAAACCACCCCACATCCAAACAAATTGACAGACAGGGATTTACCTTTCTGGTAGGCTGACCCCTTCACATCTCAAATATCGCTGAAGTAATTGCAGCTCATGGTGGATGAGACCCTTGAGTGGTCATTGATTAAATCACCGAAGTGTCTCATTGAACAGTGGGGCATGAAGGTTGGCTGAAATGCAATTTCTCTGACGGCAATAAAAGGGCAGGGATCTCTTTGATGCCAACTCACCCAATTATCAGCTGCTCCCACCAACTGCTCTACATTTTATGGGAGAGGTATATTCCAAACCCAGTGTCGGGTCATTGCATACTTGAGAGAAAAATTACCTCCATCCATATTCAGGCCAATTCCAACTACAGAGAAATATCATTGTTGTCATTTCCAATGCAATCAGCTCTCAGGGATTGTTCACTGGTGCAAGTTTTTGTCGGTTTTGTGCTATGAGGATGTTCTCACTGGGAACTAGATACAGAACGCACTTATTTTAAAAATGGTTCATTCAAAATAGAGAGAGCAAAGTCTACATTTTTGACTGGATCCCACTAATTCCTGAAATGAGAATTTATTTCCCCAGCTGATAGATATGTAATGTAACTTTCAATAACATCACTCAGATCATTTACTTCCATATCTCAAACTCATGCTTAATGAGTGAATAATGAAATGTCTAAATGTGCAGCTACATGATAATCCCTAATAAGAAGTGACAAGATTACAATCCATGCACTCTCCATAGATTTAATGCGGATTGTACACTATTGTTATAAATGCCCAATATTTATACTGCAGGCTGCTGGATTCTGAAGCAGGATTATCCCATTTCAAAGAGAACTCCGCTTCCCCATTTTAAAAAGGTGTGTTCATTCCAAAGATTAGGTTAACCTTCACACGCAGTGATGGAAACAAACCGCCAGTCAGCTAATCAGTTAGAGCTTGAATACGGAATTGTATTTGATAGGAAGTGATTTAGTGCATTTTATGCATAATGCTTGTTTTATAAGTAAATATTGGGTTTTGCAGTTCCACTTTGAATTTTTCTGGACTTCTTTTCCAGTACTCCCCTATTCAATTTTGCTAAAGTCAGATGAAGTTTCATTTAACTCAGGTGTTGATTTTCTACTTTACTTAACTTACATCCAAATTACAACCATAGATTTTTTTGTTTATCACAATAACCATCTTATGTTTTAACGATTTTCAAAGCAGGTTTTCCCTCCTCTTTGAACAACTCGAGAATAAAAATATTCCTTTTTTAAAATCTAGATCCTCTGGTGTGAGTCCAATGTGCTAGATTTTTGGGGGTGCTGTGATATCTATTTCCCAGACAAGTCTCTGCTACACTGAAACACAGTCTACACTCGGAGACCCCAACTGTAATACCAGCGTGATAAATGGCTCTAATCAATGCTGATGAGACACAGAACTTAGAAGTTAGAGTGCTAAGGAAGCAAAGATGTCCCAACTGCAGAGAGGGAGAGAAACAGACCAAAGTGAGAAAATGAAGAATATCTGTTCAGTCAGCAGCCATGAGCCTTTGAATGTTGGGCGGATTTCTGAAAATTTCTGGCAGATTTCTACAAGAAAACTCTTGCAATGAAACTCAATTAAAAACGCATAAATATGGCAGATTTCTTTTAAAAATTGAGAAGAACAAATAGAATATATGTTGGGGTTTGATCAATTTGCTGCTTATTTGGGAATAATGAATTTAAAAAAAAACGTGCCTCAAACTATGAAAGAATCTTGCACAATGTGTATATGTGGTGGGTGAGACATATGCAAGAAAGAAATAGACAAAACAATCCTCTAAAAATCATATACAGGACAACTTTATATCCCCAGTTATTTGATATACGTATGTTTAAAGCAACAGATTCTAACTTATAATTTCTACCAGTTTCTAATAGTTATTGCAGTGCAATTAGAGAGATTAAAAACCCAACATTTTCCTTGTTGTTGATCAATACATATATCCTTTGTTATAGTGCTGTGAATTGATGCAGCCAGCATCTGGCATGTAGGGGGTGTTCTCGTCCAGATGAGACAGGGGAACAGTGTCTTCTTCATTCACGTGCCGATCAAATTCAGACTTCAGCAGTGGCCGCTGATTGTCAGGGAATGCCAAAGAGAAGAGCGCTTCTGGTTCACAGACGAACTTGTACACGTATCGCTCGCCAGCCACCTGCAAACAACAAAGGTCATTGGAGTACACCAGAGGGCACCCAGCTGCTTTGTACACAGAGGATAACAATGCCTCATTCAGAGTTTGTGCCAGACTTCTTTGCAAGTTCTCTCCTCTCCTCCCCTCCCCTGACAGTTCATGAAGCAATTGATTTTCCATGATTGCCAGAACCTTCTTTTTAAAATAAAACAGGTGCAAGCTTAGACATGAATCTTGGCAGGCTATTGGACTATGGAGGGCATCATAGAAAACTCTCTCCTGTCTTCAGCTGATCCCTGCACATCCACGCGCTTCCTGAGCATGTCAGTGCTCTATGAACAGCAGCACAAGGCTGGCTAATTAACTTCTCTCTGCTAGAGAAAAGTAAGGCCAATTATTGTGACTCAGATGGGATTAGACAACTGCATAGAGCAAGGATCTAAATGTGGCTCAGTGCCACACCAGGTCACTTACTGGAAGGCAAGACTTAAAGTAAGCCTG
Organism: Chiloscyllium plagiosum; assembly: GCF_004010195.1. Taxonomy (NCBI): domain Eukaryota; kingdom Metazoa; phylum Chordata; class Chondrichthyes; order Orectolobiformes; family Hemiscylliidae; genus Chiloscyllium; species Chiloscyllium plagiosum. The sequence goes on from NC_057742.1 coordinate 16,148,149, forward strand.
AACTGCCAAGTACCAAGTGGAACCTTCATGACAGATTGTAATTTTTTAGCATGCGATCAGTCCTTGGGCCAGAAGATTGTGTGGAAAACATGTAACTGTGTTCTTTCCTGATTAAAAAACAATATTAAATTAAGACAGAGTTTCAATCCAGCTTTCAGTAGAATAGATTGCGTGGTAAGCAGGAAATAAAGACTTCCCATCATACTATCAATTTTCTACACTTACTTCACCATTAAGTCAATCGTACAGCACGGAAACAAACCCTTCAGTCCAACCAGTCCATGCCGAACATAATCCCAAACTAAACTAGTCCCACCTGCCCACATCCCTCCAAACCTTTCCTATTCATGTACTTATCCAAATGCCTTTTAAATGTTATAATTGTATTCATATCTACCACTACTTCAGGAAGTTTATTCCACGTCCGAACCACCCTCTGTGTAAAACATTTGCCCCTTGTGTCTTTTTTAAAATCTCTCTCCTCTCACCTTAAAAATGTGCCCCCTAGTCTTCAAACCCCCCATCTTAGGGAAAAGACAACTGCCATTAACTCCATCTCTACCCTTCACGATGTTATAAACTTCTATAAGGTCACCTGTCAACCTCCTACACTCCAGTGAAAAACATCCTAGCCTTTCTTCATAACTCAAACTTTCCATTCCTGCCAACAACTATTCTTTCCCCTACTGCTTCCACTTTCTTTTCTTGAACCCAGTCAGCTAATCATTTGGGAAGCTGGTGGGCAAAGAATTCCTAGAGGACAGGAATTAAAATTGCAAGGGAATCTACAGTTTAACCACATACAGGTCACGTACTATTTTGGCACCATAATATCAAGTCTGGACTTTAATGGGAATGGGAGGGGTTTAAAAGAAAAGGGGTGAAAACATGTTTGCTTCCTTAAGATTGTACCTAAAGTTATGGATCATATTTGGAAAGGTTGATCAGGTTGGGTTTATACTCATTGGACAGCACGGTGGTTCAGTGGTTAGCACTGCTGCCTCACAGCACCAGGGTCCCAGGTTCAATTCCAGCTTTGGCGACTGTCTGTGTGGAGTTTGCACATTCTCTCCGTGTCTGCGTGGGTTTCCTCTGGGTACTCAGGTTTCCTCCCACAGTCCAAAGAAGTGCAGGTCAGGTGAATTGGCCATTCTAAATTGCTCATAGTGTTAGGTGCATTCGTCAGAGAGAAATGGGACTGGGTGGGTTACTCTTCGGAGGGTCGGTATGGACTTGTTGGACCAAAGGGCCTGTCCCTACACTAAAGGGAATCTAGTCATCTAGTCTAAATATGAAAGGTGATCTTATTGAAATACATGAGGTGAGAACAGGGTGATACAGTTTGGGACTGCAGATTCTGGAGATCAGAGTCAAAAAGCTTATACCTGAAATGTCGACTCTCCTGCTCCTCGGATGCTGCCTGACCTGTTGTGCTTTTCCAGCACCATACTTTTTGATTCTGATACAGTTTGGGGTCTCGCAGTTAAGACTCAGGAGAAATTTCCCCACCCCTTCCAAGAGGCCATTAGTCAGTGGAATTCCCTTCCTCAGAAAGCAGTGAAGACTTGGACATTAAATAATTTTAAGGCTGAGTTAAATTGAGTTTTGATCAATTGGTGAGTTAAGGATTATGGGAGGCTAACAAAGAAGCAGAGTTGAAGCCATGATCAAATCAGCCATGATGTTATTACAATACAGAGCAGGCTTGTGAGGTAAAATGGTCTACTCTTGCTCCCAAAGCGCGCACTCTCACTTTCCTGGAGACATTCATTCCGACTGCATCCCTGCCCATTATGCTCTCTCCCACCACATCCCACCTTGACAAGGTTGATTAATTGGCAATCCCGCTGCATCCCTATCACAGTCTAAGATGACCCTTGCTGAATTTTACTTAATATGAATTGGGGAGTTGGTTTCAGGCAGCACAGTGGCTCAGTGGTTAGCACTGCTGCCTCACAGCGCCTGGGAACAGGATTCCATTCCAGCCGCAGACAACTGTTTATATGAAGTTTGCACGTTCTCCCAGTGTCTGTAGGGGTTTCCGTTGGGTGCTTCAGTTTCCTCCCACAGTCCAAAAGACGTGCAGGTTAGATGGATCGGCCTTGGTAAATTGTCCCATAGTGTCCAGGTTGGGTGGATTAGCTATGAGAAACACAGTTTACAGGAATAGGGTAGGGGCTTGGGTCTGGATGTGATGCTTTTCGGAGGGTTGATGCTGACTATGGGCCAAATGGCCTTTTTCGCCAGTAGGAATTCTATTAGATTCAACTGTAGAACTGAAACTGAAACTTTGGACCCAGTGGTTGCATTCCTGTCTAGATTGGAATGTGTCTATGACATGGCTTTTGGAAGTTGCAGTCTTATCCAATGTTGTGTAAAAGGAAGTGTGTTAAAGTCTGAAATAAGGAATGTGATCAGGAGATGTGCATAATTAGAGAGTTAGTTGATTGGCAGGGAGTCAGGAGGCTGGTCACGCAATTTATGCAAAGGTTTATTGGGTGGGGGCTCAGTTTAATCTTTACAAAAGAAAATGGTCTGATTTGATGTGGCTGCTAGTCACAATAAAATGATCACTTTAATAATTACATTGAACTTACCTTTTGCATGATCCCCTTCTCATAATAGTAGCGAAGTGAACGGCTAAGTTTATCATAGTTCATGGCTGGTCGGTTCTTTTGCATTCCCCACAATCTTGCCACCTATAGAAAGAAAATCATTTGTTCAACGCGTGCACAAAAATAAGAGAAGGTTTCTGGTATTTGCCACCTTTCAGGGAAGGATATCACATTTTTTAACCAGTCTGGCCTACAGGTGGCTCCAGGTCCACACCGTGATGTTGCTGAATCTTAACTGCCCACAGAAATGACACAGGAATGTCACCTAACCTGCTATAGAAAAATGCACTACAGATGTATCGATACTTCAGGGATTGTACCATTTCAAGGTGGTTTGTAACTAGGGCACAAGATAGGAGGTATATCAAGGCACAATAACAGGAGCCTAGGGCAGGAACACCACTGGGGGTCTGCGTTTTCTGTCCTCCCTCACAGCTACCTTCTTGAGGGATCATAGTGATGGGCAATTATCATTGTGTGTCAGCAATATTCACGTCCCAAAAACAATAAAAAAAACACAAGTTATGAAGAGTGGCAGAAAATGGATTCGATATTTTATAATTGGCCTCATGGCAATACAACTTTGAATGCAGAAGTCTATGTAGGTTTAATCAGCAACACTAAAAAGTGGTTATCATTAAATAAGACATTACAGCATATCCCCTGGGCCTAGAAACCTAAAAGCCTCAGTCTGCATTCACCTGTAAGTCAACAGTTTGGACGCGCACCCTTTTGCATTTGTTCTGAGTACAACTTGAAATGTAACTTTTTCTTTACAGATGTTGACAAAGTGTCTGTGCTTTTCCAGAACTTTGTTTTCTTTCAAATTTCCGGCTTTTAATTATGTTTAAAAGATTCATTCGGCACCATTGAGTTTTGTTTCACTTTTGTTAAAATTGTAGTCCTCACTTTCACAATGTAAGCAGAGTAATACACAGCTGTTACTTTGGAGAAATAGCTGCTCGAAGTGTAGCTGATACAACCAATCCACATGACCATGGACTTAGGGGTCAAATTACTTTAAGAAAATTTTCAGCATGACAGAGATGAATATTCTTGATGTAACATACAATCACAAGAATTAGGAACAGCACTAGGTCACTTAGTCTCTGGACTTGCTCTGCTATTCCATTAGATCTTAGCTCATTTTTTAAAAATTCATTCACAGGACATGGGCATTGGTCAAGCCAACATTTATTGACCATGCTTAACTTGCTCAAGGACAGTTAAGAGTCACCACATTATTGCGGGTCTGGAATCACAAGTAGGTCAGACCAGGCAAGCAGTCTCCTTCCATGAAGGACATTTATGAGCACAGATAGATTTTTCTGACAACTGACAATGGTTTCATGGTCATCATTAGGTCCTTATGGTGGGGCAGACAAGTCCTTAACATCTCAGATCAAGATGGCACCCCTGACACGCAGCACTCGCTCCATTGGTGCCCAGAAGGTGCCAGTGGGAGAGCATCTGTGGATTCAGCTGCAGAGTCATCGGTCAACACTCAATGTTAAATCTAATCCATGGCAGAAGGAATGGTCCCCTGGATAAGAGACTGGTCAGTATGAGCGGCTGTGTGAGCAAAACCCCACAAGGGCTTTAGTAGCAAGAGAGAATATTGGCACAGACAAGACTTTACAACAGAAGAGACTGTAGAATTTCTCACTAGTTATTAAAAGAAACTATAATGCAACGTTATTTCTAAGAAATGGCTAGTCAGCGAAAGCAATCATATTTAAACTCGTCAAAGAATTGGATCCATGTCCGAGTGCTTACGCTTTGCTTCCACATTTTTCCAAAGTTGTCATCCCATTTTTAAGGCATCACCTGGGGAACAACTAATGGACTCTCACAGCCAACAATAGCTCAGCCGCAGGGCCATTCTCTGGGTGGAACCTTAGACAAGGAGTGTGATTGGATAACTGGACATGGCCACTATGTACACATTGTAATGTGGTAAGTCACATTACATGTGTATAGTCGGTGGGCGTTTGTGACAACCTCTGGTGAGTAATATTAGAGAAGCAGAGATCAGAATTTCCATTTACCTGTGTGTGCAAAATTGTATATAAATAAGCTAGTTAATACTTTTCCCCCGAAAGGGCAGTCTAAAGGCAGATGTCCCAAGGGTTAAATAATTGAACTGCATTAACCAACAGGTCTTTGTTTAACAATGTGGCCTCAAATGCACAATGCTTTTTGGAAGCTCTGAACACCAAGGGAGAGTAACTTTGTTAAATGGAGTCATCAATCACCGACTGACACTAATGGGCATGTCCCTGATCTCCTCAGTTTATTGCTTTGATGTAAATGTTGATTTTTTTAAACTGTCAGCACCTGGCCCTGGGTACAGAATGATGCCATTTTCATGTCAGCAAATAAAAATGATACATGGCCCAGAAGAAAGCAATAGCTCCTCATGGATGATGCATGGGTCCCAGGGTTTCAGCATGGAGGCATACCTTGCAATGTTAACAGATTGTGGGTGCTACTGTACCAAACTATTCAGTAGGGAACATGGTCCAATCAACAAAGATAGTTTATCTCAATAGATTTGGGCTTATCAGAGAAGGCCTTGGACCAGTGAGAAAAGAAACTCCATGGGAATTTCCATTTCCCACTGGTATCCATTGCGTAGTTCCACAGTGCACATAAACAGCCAGGGTGAGCTTGTGATGTACACACAGATTAATAGCCTGTCAATGCCAATAGTCAACATACACAAAATGGATGTTTTGATGAGGTATTAGAATAGCCAATATCATCAGAAGCAACAACCTATAAATTACACATATGCTAACAGGTCAAGCAATACTAATGTCATTATCACTGAGCCGTGTGGTGCAGATAAAACCTTCTGCTCTGTGGAGTTGCTATATTCTAACTGGACTTTTCTGGCAGAATGGGGACTGAACAGTACTCGATATGAAAGCAGGAGAAATCATTCAAAAAAGGGACCACCACCACGAAACCCCTCCTTAATGCTTTTCAGCAGCCACCTTAACAGCAACACGTGCAGGGATCTTGGGACAAGGTGTCAGCTAGCCAATAGCTGTTCTTTCAGCAAATGTCATACCCACCCTTGAAAAAAAAAACCCCAAGCCTACGGGTGCCTCTCAAACATGATGTTGGCTAGCTGTATTCGATAGCCAAGAGATAACACGATAATTAATACCAAAGTCATACACCAAATCATAATGGACTAAAACTGAAAAGCACTAACAAGAAATAAATAGAAAATCATGCTAATGTTCATACTTTAAGTTTTAAATGGCTAAATATGGATGATTTATTGGAAAACTTTATCTGTGGAACCAAGCACCAAATGGAGTGACTGGACAGAACACTGAAAATTGTAGGCTTATGTGAATTGTGACTAATTAATAGACTTCATATGCCCTTAGGAGTTTTAGGCAATTCTAATGTGAGCAGAACATATCTGAAAAACTATTTAAATGGAACAATTTATCAGAATTGAACCATGGATTTTATTTCATGGTCTAAAAGTTCCTGTTCCAATAACTCAAATTAACATCCACAAGTGTCACTCAAATGTTGTTGCCTTGTTCTGAAGAAATTTGAAATATTACATTATAACGAGCATTATAAATCAAGTCAAACACTAGCTTAACAAAGTGAATATCTTGGCAAGTCTATCTTCCATAATGAAACTTTGTAAGAGTACTGCTCAATTGCAGTGCATTAATTGATACACCCATGTATTAAACAGCACTGCTGGGAAAATAGACACTATTGCACACAAATCCCAAGATGGCAAAACCATAGTCAGTTCCTAATGGAAACTGGCAGATTATGAAGTCTCCACATTGCACTGCCGATTCCTGCTCTGACTGAATCTTCTGTGTGTTCCCAAGCACGAGGTTCTGCACTCCATAAGTGGCGTTTGGCTATAGACTGGGCAGCACTGCAACAGTTAATCCACCAGTTGATCGGGATTTCCCCCCAGTCCATCCCCCAGAAACATTGGCAGATGGAACACAGCATGGAAATATAGGAGATAGAAGCAGGAGGAGACCATTTGACCCTTCCCGCCTGCTCCACCATTTGATCACAGATCGTTGAGCTCAGTAAGCTAATCCCACCCTACCCCCATATCCCTTTAGCCACGGGAGTTATATCTACCTCTATCCTGAAAAACACAATGTTCTGCCCTCAATGTCTTCCTCTGGTAGTGAATACCAAAGAATCAATTGCCCTCTGCATTCTGCTCTGAGCATGTGGGCCCCAAACTGACACATAGCGGTGAGCGTTTAACTGAAACATGCGTTCATGAAAGTGGCACATAATAGTCAGTTCACTAAGATTTCCACCTCACTTTTCGTGAAATCAAACAGAAGCTGATTGAAGCACAGCAAAGAAAATATGAAGAATCAACAGTCCCTATATAAAATTCTCTCATCCACATTTCTTTCAGTTTGTTGCCTGTGGAACTGGCATTTGACAAGGTTAGGGAGTATCTGTGTGGATTGGCAAATCCACCTGGTCCCGGAATAGAGTGGTGCTGGAAAAGCACAGCAGTTCAGGCAGCATCCAAGGAGCAGGAAAATCGACGTTTCGGGCAAAAGCCCTTTATCAGGAATACAGGCAGAGTGCCTGAAGGGTGGAGAGATAAATGAGAGGAGGGTGGGGAGAAAGTAACAGAGTACAATAGGTGAGTGGGGGTGGGGATGAAGGTGATAGGTTGGGGAGGAGGGTGGAGTGGATAGGTGGAAAGGAAGATAGGCAGGTAAGACAAGTCATGGGGACAGTGCTGAGCTGGA
>NC_057742.1:16156179-16207904 GCF_004010195.1 Chiloscyllium plagiosum
GGCATTTTTGCAAGAGTTAGGGTGGGAAGAGGTGTAATCCAGGTAGCTGTGGGAGTCGGTGGGTTTGTAGAAGGTGTCAGTGTCAAGTCGGTCGTCACTGATGGAGATGGAGAGGTCCAGGAAGGGGAGGGAGGTGTCAGAGATGGTCCAGGTAAATTTAAGGTCAGGGTGGAATGTGTTGGTGAAGTTGATGAATTACTCAACCTCGTCACAGGAGCACAAGGTGGCACCAATGCAGTCATCAATGTAGCGGAGGAAGAGGTGGGGAGTGGTGCCGGTGTAATTACGGAAGATGGCTATGTTCTACGTAGCCAACAAACAGACAGGCATAGCTGGGGTCCATACGGGTGTCCATGGCTACCCCTTTGGTCTGGAGGAAGTGGGAGGATTCGAAGAAGAAGTTGTTAAGGGTGAGGACCAGTTCGGCAAAACGAATGAGTGTGTCGGTGGAAGGATACTGTTGGGGACGTCGGGAGAGGAAGAAACGGAGGGCTTGTAGGCCCTGGTCATGGCAGATGGAGGTGTAGAGGGATTGGATATCCATGGTGAAGATGAGGCGTTGGGGCCCGTGAAAACGGAAGTCTTGGAGGAGGTGGAGGGCAGGGGTGGTGTCTCGAACGTATGTGGGGAGTTCCTGGATTAGTGGGGATAGGACAGTGTCAAGGTAGGTAGAGATGAGTTCAGTGGGGCAGGAGCATACTGAGACAATGGGTCAGCCAGGGTGCTCAGGCTTGTGGATCCTGGGAAGGAGGTAAAACCGGGCAGTGCAGGGTTCCCGGACTAGGAGGTTCAAAGCTGTGGGTGGGAGATCTCCTGAGGTGATGAGGTTCTGTATGGTCTGGGAGATGATGGTTTGGTGATGGGGAGGTGGGGTCATGGTCAAGGGGGTGGTAGGAGGAGGTGTCCTCGAGTTGGTGTCTGGCTTCAGCGATGTAGAGGTCAGCAGACTACCACTGCGCCCCCTTTATCTGCTGGTTTGATGGTGAGGTCGGGATTGGAGCAGAGGGATTGGAGGGCTGCGCGTTGTGAGGGTGAGAGGTTGGAGTGGGGGAGGGGGGTAGACAGGTTGAAGCAGTTAATGTCCCGGCGGCAGTTGGAAATGAAGAGGTCGAGGACAGGTAATAGGCCAGCGCGGGGTGTCCAGGTGGATGGAGTCTGTTGGAGGCAGGTGAAGGGGTCCTCGGAAGGTGGACGGGAGTCCTGATTATAAAAGTAAGCTCTGAGGCGGAGGCGACGGAAGAATTGTTCGACGTCACGGCATGTATTAAATTCATTGATGCGTGGGCGGAGGGGGATGAAGGGGAGTCCTTTGCTGAGGACTGATCATTCGTCCTCAGTGAGGGGGAGGTCTGGAGGGATGGTGAAAACTCGGCAGGGCTGAGAGCTAGGGCCTGGTGTGGGTGTGGAGCTGGGAGTAGAAGCGGAGCCTGTAACTGGAGTGGGCATGGTGGTGGGGGGAATGGGGGTGGAGTCATGAGCAGGGGTTCCCCTCAGGGTCCTGGGGGGTGGGGATAGTGACTGTGGGGGGCATGTCAGCAGAACGCAGGTGAGTGGCGTTGGAAGTGGTGGCGAACACGGCAGTGGGGGGAGGCGGAGGTCACTGAGCGTGTGACATCAGCGATGATGTGAGGGGCGGAAGTGATGTCACATGTGGTGCATGAGGAATTGTGAGGGGCGGAAGTGACGTCCTCCATTCTGTTTGTAACAGAAATAGCAATGGCTGTTGCGGTGCAGTGGGTAATGTCTCTACCTCTGAGCCATGAAGCCCAAGTTTAAGTCCCATCTGCTCCAGAGGTGTGCTATAACATCTTGAACAGATTGTAAGAATTTTCTAATCAATGTAAATAGAAGCATTTAAGTTTAGAAAGCTGTAATTCCAGTGAGGAATTCACTTCCTTGATTACTGGAAACTCAAATTGGGAATTCAGGCATAAGTCACAGCAGGATGCCATTTGGCCCATCGTGCTTGCACAAGCCCGATAATTATGCTCATTTAACTGGTGCCAACTTCCTGTTTTGCATAAGCTTACACACTATTTCTCTCCAAATAATTATCCAATGCCCTCTTGAATGCTTCATTGAAGCTGCCTCCACCATACCCTGAGGAAGTGCATTCCAGATCCTGACTTGCTGCTGACTGAAGATGTTTCTACTAACTTCACCCTTGCTTCTTTTGGAGATCACTTTAAATCTATGCCCCCTTGTTCTTGTTCATTTCCCAAGCGGTAAGTTTCTCCCTATATACTCTCGTCAGCCTGCTCACAATTTTGAAAACTTTATCAACTCGCAGCTCAGCCTTCTTCTTCTCAAGAAGAACTTCAATCTTTCCTCATAACTGAAGTTCCCTAACACTGAAACCATTCCTATAAACTGCTTTTGTGCTCTCTGTCCAATGCATTCACATCCTTCCAATAGTTTGGTGACCACACTGCACACAGTACTCCAGTGGAAGTCTAACAAGTGTCTTATACAGGTTCAACATCACCTCCTTGATTTTGTAACCTATTCTCCTATTAAGAATGCCAAGGATATCATATTTTATTTACTACTCTCCACCTATTTTGCCACTTTTTGTGATCTGCGCTCTATACACCCAGGTCCCTTGGCTGCTACACCTCCTTTAGAATTCTACCCCCAACTTTATATTGCCTTTCAATGTTCCTTTTACCAAAATGCATCATTTCACACTTCTGTGCTTTGAAATTCATATGCCACCTATCTCCCCACTTCACCAACTTGTCCATGTCATCTGGAGTTCTACACTCTCCTCCTTACAATTATTCCACGTTTTTGTCCCCTGTGCACCAAGATCCAGATCCTTAATATATAGCAGGGGTTACAAGGGTCCCATTATCACCCCTTGGGGAATTTCACTACAAACATTCATCCAGTTCAAAAACTATCCATTGACCATTATTTCTCTGTTTCCTGTCACTCAGCTCATTTTGTGTCCATGTTACAATTGACTGATACATATTAGTGGATAGAAAATCTGGGGAATGTGTAGTGAAATTCCTAAGATCTGTTCCTAGTAAGTGCCATTTTGTAAAATTTCTCTTCAAGATGTTTATACAAAGCATCTGGAAGTGGATTCCATTTGATTTTGGACCAGATCATGTGAAAGGGGTGTAAGACCACAACAATAATTTGTATTTATGTACCAGCTTTAAATGTAATAAAGAGTTCTGAGATGCTGCACAGGAACATTATAAACTAAAATTTGAGCCACAAAAGGATATATTAAAGCAGATGACCCAAAACATCAGTCAAAGAGGTCTGAAGGAGTGTTGTGAAGAAGAAAGGGAGATGAGAGGTAGAGGGAATTAGAAAAGGCGTTTTTGAAGCTTTTGTCTCACAACTGAAGGCACAACCATCAATGGTGGAGCACTTTAAATTGTAGGTATTGCAGAGCAATGCAAGATTACTTGGTGCTGGAGAAGATTACAGAGATAGAGAGGGGCAAGATCACAGTGAGATTAGAGAACAAGGCTAAGAAGTTTATAGCATTGCATAATTGGCAGCACAAGGTGATGGATGAAAGGAGTTTGGTGCAAGTTAGGACACAGAGAGCAGAGTTTTGGATGAGCTCAAGTTTATCGACAGAAAGAATTTGGATGTTGGCCAGAAGTACATTAAAACAGTCACATTCGGATATACCAGCAACGAGGTTTCATCAGCAGATGGACTAAAGCAGGGATGAAATCAGGCAATTATTTGGGGGGGGAAGAGGTATGATGTCTTTGTGGGCAAAAGGGTTCTCAACATATTCAAAGATAGCACAAATGTAATCTTTGATTTAGAATTTGAGTCCCAGCAAGTATTTTCATATAAAAGTGGAATTTAAGACTTCTTTAAAAACGATACAGGCTATAATGCGATGGTTGCGTTCTTGTGTGACCCTGAGCTATATAAAAATCGTGCAATAAAAATAGCACTTAAAGTGTTGGCGATGTAACTGCGTTATAGCCAACACACATTTTACAATTTTGCGCTTTAGAAACAATGATCCCTATGCATCAATCGCATTGCAGCCAATTCGCGTTGACAAAACGCACATTATAACAGAATGACCTGCATTTGGTTTTAATTTTGAGTCTTCTTCCTAACTGGTTAGGATTGTACACAACCATTTGAGATTCAGTTTAGTAATGAATGTCAGCTTTTTGACGATGTCATGATTAGCTCAGTTCCATTTTAGCTGATGGTGTGACTTTTGTTGTAATTGGTTCATTTGTCTTGTGTTCGGCTGGTAATAAATGTAATGGCTCCCTCCTCAAATTGGTTTTGGCTCCTGCACGGGTGACATCATGACAGCAAAAAAAAAAATCAATTTGCTTTAGATCAAACTTGAAAATTCAAATGTCTGAAATTGAAACTTCCAAGAGAGAAATGGAGATATTTCTTTGTCGAAAGAAGATCACCACTTGAAACAGAATCTAGGTAGGTTATAGGAGATTAAAAACTGGAGTAATTTAAGAAACAGTTGGCTGAGGTGTGGTGGGAGGGAAACACAATTAGACTCTTAACAGATTGATCAACAAGGACAGGCTGAACAGTTTTCATCAACTGTTGGTTAGCACTGCTGCTTCACAGTGCCAGAGACCTGGGTTCAATTCTCGCCTCAGGCAACTGACTGTGTGGCGTTTGCACATTCTCCCTGTGTCTGCGTGGGTTTCCTCCAGGTGCTCCGGTTTCCTCCCACAATCCAAAAATGTGCAGGTTAGGTGAATTGGCCGTGCTAAAATGCCCGTAGTGTTAAATGAAGGGGGAAATGTAGGGGAATGATCTGGGTGGGTTGCTCTTCGGAGGGTCGGTGTGGGCTTGTTGGGCCGAAGGGCCTGTTTCCACACTAAGTATTCTAATCTGTATTACTCTTGTGATTATAACTCACTTAGGTCGAGAGTCAGACATGTACAGCACAGAAACAGACCCTTCAATCCAATTCGTCCATGCTGACCACATATCCTAAATTAATTGAGTCCCATTTGCCAACACTTGGCCTATCTCCCTCTAAACCTTTCCTATTCATATGCCCACCCAGCTATCTTTTAAATACTGTAATTGTACCAGCCTCCACCATTTCCTCTGGCAGCTCATTCCATACACACCACCCTCTGTGAGCAGATTGCCCTCTCGGTCCCTTTAAAAATTTTCCCTCTCGCACCCTAAACCTATGCTCTCTAGTTCTGGACTCCCTCACCACAGGGAAAAACCTTGTCTATTTACGCTATCAATGCCCCTCAATTTTATAAACCTCTATAAGGTTACCTCTCAGCCTCCGATGCTCCAGGGAAAACAGCCCCAGCCTTATCAGACTCTCCATGCAGCTGAAACCCTCCATCTCTAGCAACATCCTTGTAAATCTTTTTTGAACCCTTTCAAGTTTCACAACATCCTTCCTATAGGAGGGAGACCAGAAGTGCACACAATATTCCAAAAGTGGCCAATGTCTTGTACAGCTGCAACATGCCCTCCCAACTACTGTACTCAATGCTCTGACCAATAAAGGAAAGCATACCAAATGCCTTCTTCACTATCCTATCTGCCTGAGATTCCACTTTCAAAGAACTTTGAACATGCACTCCACGGTCTCTTCATTCAGCAACATGCCCCAGAACCTTAACATTAAATGTATAAATCCTATCCTTATTTGCCTTTCCAAAATGCAGCACCTCACATTTATCTAAATTAAACTCCATCTGCCACTCCTCGGCCTATTGGTCCATCTGATCAAGATCCTGTTGTGCTCGGAGGTAACCATCTTCGCTGTCCACTACACCTCCAATTTTGGCATCAGCTGCAAACTTACTAATTATGTTCACATCCAAATCATTCATATATATGACAAAAAACACACTGTTGTTCAACTTCAACAGCACCTTCCTTAACTAAGCTGCATTGTAGTCTAACACTATTCACCACAGACTGGTTTTGAAATGATCCGACTGTATCAAAATATTATCAACTTAGATAGTGTATTATGGCTCTTTTAATTGCTAATGTACAGAAAAGCTTTGACAAGCAATGCGCAAGTGAGCTCAGTCAGGCCTTTTATAACAGTTTCTTTTATTATTTCTTTCAAATGTGTATTTTTGTTTCAATCTTAGTCTACTTTATTTAAAAATTTTGCCAAAGTACACATTTCCTGTGTCATACATACCTCCTGTAACTGTGCCTGATGCATCTACCTCTGTCAATTTTTCCATCTTGACTCTTCCACGTTTTCAGTCATATTTAAACCTCTCTAAAAGATGCTGCTCTTTCCTATCAATATAGTTCCTGTAAACATCAAACACTTGCCTCAAGCAATGAGGATTCCACCCAGATTCTAACAGAGGCATCATCAGTACAGTCTGTCCTGATATAACATGATAGTTCCTTTCCCGTGCGATCCCATTGTATAAGGAAATCGCTTAATAGCAGCACCATTTAAACCAATGGGACTGGAACCACATTATATCCAATACAGGTAAGGAAAGTTCGTGCTCTACAAAAACTCTTCAATCGTGCTACAGCCAATTTACATTATAGCAGAACTGACTGTACTTGTTTAGAAGGCACTGATAATGCAAACAATTTAAGTTTGTTCTTGGTAATCGCTTAGAATGTAGCTTTTATTGGGTTTTTGTGTGAATGGCTTACACCTTCAAGCTTGATGATCAAAGTCCATTCAAGGCTGAGCAGGTTCTAAAAAAAGCAAGAGAGAAAGATGCGGTGCTTTAAAAAACTGTATTGGTTTGGAGAGAGGGGATGCTTTCCAATGGTTCCCACTTTGTAATGTGTTTTGAGTCATAGTCTCATCCAAACTCTGGGCATTGGTTAGCTCAGTGGACTGGGTGGCTGATTTGTGATGCGGAGTAATGCCAACAGTGTGGGTTCAATTTCTGCACTGGCTGAGGTTTCAATGAAGGACTCTCCTTCTCAACATTTCCCCTCACCTGAGGCTTAATCAGAGAAAAGTCACCAGTGTAAACAAAATGGGAGGAAATGGCGACGAGCTGCCCCTCCATTCGCAGGTTGCTTCTCCCCTGCATGCCTTGCTGATTACCTGTTACCTCAAGACAGTTAGGAAAATGAGAGATCGCAGACAACATTTCTGGGAGTCACATTTCATTGAGCCAGGATCTAGCCCCCGTGCTAGATCCAAGATTATGTTCATCATGTTTGGGGATGTGGAGCAATGGCAGTAATAGATCTCTGGGTGGAGGAGAAAAAGGCTGCAAGCTGGGGTGAAAAGGAGGCTGAAACAGGGGAGTGGAGAAGGTACAGAAGGAGACTGCAATAGGAGTCCATTGGAGAAGATGGATTCTGCCATGTGGAAAGGATAGTTTGAAACCTGTCAAAAGACAATCAACTAAATGGGATTGGAAAAAATAACTTTAAAATCACTGAGGTAATTAATTTATGTAAATAAATGTGGGATATCTAGTTTAAGGCAGTACAAGTTCAGGAGCTACTGTACTTAAAAATCTGAGATGCAGTAACAAGAGTAGTATTAACCTTTTTTATTAATTACTTCACAGAATGTGGGCATCGCTGGCAATTATTGCCTATCCTTAATTGTTAAGAGTCAGCCTGGTTAGAAATATTCCAGTTTTGTGCATTAGCCATGATCTCATTATTCTGTTGTAGTTGTCTTTAGGATGCTGGCTTTTTATATATAGAAGTGTGTGTCCATTATTTTGAAGGGAGGGGGAATACTTTTGTTGCTAACTTCTGCCAGTTCCTTGTACCAACTTAAAAACTGTGGTTAATGCTTTCCTTGTGTATTATAGCTTCAAGTTTAATGAAGAGTTGATTATTGAAGATGTTAATAACTTCTTCTAATTCTGTTTCTGAGAGAGTTAAAATACGCTATATTTCAACCTAATACAGAAAACATTGCTACCAAGAGTCCACCATTATAGAATCATAGAGAATTACAGCACAGAAACAGACTATTCGGTCCAATTCATCCATGCTGACCAGGTATCCTAAAAATGTCTAGTCCCATTTGCCAGCATTCGGCCCGCTATCCCTCTAAACCCTTCCTATTCATATACCCATCCAGATGCCTTTTAAAATGTTGTAATTGTCCTAGCCTCCACTCCTCTTCTGACAGCTCATTCCATACACACACCACCCTCTGTGTGAAAACATTGCCACTTAGGTCCCTTTTAAATCTTTCCCTTCTCATCTTAAACTTATCCCCTCTAGTTTTGGCCACCCTTACCCTGGGGAAAAGACCTTGGCTATTCACCCTATCCATGCCCCTCATGACTTTATAAATTTCTATAAAGGTCACCCTTCACCTTCCAGGAAAAATAGCCCCACCTATTCAGCCTCTCCCTGTAGCTCAAACACTCCAACCCTGACAACAATCTTGTTAATCTTTTCTGCACCATTTTAAGTTTCACAACATCTTTCCTATAGCAGGAAGATTAGAGTTGAATGCAATGTTCCAATAGTGGCCTAACCAATGTCCTGTACAGCCACAACATGACTCTCAACTCCTATAATCAATGCATTGACCAATAAAGATAAATGTACCAAATGCCTTTTTTTCACTATCCTGTCTACCACTTTCAAGTAACTATGAAAAAAGGTGTATTTTTTTCCAGCAACATTCCCCACCATTAAGTGTATAAGTCCTGCCCTGATTTGCCCTATCAAAATGCAGCCGCTTATGCTTAACTAAATTAAACTTCATCTGCCACTCCTTGGCCCATTTGCCCATCCGATCAAGGTCCCACTGTACTCTGAGATAACTTTCTTTGTTGCCCACTACACCACTGATTTTGGTGTCATCTGCAAACTTACTTACCATATCGCCAACGGTCATGTCCAAATCAATCATATAAATGATGAAAAAAAGTGGACCCAGCACCGATCCTTCCGGCACACCACTGGTCACAGGCTTCTAGTCTGAAAAGCATTCCTCCGCCACCACCCTCTGTCTCCTACATAAAACCAATTTATATTCAAGTAGCTAGGTCTGCCTGTATCCATGTGACCTAATTAATGTGTGAGTTAGTGAGAATGAAAAAGTACTCCTCAAAAAAAAACTTGATCTCCCGCCCTACACTAAACTATATCCCCTTAGCCACTCCACGTTAACATGCAATTCCCAGTCTGTCTCAGATGCTCCCTCTCAACGGTTTCCAGTGTTTCTTCTGGAGCTTATTTGCAATAGATATGAAAATGTGAAAAGCCATTTTACGAAAAGAAACAAATTATTTTCTCACCTCTTCTGGTTCAACCAGTTTGAATTCCATGCCTCGACCTGTCCAAGCAATAAAGTTAGAGTTGGACGGGTCGTCCAGGAGTGCAACCAGGAACTGCCATAACTGGAGAGAGCCTCGCCGCTGATATAGAGGGCCCTCACGATATGTACTGATCTCCTGTTTGATGTCACCTGCCAAACAAAGACAAAATAATTAAATGCACTGAGTGGAGTGAAACCACTGAAGAAATTGGTCTAGATCATAAACAATGATATGCAAGCATTCATGTTTTCGAAAATGATAGAACCTGGTCATGCATTTACCCTATTGAGAAGTCTAGGTAAAGGTTAAGACTGTGGAAAATACAAAATGAATTGAGAGTAGTGATGAGGTAACATTATGTGTATTTTTAAAAGCGCACCCTGCAGAATAAAGGACATGTCATATGGCTTAATGGGTAGCATTGCTGCCTCAGAGTTCCAGTTCAATTCCCACTCCAAAATTTGATGGGCAGTTGAGATGCATATATTATATGGCCAACAGTTTGATTACCAAACTACAAATCCTTCCAATGCTTTGGTAGATAATTAAAGAGACAGAATTTGTTGGTCAGCCAAATTGCATAGGGTAATGGCGAACCACTGCATATTCATGGAGAGGGCATGGGATTCAACTTATTTCAGAACTGAAAAGGAGCCTTCAAATCTGCCTGAGGCAGTAACCCAGGCAGGAGGTGGAATCTGCTGAATGGGATAAGAACCAGTTTTGTTTCCTTAAATGTTCAATTGAAAAATGTAGTTATGGAAACACACCTTCTGAGGCATGGAAAGAAACACTATTGCTAGCGATTTGGTCAGATGCATTGGAAAAGGCATCAAGGGAGCCTCACAAGGGCAGCGCCAAGTAGTTAGGCAACAGCAGAGGCAGCACAGGAGGACAGCACAGTCAAGAAGGACACATTAAGATAATACTGCAGTCAGGCACGATACGCTTCATGAAAAATAAAAGGACGTAGAACTCAATGAAACAAAATGTAGGATTAGGTGATTGTAAATATGTTTTTAATTAAAGGTTGTCAGCTTCAGTTAAAAAAAAAGTGGCAGCACTGAAGGTGTAGCTTTCCATCATTTTGAGAATGTATTAATTCTCTAAGTCCTGTCTCCAATAGTGAGTGTGCAGAAGTATAATTGGGGCGTAGAAGCTTGAAGAATGTACCATCTATTCAACACCAAAGTACACTAGCTCCTTCTTGATATTAGCAGATGGAGGCTAAGTAAAATTAAAATTAAAATATTTGGGTTTTAAACCCTTTGCTTTAATATTAATGTCTCAGAACCTATGAAACAGTCAAAATTCAGAACACACACTGGTGGTCTCATTCAAGAGACTGACCAATAGAAGCCTGGAGGAACAGGCAGTTCCTTCAGTCTTTACTCCGTGTCTTCTTGACAGTCTAATAGCCTTTTAATTTGCTGAATTTGGGAAGGTTATTGCTAGACTTCAGGAAATTGCATTTTCTAAGTTTAGTTAGAATAAAATGCAGTGTTGCGGGAAACTAGTTGAAGATTACACAACACAATAACTATGTTCACACTTCATTGTGAGCTCCCGTGCTGGACGGCATTCAGCAAGTGGTAATAAACTTCATTCCCACTGGAGTCAGGCTGAGCCACTGTTTCCAATGGAAAATGCACTTGGGTACTTTAAAAGGAAATGTGCCCAGCCAGTAATAACTAGGCACAGCTTGGTTTGTGAAAGAGCTATATTAACAACTTTTACATGGATCACTCACAAGCTGTAGACATGAACGCTTCAATATGAAAGTCAATTCACAATTTTCATTCCTGTCTTTCACGAAAAATGAGTGTATGTTGTAATTGAGCCAAGTTATTTAATATTTATATCGTATTGCATCTCTTGCCTACCTTCCCCGTTTCAAAGTGACATGAACTAAAACATAGCAACTCGCCTTCGAGATCAGGATGGGCAGGATACTTACACTGAGCCAACTGAAGGGTTTGATTGCTTTGGCTGACTTTGCATTGTTTGAACTGGATGAAATCATTACTCTGGGCCATTCATTCATACCAGCAAATTATATTTGATGTTTCAAAAGTTCAGTGTACACGTGGAACACTTTACTGGAGAGCATTCTGGAGAAAATGGAAAATCCTTGTAAGCTCTGTCGCTTGTGGAAGTGATGCAAGTTTCTCACTATCGTCCTCAGGGATCTATTATTCCAGTTCCCTGTGGGACTCCATCTCAGACAAAGGAGGGTAAGTATTGACATTAACAGCAACAATGTTATTCTCTTTTCTTGGGTCATTGTTGAAAACCATTGGAGGTCACTCCTTTTTCAGGGTTTAGAATACGGAATGATCCTGCCTGAAATTCAATAGGTCTAGAAGATGTGTCGGAGGTAATTGTTACTTTTGGCTTTGGATAATAAAGTGGCAAGTGGATCACCTGCCCCTTATACTGTGTGCTTGCTCCATGTATTTCTACCAATTTGCTGTTCATAAAAGGAGAGAATTGCCAAAAAAGAGCAAAATGAGAATTGTGTATGAGAGCACAAGACAGTCAAAGGAAAGTCTCAGGTGGTGAGGAGGTGCCTACGCCCAAAGTCTGCCCTTAGCAGTGCTGAAAGAACAGATTAAAACCAAAAGGGAGAGAACTCCAGGAGCAGGCAAAAGTTTACCTGAAGTTCCCCCAAGATTTATTCAGTTTAATGGCTGCTAATGTTGATGTGGCACTTGCATTCAGGGGTCAGCTTTGCAGTACTTCCGCAAAGAGGATTGGTTCATTCCAGCGTTTACACCATATTGACTGCTACACTTTGGTTAACTGAGTTCTATGCTGCAAAAATTCTTGGACTGGTCTCAAAGGGTGTACTCTTGCATACAGTCCCAGATCCTAAACCAGGATCAAGTCCCATCTTCTTGTCAGGCAATTGTGCCAGGGTTTGACAGCACTGACTGGTGGGTCTGCCAAATCAGGTCTGCTGTGGTTCAACTGGTAAGCACTCTTACCACAAGATCTCCAGTTCTAATCCTACTCCAGGTTCCAATGCATAGAGGGATCACTGAACCAACAGAGATGCTGACTTTTGCATGTGGGATTTAATAGACACCCCTTCTCCCAGTTCATGTGGATGCAAAAGATCCCATGACACTATTTAAAGGAGTTAATCCCCAGCCCGATAACCATTTCTCAAATTCAAATACATGATCCACCCATAATCACGTTGTTAATTGCATTCACAGTTAAAAGTAATGCTGGTGAATTTGTTGTCACATGAAAAACCAAAGTAGAAGTAATCCTTGCTCTTGGTCTTCCACCAATGGCATGATATACAGTGTAGCTGGAGTGTTTCTGAACAGTGTTCAGGCTAAACAAGCATTCACATCTCATAACTGATTGAAATGACCAATTTCTGCTTCTTGGGGAAGTTCAGCCTCACTAATGTGGCATCGACCAATAGGAGACCATTTCAGCTTA
The DNA here is from genome assembly GCF_004010195.1 of Chiloscyllium plagiosum. NCBI lineage: Eukaryota > Metazoa > Chordata > Chondrichthyes > Orectolobiformes > Hemiscylliidae > Chiloscyllium > Chiloscyllium plagiosum. The sequence continues at coordinate 16,168,881 of NC_057742.1, forward strand.
CTCTGCAGATAACTGGGAGCAAAAAACTCCTGTTCCAAACACATCAGTTAGAAAGACCCTGATTGGTAAATCAGGTGTGCCTGCTAAGTCAGTGGGGCAAGACATAATTAGACAAGTCAAAATATTTGTCCCAAAAATATTTACAAAATTCTAAAAGTCAACTCATTGCATGGGGTTGCTTCTCTCCATTTTCAGCTCTTTGTAAACCCCTCCCCTTCGAAGAGACCGTGCCAGTGGGATCAGAAAAAAAAACCCAGCAGAATACCCCAATACTAGTTTTGATTTGGTATTTGAAGTGAGCAGATTAAAATGGATGTTTGACATCATGTGGTGAGGTATGTGTGTGGTATAAGGACACACAAAAACAGGAAGATTTCCTGGAATCAACACGTTTAAAAAAGAACAATGATGAACATTCAGTTTGTGCCCAAACAACGCATAATCAAATAGTTATTGAAGGCATTGGTTTACTTTCATTGGGAAGCAGTTTACCACCCCTTATTAAAATCAAACTATTTACTGAAGTACATTTTTTTCTCTGTTCTTTCATCAGATGCGTGCAAAGGCAGTATTTGTCATCCATCCTTAACTGCCTCTGAACTGAGTCATGGGCTCAGCCATTTTAGACAGTACTTGAGAATCACCACATTGCTGTGGGTCAGCAGTTACATGTACCAAAAAATGTGTTGCTGGAAAAGCGCAGCAGGCCAGGCAGCAAAGGAGCAGGAGAATCGACGCTTCTGGCATATGCCTGGCCTGCTGCGCTTTTCCAGCAACACATTTTTCAGCTCTGGTCTCCGGCATCTGCAGTCCTCACTTTCTCCTAGCAGTTACATGTAGGCCAGATGAGGCAAGAACAGCAGATCGTTTTCTTACAAAAAGGAACTTAGTTAACCAGATGAGTTTCTACAATTGTGTAATTATGTTTCTTGTTACTGACAGTAATTTTTCAATTCCAAATTAATTGATTGGAAATCTTAAATTCCACTAGCTGCCATTGTAGGAATTGAACTCATCTGCCCATACCATTAGTCTGGATCTCTGGACTATCAGCCCAATAATACCACCATTATGCCAAGAAGTTATACAGCTCATTGTTCTCAATTCCTCCACAATCTCAATCAGATCCAAATTTGTTCCCATTTTATAACTCTCATGGACTTCATATTCACATCAGTAGAAGAAATTGCATGCAAATGGTTTATAGTTGATGCCTCGTTTATGGGTTTAGGAGGAGTGGACAATAGTGCTGCGATCTCCAAAAACATCATCCCAGAAAGCACACCTTTCCCTTGTCATGTAGGGTTGCCAATCATGGCTTAATGCCATGACATCGTTATGGGGCACAGCAAGAGGCAGTCAAGAACTAGCTCAGCTGTCTGGGGATTGAACCCAAGTGTTCACTCAAATCAACTGAGCTAGCAGGCTGCCTGGCCCCACACATAATGCAGTCACATTGGTTTCAATCAGGATTGCGTGAGTTCTGAATCAGGTGCAAGACCATCTCCAAGAAAAGGAGCCTTGCATTACATCAGCGTCACAGTTCAAGTGCATATGGTGTCAAGTAAATTCTTTAAATGGAGATCAAAATTAGCCAGCTCCCAGGTAGCGGTTTAAAATCATCTTTAAAAGGGAATTTTCAGTCACCAAAGGCCAGTGAGTGGAGCTCTACACACGTTTATATTCTGGATGTAGGTTTACTCACTGAGCTGGAAGGTTCGGTTTCAGACGTTTCATCACCATACTAGGTAACATCATCGGTGAGTCTCTGGATGAAGCACTGGTGGTATGGCCTGCATCTGGAAGCTCACTGATGTTACCGAAGATGGTGATGAAATGTCTGACACTGAACCTTCCAGGTCAGCGAGCAAACCTACATCCAGAACCTCAACTCAAGCTATAAATCTTCTCAAATCTTCACTAACATTTATATTATATGTGCTTTACCCTCAGTGGAAAATGGCGAGTGCAGCAAGGATAAAATTACATTGCATAGTTGAACTACAACTTGTATTAATTCATCGCATTTTTGTAAGATGCTTTTTTGGGTGCAATTATTAAACAAAGTTTGGCATCCAGCTATTTAAAATATTAGGAATGGATGAACAAATATTTGGCAAGGGGTGAATTTTAAGGAATGCCTCAAAAAGTAGAAGAATAGAGAGGTTTAGTAAGGAAGGTCTGGGCCTCATGGCTGTAGTAACTGAAGGGAGCAGTAAAAATTAATGGAGCAGTGAAAATGGAACAATGTTAAAGCAGATAATGGTGTGCAATCCTGCATTTGGAGGATTAGCAACCACCAGTCAAAAATATTGTAGAGGAAGAGTCCAATGTCCATGGACTGTGAAAACAACACACTTCATGCAAAGTTTATGCATTCAATATTGCAGCCCCCAGTTGAATTTCAGCAATCAAACAAGTTGCTTTATTTCTTCACAGTCTACATATGTAAAATGAATATTGTGATAAGAATAAATAAGAGAAATGCAATTGCAAATAGAATTTGTAAAAACTTAAGCATTTCACACCATAAATCAGAGCTTTTGATCTTCAGTTTATTGAACAATTGATGGACCATTCACCCACTCTAATACAATTAAAGTGCTAACCTTCAAGTTTGTCGGGAACCACAGATGCATCGTCACTGTAAGGTCTCAGCTGTTTCTCATATGAGAAGCCTGGAATGTACAGAAGGAACATTAGCAATTTTGTTATTGCCTGCCTCAATCCAATGCCTTGCCAATCCGATTTTAATATTAAAAGCTGATAGGAGATAATTAACTTCAGGGACTGACGGATGGAGGAAGCAATGTGGTGAGGATAGAGTTAAGGTATCACAATGGCGGAGCCGAGTTATGCTGACTACAGGTTTGAAAGGAGTGAGAATTGCCTTAGCACCATTCACCAAGATGTCCTATGTGCACAACATCTTAGAATCTCAAAGGAGTGAGACTTAACAACTGGCAGTCCTCAAAAGTATTTGCAACAGTGTCTTTCATTGACGTAATCTGTGACTACTTGCTAATTTACAACAAACTATATCTAATTAGTAAGGGACTCTTCTACTTTGAACCAGGAAGTGTTTTTCTCCATCATGCTTGACCAATCAGGCCTTAGTTTCCTACACTTAAAGAGGATGACGACGACAATTACCTACATCATGAATAGCAAATCATACACACAGTGTAGTGAGCTGCAACATCCATATGATAATATCAACATTTGAGTCATGAGTTACACTACCTTACAACGGGTTTAAATTGTTCTACAACTTTGAAATGTTGATTGATAACTGCCCAACTACTTCTTGTGCTCAAAACATTCCTTGGCATGGAAATAGATGGACCTTATGAAGTAGTTCTCAACTGTTAGTAATGTTCCTCGTGGTATGTTTACATTTCCAAGGGGGAACAACTTGACTAAAGTGCAAACAATTCTTTAAGACAAGAGCCTGGATTGCTGAATGGAAGTTGTAAATTGCCTTTGTCTCAGTTCAGATCAGAGTTTTACTCGACCATAATTGTTTTAGTGAGTACTTCAAAATGTCATACACATGTCTAAATATTAACTTTCAAACCTATATTCTTTATATTTACTTAATAATTACAGGACTTTACATTTATGATTCGATTAGATTCCCTACAGTATGGAAACAGACCCTTCGGCCCAACAAGTCCACACCGACCCTCCAAAGAGTAACCCACTCAGACCCATTCTCCTATCCTATATTTACCCCTAACTATTGCACCTATCACTATGGGCAATTTAGCGTGGCCAATTCACCTAACCTGCACATCTTTGGACTGTGGGAGGAAACCAGAGTACCCAGAGGAAACCCACACAGACACAGGGAGAATGTGCAAACTCCACACAGGTAGACGCCAGAGGCCAGAACCGAACCCTCATCTCTGGCTCTGTGAGGCAGCAGTGCTAACCACTGAGCCACCGCACCGCCCATTTTTTTTTCAAAGCACAATGGATTAGCGATTCATTGCCTTAACCTCTCGGCCACCTCGTAGCCCCCATGATTTATTCTCTCATTTTCTGATTTCTTTTGAACTTAACATACGCCATGGTCAGATCATGGTTGATCTGCACCTCAACTCTGTTTATCTTTGTTCCATATCCTTTGATGCAAGAAACTCAGTGATCTCAACCTTCAAAGTTTCAGCTAACACCAACATCCATCCTCTCTTCCTCAAAGTTATCTAGATTGCTACCGTGCTTTTTGCAAGAAGAAATGCTTTCTGACTCCCCTCCCAAAAAAGGACGAATTCTAATTTGAGTACATCCCTCGCTCCAAAGTCCCCAGTCACTGGTGTTATCCAGTTGAATATAGCAGCACAGTAAAGGTGTTTCAAATAGCAAGGAATACATATTCTGTTTCCACTGATTGAGATAACTTCTCTTGTATTAGTGTCAGACATTTTATTTAAAACACAGTTGAACACACAGGTTTAGCCTCTCATTCAGAGAACAGTGCTGCTTGCCATGTAAAATAAACAGTCAGGATTAATAGATACAAAAAAATACAAAGAAACATTTTCCATTGCAATCATAAACTGAACTATTAATAAACAAGTGTTACCTCAGGAGCTCAGTAAATTAGCAACTTGCAGTTATATAATATTAATCATTTAACTGTAATCAATTACCAAATCTGATCCAAGAATCTGATGCAAATAGCAGGAGGTGAATTCTAAATGTCCACTAGGATGCGTTCATGAAACAGGCCGTACTAAATCGCTGCAAAATTGTAGACAAGCCAGTTAATTGACAGAGGACCTTTAATCTCAATTGGTTCTACAAAAACAAACGCCCAACTTATCTTCCATTTTATGTTTGCAATGATCTTCTGGTGAATAGCAACCCACCACCCTTGCAAGTAATGAGTCATTGCATTTAGCTGGCAGTAAGACATTTCAGGTAACAAGATATAAATTTCAGGAGCTGATTAATGGGCAGGAAACTTGAACCAGTGGGTGAGATGGCTTGGGGGCAGGTGAGGAATAACTGCAGGTTAACGAAGGTTAGCATCAGCTTTGGGAGGAGAGCAGAAATCCTCTTGGGAGAGGAAGTAGAGGTGGAAGTTCAGGGAGGTTTGCAAGAGGAGCATGGAGGGAAAAAACAGGTAGCAAGGGACTGAGGCAGGAAATTGACAGCTCTCTTGGCATTTTAGTAGCATCCTCAGAGAGGTCGCTCAGGGTCATGTAGACAAAACTAAGTGGAAACAATTTGGAACATGCCAACAACTACCTCACTACCATCAGCTGTTTCTTCTGTTGTCCAAAAGGTGGTGCATGACCTTTATTCAAAGCAACTGCAAAGAACATTGTTCTTTATTCCTGGCATATTGTCTACATTTTGTGAAGTTTTTAAACTGAAATAATGGCAGGAGGTTGAGGAAGCTGTCAATGCACTGAGACAATTGAAAGGTAAATGACAAATGGTTAACCTTTCAAAAGTGTCATCTTTTGTGCTGTTAGGTTCAGCAATTTTTCCAATTTGTCCGAATATGGCCACGACATACACGTGCTAGAAACGTACAAAAAACCCTAAAGAGGACTAATACAATAACTCCCAGCGGTTTTACAACACATTTCTAAATATTTGGTTTCTCAGTGTAGTTGATGGAACAGGATTTGCCCGGGTTTCAAGAGGAGTAAAGAACTTACCTAACCCCAGAAACATGGCACTGCCAAATCCTGAGGTCACCAGTTTGTTGAAAGTTTCAGTAGCCTAACCTGGCATTTTTTAAAAAAGGTAACCCTCCCTAATTTCCCCAAAATATGTGTAAACAAGAACTGGTTACCACCTCAAAACAAAATAAAAATGCCTAGGTATGCCCAAAATAAAAATGTATGAGTCTACTAATATATCAAATCTGGAAGCAAAGACAGGTTTGGGTACATCATGGAAACCCATAAGCAACAATGTTTAAACACCTTTGTATATAGTGGAAGCTTGATTTGTTTGCTTTTAATTTTACAAGTTGCAACTGTTCCAGTCTGAGCAACAGCATATGCTGATGGATGAATTGCAAATTAAAAATTAACTCAGTTTTATTTGGAGTACAGGTGACTTCATTCATAAACCTAGATTACTGCTGTCCATTTGTAGTAGACAGGCAGGAGGCTAGAAGAACATGGCAAGCCAGGCAGCATCTGGAGTTGGAGAAGTCGATGTTTCAGGTGTAACCCTTCTTCAGGACTGGGGATGGGTGTGGGGGAAGCCACAGATAAAGGGGGAGGTGGGGGTAGGGTGGTGAAGTGGGGATAGGTGAAGACAGGTAGAGGGTATGACCTGGTTGGTCAATGGGAGGAATGAATTCCGTAAGTGGCAGGGAGGCGTGGAAGGGATGGAGTGTGTCTGGGAGGGAGTCGGAGGATGGGAAGGGAGGTTATTTGAAATTGGAGGACTCAATGTTCGTTCTCCGCTCTGTAGACTGCCCAGGTGGAAGATGAAGTGTTGATCCTCCACTTTGCGGTTTGGTTCATTGTGGCATGGTCATGTTGGAAAGGGAGCGGGAAGGGGAATTGAAATGGGTGGTAACTGGGAGGTCAGGTCAGCTCCTGTGGGCCCAGCTGCGATGCTCGGTGAACCATTCCATAAGTTTACGTTTTGTCTCCCCAATGTGGAAAAGACCACCTTGGGAGCATTTGATGCAGTAAACCAGGTTGGAAGAGAGGTAGGTGAACCTCTGTCTGAGCTGGAAGTACTGTCAGTGGGGAAAGTGGCACAAACCAAGGACTGTTGAAGGGAATACTCCTTGCGGAAGGCAGAGAGGGGTGGGGGAGGGAAAGATGTTCTTGGTGGTGAAGTCTAGTTGAATTTGGCCGAAGTGTTGAAGGATGATGCTTCGGCTGTGGAGACTTGTGGGGTGGTAGGTAAGGACAAGGGGGCTCTGTCTTTATTGAGGGGGTGGTTTAGAGCAGTGGAATGGGAAATGCAGATGGTGCGGTGGTGGGCTGTCTGAATGACAAAGGGGGGAAAAGCACATTGTTCAAAATAGATGGACATCTGGGATGCTCGTGAGTGGAATGTCCTCTCGTCCGAGCAGATGCAGCCAAGGCGGAAGAATTGTGATAATTAGATGGAGTTCTTGCAGGATACTGGGTGGGAGGAGGTGTAGTCCAGGTAATTAGGCAGGAGATCTCAGACCCATGATATGCTCCTCTTGCTCAATATGGGAGCTTAGGGCCATAGCTGAAGTCCCTGACACCTTCACGTGCAGAAGTGTGTCCAGCTGCAGCTCTTGTTAGGCCACATGACGGCTCTGGAGCTGCGGATGAACTCACTTTGGAGCATACGTGATGCTGAGGTGGTCATGGATAGCACATTTAGTGAATTGGTCTCACTGCAGATTAGGACTGCTGAGGGAGAAAGGGAATGGATGATCAAAAGGCAGAGAAAAAGCAGGAAGGCAGCGCAGATGTCCCCTGCAGTCATCTCCCTCCAAAACAGGTATACCGTTCTTGGATATTGGGGGAGATGGTTCATCAGGGGAAGGCGGTTCATCAGAGGAAGGCAGCACTAGCCAGGTTCATGGCACCGTGACTGGCTTTGCTGTACAGAAGGGTGGGAAAAACAGTGGAAGGTCTATAATCAAAAGGGATTCAATTCTAAAGGTGAGTAGATAGGCAATTCTGTGGTCGAAAATGAGACTCCTGAATGGTATGTCCCTCCCAGATGCACGGGTCAGGCATGTCTCAGATCAGCTGCAGGACATTCTGAAGGGGGAGGGTGAACAGCCAGCTGACATGGTGCATGTAGGCACCAATGATATCGGTAAAAAAAGCAGAATTTAGGGAGTTAAGAACCAAGTTAAAAACTAGGACCTTAGAGGTAGTAATCTCAGGATTGCTACCAATACCATGTGCTAGTCAGAGTAGAAATGAAAGAATAGGCATGGTTTCAGAGATGGTGGAAGAGGGAGGGGCTCAGATGTTTGGGACATTGGGACCAGTTCTGGGAGAGGTGGGTGTATTACAAATTGGATGGTTTACATCTGGGCTGGACTGGAACCAGTGTCCTTCGGGGTGCTTTTGCTAATGCTGTTGGGAGGATTTAAGCTAATGTGACCGGCGGATGGGGACCAAAACAATCAGGAGGTAGTAACTAAAGCCTGTAAGGAACTAGATCATGATGTCAGCGTGACTAAGGGGAAAGAGTAGGCAGGGAGCAGACGATGAATACAAAGCAACTGGTGATCTGAGGTGCATTTGTTTTAATGCAAGGAGTGTAGTAGATAAACTTAGGGTTTGGATTAGTACCTGGGAGTATAATGTTATTGCTATTACTGAGACTTGGTTGAGGGAAGGGCATGATTGGCAACTAAATATCCTGGATATCAATGCTTCAGGTGGGCATAGAGAGGGAGGTAAAAGGAGTGGAGGAGTTGCATAACTGGTCAAAGAGGATATCACAGCTGCGCTGAAGGACAGCAATATGGAAGACTAGGCAGTAAGGCGATATGGGCAGAGCTCAGAAATAGGAAGGGTGCGGTAACAATGCTGGGTCTGTACGACAGGCCTCCCAACAGTGAGTGTGAGCTAGAAGTACAAATATGTAGGAAGGTCACAAAGATGTAGGAGCAACAGGGTGGTGGTGACAGGAGAGTTTAATTTTCCCAACATTGACTGCGATTCATGTAATGTTAGAGGATTGGACGGAGCAGAATTTGTAAGGAGCATCCAGGAGGGCTTTCTCGAGCAGTATGTAAACGGTCCAACTCGGGAACGGGCAATATTGGACCTAGTGCTGGGGAATGAGCCCGGTCAAGTGACTGAAGTTTCAGTAGGGGATTACTTTGGGAATGGTGATCACAATTCCATAAGTTTTAGAATACTCATGGATAAAGATGAGCGTGGTCCTAAAAGAAGAGTGCTGCATTGGGGGAAGGCCAACTATACCAAAATTCGGCAGGAGCTGGAGAATGTGGATTGGGAGCAGCTGTTAGAAGGTAATTCCACATTTAATATGTGGGAGGCTTTAAAGAGAGGTTGATTCGAGTTCAGGAGAGACATGTTCCCGTGAAAATGAGGGATAGAAATGGCAAGATTAGGGAACCATGGATGGCAGGTGAAATTGCGAGACTAGGTAAGAAGAAAAAGGAAGCATACATAAGGTCTAGGCGACTGAAAATAGATCAAGCTTTGGAAGAATATCAGGAATGTAGGATGAATCTGAAATGTGGAATTAGGAGGGCTAAAAGGGGTCATGAAATATCTTTAACAAACATGGTTAAGGAAAAGCCTAAAACCTTTTATTCATATGTAAGGAGCAAGAGGGCAACTGGAGAAAGGGTTGGCCCACTCATGGACAAAGGAGGAAAGTTATTTGTGGAGTCAGAGAAAATGGGTGAGATTCTTAATGCGTACTTTATATTGGTATTTCACCGAGGAGAGGGACATGGCCAATGTTGAGGTAAGGGATAGATCTTTAATTACTCGAGGTCAAGTTGGCATAAGGAGGGAGTAAGTGTTGGGTATTCTAAAAGGCATTAAGGTGGACAAGTCCTCAGGTCCAGATGGGATCTATCCCAGGCTGTTGGGGGAAGAGAGAGAAATAGCTGGGGCCTTAACAGATACCTTTGCAGCATCCTTGAACATAGGTAAAATCCTGGATGACTGGAAAATTGCTAATGTTATCTCCTAGTTCAAGAAGGGTAGCAGGATAATCCAGATAATTATGGACTGGTGAGCCTGACGTCAGTGGTAGAGATGCTGCTGGAGAAGATACTGAGGGATAGAATCTATTCCCTTTTGGAAGAAAATGGGCTTATCAGTGATAGGCAGCATGGTTTTTGTGCAGGGAAGGTAATGTCTTACCAGTTTAATCGAATTTTTGAGGAAGTGACACAGTTGATTGATGAGGGAAGGGTTGTAGATGTCACATACATGGACTTCAGTAAGGTGTTTGATAAGGTTCCCCATGGTAGGCTGATGGAGAAAATGAAGTCACATGGGGTCCAAGGTGTACTAGCTAGATGGATGGAGAACTAACTGGGCAACAGGAGACAGAGAGCAATAGTGGAAGGGAGTTTCTCAAAATGGACAACTGTGACCAGTGGTGTTCCACAGGAATCCGTGCTAGGACCATTGGTGTTTGGGATATACATAAATGATCTGGAAGGTATAAGTGATCTGATTAGCAAGTTTGCAGATGACATTAAGATTAGTGGAGTAGCAGATAGTGAAGAGGACTGCCAGAGAATGCAGCAGAATATAGCTAGGTTGGAGAATTGGGCAGAGAAATGGCAGATGGAGTTCAACCTGGGCAAATGTGAGGTGTTGCATTTTAGAAGTTCCAATTCTAGAGTAAACTATGCGGTAAATGGAAAAGCCTTGGCGAAAATTGACGTCCACCTGGGTGTTCAGGTCCATTGTACCCTGAAGGTGGCAACGCAGGTCAATAGACTGGTCAAGAAAGCATACGGCATGCTCTCCTTCCTCACTCGGGATATTGAGTACAAGAGTTTGCAGATCATGTTACAATTGTAAAAGACTTTGGTTCGGCCACCTTTGGAATACTGCGTATAGCTCTGGTCACCACATTACCAAAAGGATGTGGATGCATTGGAGAGGGTGCAGAGGACATTCACCAGGATGTTGCCTGATAATGGAGGGTGCTAGCTATAAAGACAGGTTGAGTAGATTAGGATTATTTGCATTAGAAAGATGGAGGTTGGGGGGGGCCTGACTGAGGTCTACGAAATCATGAGAGGTATAGACAGGGTGGATAGCAAGAAGCTTTCTCCCCCCCAGAGTGGGGGCTCAGTTACTCGTGCTCACGAGTTCAAAGTGAGAGGGGAAAAGTTTAAGGGAGATATGCATGGAAAGCTCTTCATGCAGAGGGTGGTGGGTGCCTGGAACACGTTGCCAGCGGAGGTGGTTGAGGCAGGCACAATAGAGTCATTTAAGATGTATCTAGACAGATATATGAATGGGCAAGAAACAAAGGGATACAGATCCTTAGAAAATGGATGACAGGTTTAGAAAGAGAATCTAGGTCAGCACAGGCTTGGAGGGCCGAAGGGCCTGTTCCTGTGCTGTAATGTTCTTTGTTTTTATGCGAGTCTGTGGGTTTTTAGTAAAGGTCCGTCTGGAGACTGTCACCGGAAATGGAAATGGTGAGTTCAAGAAAGGGGAGTGAGGTGACGGAGATGGACCAAGTGAATTTGAGGGCAGGGTGGATGCTGTGGGTGAATTCGATGAACTCCTCCAGTTCAACCTGTGTGCAGAATGCTGCACCAATACAGTCATTGATGCATCGGTGGAAAAATTGGGGCACAGTGCTCGTGTAAGTACTGAAGAGGGACTGTTCAATATGGCCGACAAAGAGGCAGGCGTAACTGTGCCTATCTGGGCGCCCATGCCATCCCTTGATTTGAAGGAAATGGAAGGAGTTGAAGGAAAGGTTGTTGAGGATGAGGATCAGTTCGGCGAGGCAGGGAGGGTATTGTTGGAGGGGGATTGGATGGGTCTGTTGGAGTGAAAGAAGCGGCGAGGGGGGGGCCTGGAGGCCACCCTTATGAAATATGGACGTGTATAAGGACTGCACACTCAGTGAAGATAAAACGCTGGGGTCCGGGGAACAGGAAGTTACTGAAGATATGGAGGGCGTGGTTGGTATCGCGGATGTAGATGGGAAGTGCCTGAATGAAGGGTGAGAGGATGGAGTTGAGATGGACAAGAGGAGCATGCAGAGATGATGGGTCAACTGAATATTTAGGCTTGTGGGGCAGATAGAACTGGGCTGTGAGGGGCTGGGGTTTATATGTTTGGAGGTAGTGGAGGGGAGATCACCGGAGGCAACGAGAGCACGGACAGTGGGGGTGATTATGGCTTGATGGGTATTTGTGGGGTTGTGGGCAAGGGGAAGGTAGGACATGGTGTCGGAGAGTTGGTGTTTGGCCTGTCCAGACTACCGCTGCCCCGCCTTTGTGAGCGGGTTTGATGGTGAACTGGGAGTTGTTGCAGAGTGAGTGGAGTACTGCATATCGAGGAGGTAAGGTTGGAGTGGCTGAAGGGGTTGGAGAAATTGAGATGGCCGATATCACTTCAGCAGTTTGCAATGAAGAGCGTACGAGGCCATCGGGTGGTGACCAAGTGGAGGAGGAAGGTAAGAGTCAAGAGAAGAGGTCATCTGAGGGAGGTTGGGAATGTTTGTCAAAGACGAAGTCACAGAGGTGGCGGAAGAAGTGGGTCCGGAATTCATTGAGATGGGGGCAGAGGGGTACGAACATTTACCCTTTCCTGAAGACAAAATGTTCAGCCTCAGAGTGCGAGGTCAGGGGGGATAGTGAATACGTACCATTCGTAGAACCACTGCATTGAAATGGCACTGAAGGAGACCTTTCAGCCCATTATGCCTTTGCCAGTTGAATTACCTACGACCTTTTCCCTATAGTCCCGAACATCACGTCTACCCAAATAATCATGCAAAACCCTACTGGGGAGCAAAGCCTGGGGATTTTTGACTATTCAGCAATTGATATTATCCATTAGGATCACAGTCCGTGAGACAGGAGACTGTGCTATAATAGACTATCAAATTCCTACTGGATACGCTCAGGTCATGGTTGATAGAAAAATTGAAACATTAATACTTAAAGCAGTCATGCTTTGTTGCTTGTGCATAATTACTAACCTTAATGCCTTGACAAAAATGCATAAATGGCATCAAGTGTCAGATTGCCTGTGAATAAGTGCGAGGTAAGCAGGCTACCTTACAGACACACAGTCCCAAGCGGGTCTCAAGACACCCGGTGCTGGTGATAGCTCAGCTTCCTGAACAGACACAGGCTCCAATCCTCCAATCCTCAAGGAAATCAACCCTGATTAAGATTACCACTTTTATGGGCCTGTTTTGTTATTCAGTGCTAGCATCAGCCAGCTGCAGAGCAGCAGTAAGAGTTTATACAACCACACTCCCATTCTGCAAGCTTGATGATTTGGTGCTTTTTGATAATAGATTGGGGTGGCTTTCAGCTGTGGATTAACCGGCAGGAACAAGATTGAGACAATTTCAAGGTGAACCTACATTTTATTCCAACAGTGACATCTTGACTCAACCCTGAACCGGTGGCACTGTTTCAGCTGGCAATTGCCAAAGGCTGATATTTGTTAAGAAGTAGATTGGCTTGGATTATATAACTTGGAGGTTCCATAAACTAAGGAAAGGCTTGACATGTGGCATCTTTGTAAACCCATCACGAGCTATGCTGCACCACGTTTTTTTTCAGAGACTCATTCGGATAGTAATGCATAATGCAATAATTGAAACCTCTGACTAGAAAATATCAGCATCACAATGTGGCAGTTCTCCAAAGAGACTTAGATATTCTGCCGACAGAGTCTATTCTTTGTCATAAAATGGTCAAGCATGAGCTGAGTGTAGAGCAAAGAGTTATTCGACTACAAATTGTGGAAAACAGATATGAAAAGGTGTACTGAAACTATGATTCAATGTTTTAAGATGACAAGGTGACAAGGATTCCCTCCCCGCAAAAGGATAGTCAATCTGTGAAATTCCTTACCACTGCCAAGGCAGTGTCGTAAAGTTTATTCAAGACTGAGATACACATTTTTAAAATCAGTAAGTGAGCCAAGTGTTATGAAGATAAGGCAGGAAAAGTGGAGTTGAGGATTATGAGATCAGCCATGATCTCACTGAATGGCAGAGCAGACCTGATGGACAAAATAGCTTTAGGGTCTCCTTTATATGCCCCTTAGAGGTTCAGTTAGTAAATACACCATTCAGAATAACCTGTACAGAGTTAACTGGTGAACAGCAGCAGCTCGCATTGACTTTGGGACATAGAGGAGATCTAGTAAAGATACAGTCTCTGTTCCAAATTTCTGGTGATTGTACCTATGCCAAAAAAAAGGGAAAAGTCAAGTTTGGCTTTTTAAAATCACCCCTCAGCATGTAGTCAGCCAATCACTTTCAAATTGGTGCTAGAAGAATAACCTGGCCATTAAACATACTTCGGAACTCCTTCAAAATAGGAGGGAAGATGATTGGAAAACCTTAATTTCTGCACTCAACTTGCTATAGAAATTATTATACTTCTTCAACAAAGGAACTGACTGAAAACTATTCAGGAAGGAAAAACAATGAAAAGAAAATCCATGAGTAAATTGAAAGCTAATCAGGAGATTCATCATATCACTGTCTATTTGCTATACAAACAGAATTTGCAACATCCTTATTCAATTATATATTGAAACCACTTACTTTAACAATCCATTGTCTTAAAATGTTAGAACAAAGAAGTGTAAGGTCATTAGACAATAACATTGCTCCAATAAATGGGAAATGTACAGGACTAGAAAAGTTCTTTGCAGTCCATCTGGCTGACTCCAGTACATATGTATTTAGGAGTACAAGTCATACACTACCAACTTGGTACTATGTCATTTCACAGAGTAGCATTCTGATCTGGAGAAGTTAATATCCTGAAAGAACTTGCATTTTTACAGAACTTTTACCTTCAAGGTTGCTGGACTGAGTTGCATAACCTTCACTGGGCACATACATAGAAGGACAGCCAGGAATATCTAGGAGAAAAAAAAAGGGAAAAAAAAAAAACATTACCAGTTATACGCTGGAGTCCTTTCTTTCCACAAGTTTATCATAGATATGAGTAACTTTAAGCAGGTCTACTATAACAGATTGATCAATATGTTGCATCTCTAAGAGGACTGTATGGAAGCTATTTCATTCAAATTAGTCCAAAAACAAAATAAATATAACATCATGCATCAAAAGAATTATCTAACTGCAAAAAAAGTATAAATTTAAAAAGTTACAAAAGTGTAAGGTGTAAACTACATACAAAATTCCATTCTACTCCAAAATGTTCATGATACAACTCAACCAATTTGAGATTTTTCAGCTATAATAAAAAGGTAACAGGCTTCCCAGGGTAAGAGAGCCCAAAAGCTAGAGGGCACAGGTTTAAGTTGAGAAGGGCAAGATATGTAGATACCTAAGAAGCAACATTGTCATGCAGAGGGCAGTGTGTGTATGGAATGAGCTGACAGAGGAAGTGGTGGAGGCTGGTACAATTACAACATTTGAATGGGTATGTGGATAGGAAGGGTTTAGAGGGATATGGGCCAAATACTGGCAAATGGGACTAGATTAATTTAGAATATCCAGTTGGCATGGACGAGTTGGACCAAAGGGTCTTTTTCTGTGATGTCAAATTTTAATGACTATTTAAACTGCTCAAGCTCAGCTCTGAAGCTGAAGTGTTTTATCATGTGTAAAATCATCACAGGACATAACTCCTTGTACTAATGTAAAAGGTAAGCAGGCCATGCTTGATGCCCAACCTTCTATCCTGTTGATGGGGCAGAACAACAACCACCTAACCAATACCACAAACTTGCTGGGTTTGGAATCATGGACATAGTCACATTACACAACTGCAAGATAGCTAAACATTGGGATCATGCTGCACTCGGGAATCAGTCAATCATTTGAATGTTCTGAAAAAGAGAAAAAAATTGCTCCCATCCTGAGTGTAAACTGGCCAATGGAACCATTATCTCTTTCTATTCCCCAGATACTAACACCTTGTCATCATTTTAGTTTTACATTTATCCATTCCTGGATTTTTCTGATGCTTTATTTGTGTCAAAAGCACACAAGAATATAAATTTAATTTCAGCTAGCTATGAAAATAAGTACAAACTGTACTGACCAAAAAAAAGTTTTCAATGTGAACTGATCTGTATTAGCTCCAGCAATAGGGGTTTTTAGAATGGACTTCAATGTCCGGTTAAGAAATGGGAAAATTAAATCAAGACTTGCCCAATTATTGGCCAGTGGCCCACACATGCATTGTTGTGATGCCTCATGAAAATGAGCAGCTTGTAATCATTCAATATCTAGTCCCATATGAAGAACAGCGAAGGGTCCTAGTCTGAATGACTTGTAGAATGTCAACCCAACAAAATCAACAGGTCCCCGAGGTAAGTGGGTAAATGTTAGCAGAAACGAGCAGGTAGGAGGTAGACAACGTAATCGCATTTAAAACAAAGTGCCGGAGAAACCCAGCAGGTCTGGAATCAGCAGAGGATACAGAGAAAAAACAGAGTTACTGTGAAGGCAAACATGACTTCTTCAGAGGTTCATGTTTTCTGAAAAATTGTCACAGGCTCAAAACATCACCTGTTTCTCTCTCTCCACTAATGTTTCCAGATCCGTGGAATTTCTCCAGCACTTTTGTTTTTATTTCAAACCCCCAGCATGTGCCACATTTTGCTTTTATTAGAAGTATTTTGTATTTGTTGAATAAACCAAATAAAAACATCTCTGGTGTTATCATTATCCATTTTAAATGGTTTCCTAAAAGTACTGCTCCAGAATTAAACTTTAAAACATTAAAAATAGTCTTAAATCAGTGTAAGAAATGCTGAATGAATAATTTGTCCATTGTCATTCAATAGTAGCAAACTTGCTCCAAGTCAGAAATTCAGGGCTGCGAGCTCTCAATAGACAATGTGATGCAGCACTGAAAGAGAGTTTTTTCAGAGGAAAGCATTAAGGCATCTCTTCTTATTAGTGGATGCATAAGATTCCATGACACTTTGCAGAATATTATTGACGTTCTGCCAGACTCCCCGGCTGAAATTTACTCCTCAAATAAAAGATTTTATCTGGTCATTATTGCCTTACTGTTCGAGAGACTTTGATGCCATCTTTCCCGCCTCAGGCGACTGACTGTGTGGAGTTTGTTGACTAAATTCCAAACGTGACTAAAATTACTTCCTAGGTTGTGAAGTGTTTTGATCAGAGTGGTGTTGGAAAAGCACAGCAGGTCAGGCAGCATCTGAGCAGCAGGAAAATCGACATTTTGGGCAAAAGCCCTTCATCAGGAATGCTCCTGCTCCTCAGATGCTGCCTAACCTGCTGTGCTTTTCCAACACCACTCTGATCTAAACTCTGGTTTCCAGCATCTGCAGTCCTCACTTTTGCCTGTGAAGTGTTTTGGCCCATGATTGACTTTGGAAATGGTGCTAAGTCAAATTCAGTTAATTAAACAAAAAGCTGGAACAAAGAGTCAGTGTCGCTATTGGTGACTGTTGTGTAAAGGCTTCAGCAACCTGGAGCATCCTTATAATGATGCCATGGAGCTGCACATCACTGCGAACACAAAGCGTGGAATTAGAAAAATGAGAGCACACAAGAGCAAACCTCGTAATGAGCAGACAAAGATACATAGTGCTTACCAATGGTAACTATACATCAGAGCCTAGTGTATCTGGGATGACCATGAAAAGCAGTGTGTTGGAGCAACGGATAATAAAAGGTGTTACTTTGAAGTCTACATCTGAAGACAATTCTTGAATTAGCCTTTTCAGTCAGTCTGACTCAAACCCAAACTCTATCAAGCCATGGGACAGAAGAGTGACCAAACTTCCAGTACGCTGATACAACCAATTGGTTCACCAACGTCCTTTAAAGAATGAAAATCTGCTGCCTTACCATCTGGCTTTCGTATGTGACTCCACACCCACAGCAACATCAACTCTTAATGCCCTCTGAAATTACCAAGTAATATGTTGTCTGAAAGCGTTAATACTTGATTGAGTGCACTAAGCACCATCCATAGTGTTGATGTCATAGGCACTTGGTCAGGGTAAAGAAGGAGCTTGAAGGGGGACAGACTTGAGGTTTGTGTGCTCCCAATAGTTTTTGTAGTAAAGTAGTTCAAATTCATGCAATCTGTAAATAGTTGCAGTAATATCACGAAGTCCCCAGTGTTTAAGCTGCAAGACTCCTCTCAAGAGCAACTAGTAACAGACAATAATTGCTGATCTTATCAGACTTATGTCACGTGAAATTTAAAATAAAACATCCATCAGGTGAGAAAGTACATTTAAATACAATTGGGTATGTTTTATGGGTCCACAGAGGAGCTTCAACCACAGCACTACATTTGCTAATTTGCAAATTCTGCAAATGATTTCTCAACTGTGAAATTAATGATCAGAGAATCCTTTTCAGCATTGGCCCCAATATGCTCTGACTGCAGGCAGTAAACTACGATAGTCTCTCAATGTATTTCCCTCCCATTTTACTCCTTTTCCTTCTTGGCTCCTGCAGGCAACGATGCTGTAAACGAATTGGTGCCATGAGACACCTTGAGCTTGGAGCATGAAAATATGAACGTTGGTGGATTGTATCGAGCCGGCTGGGTATGGGCATGGGCATGGGCAAGAGAAAGGGAAATCTGCTCATGCATTCCAATGGATAATAACCAGAAGCTGAAATGAACTCATGCTTAAATGCAGTATTCACTAGGCAGTGGTTAAGATCATTGTGATGTAACTAATTAATTTGAGTGACACAGACACAATGATATTCCTGATTGACATCAGTTTTCCAAATAGTGATCAAACCTCAGATTATCGTAGTCTAGGAGACACAGTTGCAATTACTGCTCATACTTCCCATTTGAGGAATTGGAATACACAGCAATGAACAAAATAAATCCTTGCAATCATTAAAGGGTTAATTAAGTTGGGAAAATGAAGCCAGTCTCTGGCTAAATCGGGTGTACAAACAGTTTATGTATCCATCAACCCAGACCATAAAAGGGAATTTACTTAATACAAAAGGTCGCACAATAGGAAATTCCCCTCTAATAGCTCACCATTCATCATGATTTTTTTTCCACTAAAGGCACAAGACTGACCACAAATCAAACAAAAATAAAAGGAAATATCCTGTGCTGGATTGCAGAGAGAATTTGTAAGATCATTATAATAAATAATGGGTATCGAGATAGAATTGTAGAGCATTGCAGCTTAGTCATCACATAACTATACCACCGGGCTCTTTAATAAAAGCTTGGGGGGCATTCCATCTGCCCAATTCTCTCATATGATCGCAGCAAGGGTTCCAGAATTGGTCTCATCACACCATGACTCAGGAAGGTAAAAACACTGATGTCTGTTTCTATTTTGGGAACATAGGAGGGAGGGGGAAAAGATGACTGTTAAAAGCTGCTTTGCTTTTCAAACAATAAAACAACATAGCAGATGCATTAAAAAAGCACATAAGCCCAAGTTTATCCTGGTTATAAGCTAGTTTGCCAGACCACCACATTAGAGTGGCAGAAATTGGTCCACACGACGAGGCTTTCCCCCTCCACCACGACGCACCAAACACTGACAATGACGTGACACATTTTGCAATGGTGCATTCCTATACATAGCCAGAGATGAGCCGATAATTCATTTGGATGAAGAATGGTTCTCCTTTCCTGGTCATGAGCAGCAGTTTGCATTCTGTAACGAGCAATTAAATTTCAAGGCAGAAGACTGGTTGTCATCCAGTCAACAGCTGGACAGACTACAGTGTCTAACACATTGTCAGGCAAGGGGAGATCCAAGCTTATCCAAACACACATGCACACTTTTCCAGCACTGGGGTGGGCCCACACTGGATGGATTACATAGTTTAAGACAACAGTTCACCACCAACTTATTGAGATTAATTAGGGATGGGTAACAAATTCTGACATGAAATCATCGAAATAAAACCAAATGCAAAAGCATCCAAATGAGGAAGAGGTCAGTGAGCATCATCGGCCTGCAGGATGCACTGCCCCTGCCCGGATCTTATTAGCACTCAGCACCATGGATGATCAGTCAAATAACTTCCCTTTCCATCCCCCGACTCCCTTCCCAACCCCTCCCCTCTCCCCTCCCTTCCATTCCTCTGACCTACCCTTCCTTCTAGCCACCAATTGGATTCATTCCTCCCATCGACCAACCAGGTTGTACTCTTTACCTATGTCCACCTATCCCTCCTCACCACTCTGCCCCCACTACCCTGATTTGCTGCAGCTCCCCTTACACCCACCCCCCCCCCCCAGTCCTGAAGAAGGGTTACACTCGAAGCATTCACCTCTCCATCTCCTGATGCTGCCTGGCTTGTTGTGTTCTTCCAGCCTCCTGCTTGTTGACCTCTTGTTTCTAAGGCCACTAGCTAAGTCAGCATTGACGTCACTGGATGACGATCAGTCTTCTGCCTTGAAATTTAATTGCTAGTTACAGAATGCAAACTGCTGCTCATCTGACATCAGTTGCATCAACATGGACCAGGAAAGGAGAAGCATTTTTCATCCATATGAATTATTGGCTCACCTCATCCCAAAAACAATTGACAAGCCCACTCTAAAACCTTTATATGATGATGGTAAAGGGATACAAAATTTGGCTTCAAACTTCTCTAATGCCATCCAGATTGACAGGGTTGTTAAGAAGCAGTATTTTGGCCTTTATTAATAGAGGGATTGAGTTCCGGAACCAGGAGGTTATGTTGCAGCTGTACAAAGCTCTGGTATGGCCACACTTGGAGTATTGTGCACAGTTCTGGTCACTGTATTATAAGGAGGATTTGGAAGCTTTGGAAAAGGTGCAGAGGAGATTTACTAGGATGTTGCCTGGTATGGAAGGAATGTCTTACGAGGAAAGGCTGAGGGCCTTGAGGCTGTTCTCGTTAGAGAGAAGAAGGTTGAGAGGTGACTTAATAGAGGCATACAAGATAATCAGAGGGTTAGATAGGGAGAGCCTTTTTCCAAATATGGGGACGGCAAACACGAGGGGACACAACTTTAAAGTGAGAGGAGATAGGTATAAGACAGATGTCAGAGGTAGTTTCTTTACTCAGAGTAGATTAGATTAGATTAGTTTAGATTACTTACAGTGTGGAAACAGGCCCTTCGGACCAACAAGTCCACACCGACCCGCCAAAGCACAACCCACCCAGACCCATTCCCCTACATTTATCCCTGCACCTAACACTACGGGCAATTTAGCATGGCCAATTCACCTGACCTGCAAATTTTTGGACTGTGGGAGGAAACCGGAGCACCCTCAGGAAACCCACGCAGACACGGGGAGAATGTGCAAACTCCACACAGTCAGTCGCCTGAGGCGCGAATTGAACCCGGGTCTCTGGCGCTGTGAGGCAACAGTGCTAACCACTGTACCACCGTGCCGCCCATCTCAGAGAGTAGTAAGGGTATGGAATGCTTTGCCTGCAACGGTAGTAGATTCGCCAAGTTTAAATGCATTTAAGTCGTCATTGGACAGGCATATGGACGTACATGGAATAGTGTAGGTGGGATGAACTTCAGATTAGTAATGACAGGGCGGTGCAACATCGAGGGCCGAAGGGCCTGTACTGCGCTGTAATGTTCTATGTTAAACAAATGAAGCAAAATTGAACTGGGGTTCCCGTCCCGACTGCAGGATTCACTGGATGGTGCATTTAAGGATGGCAGGTAAAATGTGTCTCGAGTTTAGCCACGATACCTCCCGAGTACGAATAGCCTATAGCCACTCTGTCTAAATGCGTGTGCATCGAATGCAGAACCAGAGGCAACACCCTCTGGACAGAATTGATACAAGTTTTAGTTAAATAAAAAAGGCAGTTTATAAAAGCAAAAAAAAATCACGGCAAATGAACTCCACCAGACTGTCGCCAAACTAACATCTGGCCAAATCCTTTAGTAGCTGAGATGTATAGCATGGTCTCCAGTTTCACTGGGCATGCTCATTTAACACTGGTGAAGTCATGTGCCCTTATAGAGGAAGTGTCTGGTGAAATACTACACCGCAGAAATTCCAGCTGGGAATTCTAGTCTTTCAGCCCTCCATTTTATGAATGAAACGCTGCTAACTCCATTCATAGAAAAACAAGTTCCTACTGGCTGGTCCCAGAGGAGGGACAGTCATTGAGGGTAGTGTAACAAAAGAGCTCAGTGGACTGAATAAGAACTGCAAACTTCTATTACCTGAAGTGTAACAACAAACTCAGTCATGCTGTCTGTTCACAGGCTTTCTAGTGAAGGTGGTCTCGCTAATTTGGAAAAAAACAGTGCTGCACAAAGCCTTAAAAAAAGGATAAGAAAGCAAAAGAATGCAAAAGGAAAAAGAAATGAAACCCACAATCTGTCAACAAGCATAAGATGAACTAAGATTAAACCATGAACCTGGAAGGTTTGCTATGAACTAGCAACAGGTTTGAAGACAACCACTTCAGAGTCACATTCTACTTTTTTAAATAAACGACAATGCAAAATTCTAAACAGAGCAGCCGAAAAGGTGAGATACAGAGTGAAATCTAGGCTGGCATGGGGATATTACAAAACAGCAATTCAGCAGGACTGGGCTCATTACTTCACAGTTCAGTTTAAATGCTTTATGTCAGCAGAACCCTCAGAGTACAGTATTGCCCTGCAGTTTTGTTATTGAGTAAACAGAACAGACCAGGCATATCAGAGCATGAGGCACCGTTGAAGACAGTGTATGACACACATTTCTGATGGACTGGTAGGTCATTTGAAGTCAACTACATTTGGATGTTATGTTGCGATACAGCATCATCGTCAGACCCTGGGGAAACTACAAGCCCCAAACTTTCCTCAGCGTGCCATCTCCGCACATGTTTATTACATTACAACTAGAGGCCCAGTGGCAAAAAGATGCTTTTATTTTTGCCCACATAATGTTCTGTTCAGATAAACTTGCCTGTACCTCCTGCCCTCCTCATTCCCATGATGGTAATAGTGTGGAGGTCCCTGACCTTTAATAACCCTGCATCCCAGTGATTTGGGATACGTTCAGTGCTGGCCCAGATATAAATCCCTCTCACTTCCAGTGGCATAACCGGAATTATGAGGCTGCTCCTGCCGTCAGCCTTTGCTCAGTGACAGCCCCTTGGGTGCGTGGAAGGCACTTCAGCAAAGGAAGTAGAGTCAGATACATTAGGGACTTTTAAGCAACACTTGGATAGGCACATGGAAGTTAGAACAATGAAAAGTAAGTAGGTTAGTCTGATCTTAGAGTAGGATAAAAGGCCAGCACAACATTGAAGGCCAAAGGACCTGTAATGTGCTGTACAGTTCTATTTTCTATATCATAACTTTATTACTTTTGGCTCTGGAGCAAACAATCCAGACTGGATTGGAGGAGGTATTGGCCTTTGAGAGGATGAAGTGTTAATCTTCGATGCCGTCCACGCTCTGATAAACATAAACGTTCCTAAGGCACCGTGGATCAGGGCATTCATCCTGGTGTCCAGACAAATATCACTAATAATTAAAAACAGATTTTCCGGTCATTTGTCTCATTGCTGTTTGTGGGGCTTTGCAATGCAGCAGGATTTCTTACAGTAAATCCTTTTTATGCTCTTTAACGGCCCTACAAGATCACCGGAGGCCTTCCTTTAGCTCACATTTTCACCAGGGACTATTGCCTCACTCTCCGATGTTATAGCCAAATAGGGAATAAGAAGGTGGCACGTTAAAAAGGCAGCCAGCGAAACTGGTCGAGCTGCCCTGCTGTCCTCCCAGATGGGCTGATTGCTCGCTTATCAAACAGCAGTCTGGAGTTAAGCCAAGCCCAACATCACAAGCTCCATGAGGGGCATTTAGATCCTCATTGTTTTGCACACAGCACAGTCCAGCCTGTGTGTCACTGAGCACAGTGAGAATGGGAGGAGGGGGGGGTCACTGAGCACAGTGAGAATGGGAGGGGGGGGGTCACTGAGCACAGCGAGAATGGGAGGGGGGGGGGTCACTGAGCACAGTGAGAATGGAGATGCCTGAACTGTTCATGTTGTTTAAAAAAAGCTTCTTCAGACGTAAACCACATCCAGAATTGTATTTTTGCGCAACCTCTCAGATTTCGGACTTTCTTTCAAATGTAATAATCCTGTTCATTGCCGTTTCCTGCTTTCGTCCCCAAAATCCTGAAGGTTAGAGCCTCAGGAAATGCATACGTTATAAAAGCACCTTCAGGCAACAAACGGGCTCCACTCCAACAATGACACTTATTGACAGAGCTCTATTAGGAAGTCAAGCCGTGCACCCTTCGGTCGCATTTACATTTTGCAAATAAACATAGGGTACAATTTTCACCAAAGCTTTTTCCTCAAATGAGCTTAAGGCTGAGTTTGTGTTGCAGTCGTTTTTTTTTCCCCAAGAAAATGTTCTCATTTCTAGTCAAGGCCTCAGCCAGCATTAGGGGAGGGGCAAAATCCCAAACTGACCAGATGCTGTCAGTGCACAAATATCCACAGGTGCACAATTTCCAATGGAGCCCCTGGATAATAGATGAAGGATGGAAATCCTCACGTATTCATTCTCACGGCCAGTTATTGTGCTCTCCCCACAGTCACTGAAAGGCAGTGAAACACCACATTCAAGTGATCAAACCTGTGATAATCTTGGTTGAGACGACAGGCAAGAGATGATAGCATGCTGATAATGTCATTGGAGCAGTAAACTAGAGGTTAATGCTCTGGAGAAATTGGTTCAATTTGCACCATCACTGCCGATTGGAACTAGAATTCCGTTCCTAAGTCTTGGATTGTAACCTAGGCTCAGCTTTGGTGAACATGAAGTATTGATTGATATAAAAACCCCACCTGGTTCACTATTGACCTTTCACTAAAGAAATCTTTACCTGCTCTGGCCTCCTTGTGACTCCAGACCTACAGAAATGTGATTGACTCTTAAATGATCTAGCAGGCTACTTAGATGGGGTGCAATCACCCACTATTGAATGCTTTACATGAAAGATGAGTGGGCAACCACTAATTGGGAACAATCATCCTGAGGGAGTTGACACATTCAAGAGAAGGAAGGACAACATTTAGAGAAAAAAGTTCCTTGGATATCAAGGAGATCATTTTACACATTTAAAAACAAACAGAATATTTGAAGAGCAATCTCTTTCTTTCCTTCCCAAGCAAGCTTGATCAGCATTCCTTGGATAAAGGAATGGGAAACATGAGAAATCAATAACAAGCACCTTATGACAAACTCCATCTGTTGAATGGCAGACTTTGAACAACCACAAAGAGTGGTCCTTTCTAAAGGGTTCAGGGCAAGCCACTCCCCTTTCAGTGCCAATCTCCACCAGTGAGGTCCCAGTACAAACCACTTGTGTGTTTGTGAAGAAACAGACAATGCTTCACATTGTCAGGGAGCAACTCCTCTACAGATTAAATGGCAGACTAAATTACTTTAAACTCAGTAAATGGGATGGTGATTGCTTAGCTTCAGAGATTTGCAATTGCAAAATATATCATTGAAATACTGCAAAGCAATATGAACCACCAAAATCACTGGCAGTGGTGTTTTCAAACTGTTCACGTGGAAGTGCTTTCATGCCAGTACTAATGGAATCATGCCAAAGTAATTGGATTCATACCAATGTAATTGAACAACAAACTAGATGCCAAATCATTTCCATTCTGCTCGTAATGCACACAACAGCATTACTGCATGACGGATTCTAAATAAACAGCACTTGTACAAATATTGACCAGTAGATGCAAAACAAGTGCGAGACAAAAACGAAGTGTGGAAATGTCCCTTTGAGACTGTCTAAATGGTCTTGGAACAAATGTGAAGAGACTAGCTGTAATGTTCTAATGCTGGGTTTCTGCAATAGTCAAGGCAACATTACAAGGAACTTCAAGCAGTGTACACTGAACTCAGTTTGATTCCCTAGCAGCACTGGTTTAGATGCATTCTTGTATAACTGGGCAAAGAATGCTGTTATCCCTTAATTAAGGGCAAGTATACAAACAGCTTCCTTTACCATCTTCACTCCTGCTAATTTGCCAACCCTCGAACTTTTATAAATTCAAAAATGCATTTGAGAAGACCTCAAATCCATTTTTGGAGTTTCCTCGACTCACTGGAAAATGTCTTGCATTTACCTAGCACCTTTCACAGCTTCACAATGTTTCAAAGTACTTTATGGTCGATGAAACACTTTTAAAGTGTCACTGTTGTTATGGAGAAAATTGTGAAACAGTTTGATTTGGGGGAATTTGTTGCTTTCCACTGGCACAAGAAATATTTCTGTATTTACTATTAACAACATTCAGCTCATTGAGGCAGGAATGACCTCTCACTACTTTGTTTTTGCAGTTCTACTTACTATGGACTGGTCTAATTTTGTCAAAATGTTTCTCTCCCAAACCACTACACCACAATCAATAAAAGTCATCACCTTACCTGGGTCATATGCATAATCTGGAGGTTCCTGCTTGATGAGCATGGAGTGTGAGAAACAGTGGGTGCTCCCACTGCCAATCGGGTTTCCCTGCTCATACATCGGGTCCTGGTACTCCTGCTTGTAACTTTGCTGTGGGTATGGAACACAGGGCTCAGACATTTGCCGCTGGTATGCCAAAGGTGCTTCCCTGTTCATGCCCTGGGAGGAATGGAAGCGATGACAGAGCTCCAAAGGCTGTTGTTGAAATTGTGAACTGGGGACAAATAACAAAATCAACTATTAAGAAAGCACAGTGACCCATGTGAGACTTATGAATCTTCCCCTCACCAACCCACTGAAACGACTTTAGCATCCTTCTTGTTGCTTTCTAGACACTTATCTATGCTACTTAACTCGGTAATCTGCCTGTATTGCTTGCAAGACAAAGCTTTTCACTGTGCCTTGGTACACGTGACAATAAATTCAATTTAATTCACACTTCCATGGACTCGATCCACCTTCCATGGACAATCTCCTTAGGTCATGTGTCCTTACTCTTCATCCTTTGCCCCAACTGCCCCTAAATTGGTCTTTAAAATGCACTATATGTTTATTTAGTTGATGAAAGCAAGAATCTGGAACACTGCAAAAATACACAGACTGGAGTAGACAACGGCCATTCAGCCTGCTAAGCCTACTCTGTCCAGAGATCACATCAGTTTGCTTTCATAGATGGCCTCCCTCCAACACCACCTCAATATCATCTTTTGTTTTGTTGCTTTTGGTGATGCTGAGGGATTCAGGGTTAGACAACTAAGACCAGAATTGGGAGTCAAAATTATCAGCTATCCATGATCCAACTGAATTGGCCAATGGGTCAAAGGGGCTGAACTATCTCCTCATATTGCTATATTAAGGAACACCAATTTCTTTTCCCTAAATTACCTGAAAAATATCAAGCATTATGAAAATAAGAAATACCAGCCAATCTTTTGAACATGTTCCTTACTGTCGTAGCACAGTGTAGCTTTTACATGCTCCAGAGTATGAAATCAGGTCATACGTTGAATTTTATATCATCATTAATAAAATTGTACAGCAGATAAAAGAAACCTTTGCATCAACTCAGGATATATAAAATCTCCATAAAAGATTTCTCAGGCCCTTGTTTAAAGTGTTATGATTTTCTGATTTTGCCTATTGTGATCTTATAGGATTTTACTCATCAAGTTTTAAGTTACGTTTCAATTTACTGTTCAGCTGCCCAACTTGGAACTGCTATCACATCAAAGCCAGCGTGTGTTAGCATGGAAAGCCTTTCAGCAATATTGCTACTTCTGACCGAACAAAGAAATGCTGGGTTTTCCTCATAAATCAGGACTCCCAGGCCACTCCAGGTGTAAAGGTTTCCATCCAAAACCAAGCAGACATTAGGCAAAAAGGACACATGTTATACTGGGATCAGAAGTGTTCCATGTTAAGCTAAGGTATTCCAGGTATTCTCAAATTCAACTAAATGCAAACCTTCCTCGGCTCAAAACAAACGGTCAGAGACAAATGCTGCAAAAATGACAGCATGAAACTTTTTCAGATTGGAAACTTCTAAACTTAAATACAATAGTACTCCCTCTAATAACTGCTACTGGATTCCAAACAAAATGCTTCACATGAATTATGTTACATTAAATTGTGGTACACTAACTACAATGCAAACAAACAGAGGCATGGTCAATGAATTCCAATTGATAGTACCAGTGACCCATTGTAGGAGTAAGGGGCATTTCATCATTAAAACATTCAAATAATTTTATTGCTTTTTGAATCAAAGTTATGTGAAACTCAAAGACAATAGGAGATCTTCAAATCTGTACCTGTGGTCCATTGGGAATCGGCCATTGGTTATGGACTGTGTGGGTGTATGGAGATTCACAAAGCCGTGCTCCCGTCTGGGATTCACCGTGGACTTACTGCAGGGTTGTTGTAATGGAGTATTTGAAGGGGTCCCTGGAGGTGGGGAGTTGAGACCAACATGTGGCTTTTTCTCATAGGCACTACATAAAGTGAAACAAATGACTTGATTAGCTAAACGTTTTCTTTAACATCTTAGTATCAATTCATTATATCTATGCCATGATTAAAGGCTTATTATTATGTTTTGGACATTCCTTCAGCCTGTCATGAAAAGGATATTGTACCTCACCAAATAATTTCTTTCCAATATAATTTCAAAGCTTCCATTTTGGCTCCTTCCCCATCATTTACGAGGTATATCTCAACTACATCATTAAGCATAAATCCTGCTTTTACAGGGACACAAATGAGAATCAATTCTACCTCTCCCCACTTCCACCTACCAATCTCATGGCTGCAAGTATTCTTTTCAATTACATGCCTGGTAGGAAGACGGAGGGGAGCCACAATTGTATCCAGCTCAGTGGTGGCCAGGTCTATATTCCAATTAGCAAACACATGCTTCGAGCATGGATTTCAAGAGGCTCCCTTGCTGTCGACGTATGCCAATTCCAGACATGTGCTTAAGCTCGACTGACTTCAGATATCAAACTCTCTTTTCTCCGCTTCTGCTGTATCATTGACCTTCAGCTTATCTCATCTCTGTTGACAACTCTTTTTTTTTTACACCTTGAGATTTAACTTGGACACAGTCTTACAGCAAGATACCCCCTTGGAGACATTATAACTCAGTTTCACCTCCATCAACTCCATTGACCCACCCATTCCTTTTCCTACTCCAGACAAGTTAATGTTAGGACCAGTGTTGTTTTTTTTTTAAAGCCTTCTTTGGCAATCTCCTTCTGTCATACATCCTCGTATACATCTGTTATTTACTGTTTCTCTATTCTTTATACCTCTCCACAGTGAATTACTGAAACCTTATTCTTTGGAATCCTCTCCCCAGATTCTTGCCAATATTTCTTTTCCTGGAAACTCTTGGGATCAAGGACTCCATTTGGCCTAATTTTTCAAATGTTCTTTCTTGCTGAACTTTCTTTCCCGCTCAATACTGTATAGGTGCGTGGAAATGTGAGAGTCACATAGCACAGAGACAGACCCTTCTCTTCAATTTGTCCTTACCAACTAGACATCCCAATCTGACCTCGTCCCATTTGACAGTATTTGGCTCTGATCCCTCTAAACGCTTTCTATTCATGTACCTATCCAGATGCTTTATACATATTATAATTGGATCAGCCTCTACTACTTCCTTTGGTAGCTTGTTCAATACACGCACCACTTGCTGCATGAAAACCGACTCCTCGGGTCTTTTTAAAATCTTTCCCCTCTCACCCTAAACCTATGCTCTTTTGGATTCCCCCATCCTTGAAGAAAGACATTGGCTATTTATCCTATCCATGCCCCTCATGATTTTATACACCTCTAAGGTCACCCCTCAGTCTCCGATGCTCCAGGGGAAAAAAAAAGTCCCAGTCTGTTCAGCGTCTCCCTATAATTCAAACCCTCCAGTTCTGGCAACATCTTGTAAATCTTTCCTGCACCCTTTCAAGTTTAACAAATCTTTCCCACAAAGGCAACCAGGACTGTACGCAGTATTCTAAAAGTGGCCTCACCAATGTCCTATGCAGCTGCAACATAACATCCCTACTCTTATACTCAGTGCACTGACCAACAAAGGCAAGCATGCCAAATGTCTTCTTCATCACCTTGTCTAGCTGCGACTCTATTTTCACAGAACTGTGCACCTGCACTCCTAGGTCTTGTTTGGCAACACTCCCCAGGACCCTACATTAACTGCGGAAATCCTGCCTTGATATGCCTTACCAAAATGCAAAACCTCACATTTATCTAAATTAGACTCCATCTGTCACTCCTTGCCCAGGCCCATCTGATCAAGTTCCAGTTGTACAGAGATAAATCTTCTTGGCGGTCCACTACACCACCTATTTTGTTGTCATCTGCAAACTTACTAACCATATATCCTATACACACATTCGAATCATGTATATAATTAGAATGGATACTGGATTTTAAGATCTATGGCCCCAGGCACCAAAGTTTATTTCAATTCTACCACTTTTGCTGTTAGATCGGCTGCATTTGAAACACAAATGTTGAAGCCAGAATCACAGAGCACCTCAATTTATTTTCCAGGTCTAGCATACAAGTATAGTACTGTATTTATTGTTAATACAGTGATCACTGCTGGTTTGCAGAAAGAAGGCTACTGAAATACTAGTGTCACATCAAAATCTTCATTTTAACTTATAAAAATATAACATAAATCATCTTCATACAGGGTCCTTTAGTTGTGTTGTGTATAGAGGTAAGAAACTTAGTGAGCATTGCCTTTATAGAGATTATTTTGTAGATGCTGTTGTTGCTTCATGCAACTGCACCAAGTCACCAGGCACATCCCAATAGTATTAATGATAGTAATTTCAGCCAATGTGCACATACTGGAACTGCACAATGCTAGTTTAGCCTCCAAGAGGAAATTGTTGAGCTTAATACAAACTTTTTAGCTTGCTTTAATCATGCATGAAAAATTCCTCATTCACCCTTTACTAATGCATCCTGTAGTGGATTGAATCACATTCATAAGGAATGTCTGTTGCCAATGAATTTCAGCACTGGGAGTACTAGAAAACAGACCCTTCGGTCCAACCCGTCCATGCCGACCAGATATCCTAACCTAATGTAGTCTCACCTACTGGTACACGGCCCATATCCCTCAAAACCCTTTCTATTCGTATACCCATCCAGATGCCTTTTAAATGTTGTAATTGTACTAGCCTCCACCATTTCCTCTAGCAGCTTATTCCATACACGTCCCACCCTCTGCATGAAAACGTTGCCCCTCAGGTCCCTTTTATATCTTTCCCCTCTCACCCTAAACCTATTCCCTCTAGTTCTGGACTCCCCGACCCCAGGGAAAAGACCTTGTCCATTTATCCTATCCATGCCCTTCATGATTTTATAAGCCTCTATAAGGTCACCCCTCAGCCTCAGACACTCCATGGAAAACAGCCTCAGTCTATTCAACTTCTCCCTTTAGCTCAAATCCTCCAAACCTGGCAACATCCTTGTAAATCTTTTCCGAACCCTTTCAGGTTTCACAACATCCTTCCTATCGGAAAGGAGACCACAATTGCACACAATATTTCAAACGTTCTGTATAGCCGCAATATGACCTCTCAACTCCTGTACTCAATACTCTGACCAATAAAGGAAAGCATACCAAACACCTTATTCACTATCTGATCTACCTGCGACTCCACTTTCAAGAAAGTATGAACCTGCACTCCAAGGTCTCTTTGTTCAGCAACACTCCAGACGACCTTACCATGAAGTGTATAAGTCCTGCTAAGATTTGCTTTCCCAAAGTGCAGCACCTCGCATTTATCTACATTAAACTCCATCTACCACTTCTCCGCCCATTAGCCCATCTGCAAATCTGACTAAAAGTAAAGGTACAATCAAAATGCGGGAAGTAGCAAAGAAATGTCACTCTGTATCGCTGTCTTCTCTATTTCTGTTAGAGCCATGAACAAAACAGCAAGGTTTGGAAAGCATTCGGCCTGAATATTCAAAAGTATTTAGGACAAAAAGAACTAGAATTTGTGCTCTGGAAAGTTTCAAGGATACAGATAGTTTGTGGCATGAACGTTGGCCGAATTCAGCTTTAGAAAGGTAAGAAGAATTTTACTTGATGCATTCCCTCTCGATACCATTTCTGTACATTTTACACGGCAGTCTGAATGCTAGCCCAAGTCAGAGTGTTACTTTGTAATGCTGCTTCACCACTTCATGTTTAATATACTCTTTGATGAGGAAAGTGATGCAGAGAGTCGGTCACTGATGCTGGATCCCAACCTACGCTTTGAATTAAGTTGTGTATATCGGGGGGAGAAAAAAAAAAAGTGAGGACTG
The DNA here is from genome assembly GCF_004010195.1 of Chiloscyllium plagiosum. Lineage (NCBI taxonomy): Eukaryota > Metazoa > Chordata > Chondrichthyes > Orectolobiformes > Hemiscylliidae > Chiloscyllium > Chiloscyllium plagiosum. Next base: position 16,200,833 of record NC_057742.1, read on the forward strand.
CAGGTCAGAGTTGAAAAATGTGGCACTGGAAAAACACAGCATCCTTCGATGTGCTGTGCTTTTCCAGCACCACACTTTTCTACTTCGATATATAGAGGTCAGTTAGCTCAGGTGGTTGGACGGCTGGTTTGCAATGCAGAGTGACAACAACATCGTGGTTCAATTCCTGCTCTAGCTGAGGTCACCGTTAAGGATTCTCCTTCCCCAAGTTTCCCTTCACCCTGAGGCATGGTGACCCTCACGTTGAACGGCCAGTCATCTCTAATTGGAGAGCATCTGGTAAGACCATGGAGACTTTATTTTTCACAGTTTTCCTTTTGTCATTTATCACAGATACCTTTTCCCTCCTGCACATCATACAATCCACCATTGCTGGCCTGGAACAAAATGTTTTTGACCACAGGTATCACTGCAAGTCTTGTCAATGCTGTTGTATTGGCAACCCGTGAGGCAATAGGTTGAATTGAGCTGTCTCCATGCCTCATATCAAGTTGGAAAACTATAGACATTGGGATGCTTATAGTACAAAAATTTGTTGAGACAAAGAGACTGAACCTGGAGACACCCAGTCCAAATCGAAACACCACTTGCAAAGCTACCAGACGACATTTGTAGATTAGGTCTTTACATTAAATACCAGCCATGACAGAATGCCAATAACTATTTACAATTATTATGCAGGCATACCCTGACTCATTTCATATCTGTTTATAGATTAATGTGAATAAAATAGCTGATGTATTAATCATCAGCTATTTCTAGAAGAATGAAGTTGAAGTTGCCATGAAGTAAAGAAAAACAAAATTATCCACATGTTCCGCTTCCTTGGGAAAAAAAAGCCAACCCTGTTAATATCAGAAATAGTTACAAACTTTGGAACTGAATTCCTAGGAAATGATTAAAATGATGCTTGTGCGGATGTGCAAATTAATTTTACATTGAGAGCTTGTGCTAAGGTCACCTATTGTCTTTTGATTTCCTTTATTAAGTCCAAATTTCCACACAGCCTGCCTACGTATTTTATAGGACCAAAGATAGGGAGATGAAGCAAAAAATAAAAACAGAAATAGCCCTCATACTACTATTTCCCTCAACTTCTATGTCACTCTTCCTGCTCTCTCTCAAACTAGAGACCTTGGCCTTATACTTAGATTTAACCACAGGAAGAAAATAATAGGAATTGTATGACTTTAATGAATGAATGTTATAAATATTACAACGTGTAATGGCAATAGTGGAATGAAGTCATTTGTGAGAGTTTTCCCATCAAAGAAACAAGAGAATTTGAAGTAATTGGGAATAAAATCAAAGCATCAATGGGAATATTCTCCAAGGACCAGAGCTACCCATTTTGTTATCATACAAACAAAGAAAATAGGAACAGGAGTAGACCATTCAGCCTCGGAGCTCGCTCCTCCATTCAATATGATCATGGCTGATCATGTCATTCAGTACCCTGTTCCTACTTTTGCCCCATACCCTTTGATCCCTATTTAAAGTTTGGCATGGAAGCCAGCAACATAATTTTCACTAAGATACAAAAAGTATTGTTTTGCATACTTTTTCAGCCTCTGCTCTATGAAGACAAAGATCAGTACTTTTTAGAAAAGGCAGAATGTGAATGAAACATTAACTCTTTCTATCACACCATTCTTCTGTGATTTACAGTAACAACCCATAACACTAACCTGGCATAAAGGCACTGTTCCCCATTGTTGTAGTGGAATGATTGCTTGTGACGACAAGACAAGTTTGGGTTAGAAATGGGACTCTGGGGCTCCTTTTTAATCTTCAGTGTGGGGCTGTGAAAAGCCACTGTTGGAAGGAAAATATTAAATGGTGGTTATTAATTGTCTTACAAAACTTTATTCTCTTCAATTCTATATGTTCAGCAGAACTCTGATCAATGTATCAGCACTACCTTAAATGAAATAATTTCCAGATGTCACAGGAATCTTATGCTGCTGTTACAGATCTCAGTTACCAATAAACAATTCAGTATATTATTGTTCATATCGGAAACTAGAAAAAAAGTGAACTTTCTCAGACACCTCCAAGACTACTAGGAGAAAGTGAGGACTGCAGATGCTGGGGATCAGAGTCAAAAAGTGTGGCGCTGGAAAAGCATAGCGGGTTAGGCAGCATCCTAGGAACAGGAGAGTCAACGTTTCGACCATAAGCCCTTTATCAGGAATGCTTGGGGGGGCAAGGGGTTGAGAGATAAATGGGAGAGGTTAGGGCTCGGGGGAAGATAGCTAGGAATGCAATAGGTGGATGAAGGTGGGAGTGAAGGTCATAGGTCGGAGTAGAGGGTGGAGCAGATAGGTGGGAAGATTGACTGGTAGGACAGTTCGAGAGGAAAGAGCCAAGTTGAAGGTTTGGATCTGGGATAAGGTGGGGGTGGGGGGGGGGGGGGGGGGGGGAGGAGATGAGGTAACTGGTAAAGTCCACATTGATGCTATGTGTACTGCCTCCTGGTCACAGTTCAGACTGAAATTCTACAATATACATTTGAAAAAAAAAAGAGAAAACTTTTAGTGCTACTGTACATCAAGTGTACATAGGAGAAACATGTTTGAAGTCATAACAGTTAGATAATTATAAACAATTAAATTATTTGGAAGAAATTTACATTATTGGTATTTAATGGAGAATTTTGTCAGCTTATTTAAGCAGATATTGCTGAGTCTAGATATAAAAACACTATTATTATGCAACTCTGCTATTAAAAACATACAATTGCAAAGCATGTGTACATAGGTTTACTAACCAGATTACTGGTCCTTGTACAGAATATTGTAAATTTCACCTGAAGAAATCAGAGTCAGCAGAAGACAAAAACACAGACTAAGCATCAGGGGCAACCTGGATGGCACAATGCTACAATTCCCTTTGCATCCCCATAGCTCAAGGTGCTGGCTTTGGCTGAGCCTCCAAGTCAGATATATTGTGGTTTCAAGTTACTCTCCAGAAAGTTGAACTCAAGATGCAGGCTGACATTTCAGTGCAGCAGTCATAGCCATAGAGACAGAACTGTAGAGAGCAGACCTTTTGGTCCAACTCGTCCATGCCGACCAGACATTCTAAATAAATCTAGTCCCATTTGCCAGCATTTGGCCCTAGCCCTCAACTCTTCCTATTCATATACCATCCAGATACCTTTTAATTGTACCAGCATTTCCTCTGGCAGCTCTTCCATACATGCACCACACTGCGTGAAAAAGTTACCCCTTAGGTCTCTTTTATATCTTTCCCCTCTCATCCTAAACCTTGCCTTGTAGTTTTGGTCTCCCCCACCCCAGGGAAAAGACTTTGTCTATTTATCCTATCCATGCCCCTCATGATTTTATAAACCTCCCAAAGGTCATCCCTCAGCCTCCGATGTTCCAGAGAAAACAGCCCCAGCCTATTTAGCTTCTCCCTTTTGCTCAAACCTTCCAAACCTGGCAACGTCCTTGTAAATCTTTTCTGAACCCTTTCGAGTTTCACAACAGCCTCTCTATAGCAGGGAAACTAGAATTGCACACAATATTCCAAAAGTGGCCTAATCAATGTCCTGTACACTGCAACATAACCTTCCAATTCCTGTACTCAATGCATTGACTGATAAAGGCGAGCATACTAAACACCTTTTTCACCATCCTATCTACCTGCGACTCCAATTTCAAGGAACTACGAACTTGCACTCTTTGTTGTGCAACACTCCTGAGGACCTTACCATGAAGTGTATAAGTCCTGCCCTGATTTGCCTTTCCAAAATGCAGCACCTCACATTTACCTAAATTGAACTCCACCTGCCACTTCTCAGCCTATTGGCCCCTCTGATCAAGACCCAGTTATAATCGGAGGTAAACTTCTTTGCTGTCCACTATACCTCCAATTTTGGTGTCATCTGCAAATTTACTAACTATACCTCATGTATTCATATCCAAATCATTTATGTAAATGATGAAAAGCAGTGGACCCAGCACCGATCCTTGTGGCAGTCCACTGGTCACAGACTTCCAGTCTGACAAGCAACCCTCCACCACCAGCCTCTGTCTTCTACCTTTGAACCAGTTCTGTATCCAAATGGCAAGTTCTCTCTGTATTCCATGTGATCTCACCTTGCTAACTAATCTATGTTGATGAACCTTGTCAAACGTCTTACCGAAGTCCATACAAATCACGTCCGCTGCTCTGCCCTCATCAATCCTCTTCATTACTTCCTCAAAAAAACTCAATCAAGTTGTTGAGTTCTGTAACAGGTACTTTTTTCAGATGAGATATTAAGCCAGTATCAGGTTTTTTAAACAGCCCCCTCAGATAGGTTACAATGATCAAGGCCAGTGCCTTGCCGAACATTCAGTTTTCAACCAGCATAATTGAAACTGCTCATTAGTACACCGCAGTGTGAAAATTGGCTGCCATGATCCCTCCATTATTACGGTGACTGTACTGCAAAAGGACATCATTGGCCGTAAAGGGTATCTGAAAGTCACAAAAGACACTATACAAATGCAAGCCATTTTCCTTTAGACTCTTGATTATAATTTTATACCATCACAGTAGAATAGAATTTTGATTGGTAGCAATCAACCCAAAGGAAATAATTAACTGTTCACACTTATAGCTGTCACAAGTCTCACTAGGAGATAATGATCTGATGCATGCACTGACGTTGCTTTGCCAGCTGAATGCCAGTCAATTACTCATATCAACCTGCTGCTTCCAGCTGCAGTGATAATGCTGCAGTAGCCTGTACCATGTAATACAACTAGAACTAGCCCTGTAAAGTTTCTATTTGGCTACAATCTTTCGAACAATATGAACCTGCGAACAGGTAATTGGCCATAGTTGGTAACTAGTCAAATGAGATAATGATGTTCCAAAATGAATGTTGTTTGACCTCATCGTACCCATTTAATGTGACTTCAACTTGTAGCTTACTAATAAGGGAATTGGGATTATACTCAAACATGTTTACACAAATACAATCCAGTCTTGTAGTGCCCTAAATTGCTACTTTTGTATAATGTTTTCTGTTGACATTACAGGGGAGATTCTATAATACTGACAGCAAGAGGAAGCCTCTGTCCCATTAAAAGTTTTGGTTTATGACTTGATCTGCTGAATACTACAGTTACCTCATGAGATCATTTCCACTCTGTCATATCTACAGTAAACTGAAAGGAAAACTCTCAACCTTACGAATCCGAGAACATGTGACTGCAGGATCATTACAGACTTCTCTACACAAAATAGGTAAACCAATTACCTCAAAGTTGTGCCATTTAACTAAGTCGGCAGATCTCTTGGTTAGAAGATTGATTTGTATCTCCATATCTAGATGGAGCTCTTCATCATAAAGAGATGCTTCAGTACAGAGAGAATACTGCACTGACTGCTATGTATGTTAATAGTTCTAAAGGGTAGATGTTGGAGACTGCTCCACCCAATCTATATCATTTTGGCTTGGCTTGGTGTCCAGCTTATGACCCAGAGTCAGGCGCATCATTCGTAGCTCCTGCTGGGTGTAATTACCAAGACCAAACTAACCAGTCTAACGTGCAACTGACATCATGTAATAAACTAAACATTGTTGTGAAGACTAGCTTGTGGCTCATTCCCTACAATTATTAATTAAACAGGATCGTTGATCCAACAGGAAAGAAAGATCATTCATGTTCAGTTGGAACAAAAGTAGGAGAGGAGATTTCCAAAGTCACAAGATACCAATGATTGCTAGCTCAGAGTTGAGAAGCATTTTCTAGAAGCCAATGTGAAGACCTGAAGTTCTAATTTTTGATTGCAGACAAAAATGGGAAGAGTACGGTTTTAAACATCTAGGACTGTGGAAGGCAATACTGTGTTACTAACGCTCATTACAAATGCTATTTACAGTGCTGTATCATCAAGCAGTGGTGAAGCAGGGGCAGCTTACTGCCAATGAGTTGGAGCTGGTGGGTGTGTACACAAACAGATTCAGCTGAAAACAGGTAACTGGTTGGTCTGTAGAATAGTGACCAGAGACCTTCTAGAGATGGAAATGTGTTGCTAGAGAAGCGCAGCAGGTCATGAGTTGGAGCTGGTGGGTGTGTACACAAACAGATTCAGCTGAAAACAGGTAACTGGTTGGTCTGTAGAATAGTGACCAGAGACCTTCTGCCGGTCAACAATTTTGTGATGGGCTCCCAGGTAGTTGAACAGCTTAGGGTGTGAATGAGATGGTCACAAGCTTCTGGACCTCTGGAAATGGAGGTGCAGTCTTTTCTCTACAGTAAAAAAAACATCAAAAGCCTGAAGAGAAACAGCATATTTTCCCTCACCAGTTGCTGTAAGCTATGACTTTTAAACAATTAAGCTGTCCCTAAAATAATAGTAACAATATTAAAGACAAGCCAGAGAAACTTTGAGATGAGGAGCTCCTCAAGCTAAATGTTATTTTTCCTTGTATAGAACATAGAACAGTACGGCACAGAACAGGCCCTTCAGCCCACGATGTTGTGCCGAGCATTAATCCTCATGTATGCACCCTCAAATTTCTGTGACCATATGCATGTCCAGCAGTCTCTTAAATGTCCCCAATGACCTTGCTTCCACAACTGCTGCTGGCAACGCATTCCATGCTCTCACAACTCTGTGTAAAGAACCCGCCTCTGACATCCCCTCTATACTTTCCTCCAACCAGCTTAAAACTATGACCGCTTGTGTTAGCCATTTCTGCCCTGGGTAATAGTCATACAGTCATAGAGATGTACAGCATGGAAACAGACCCTTCGATCCAACCCGTCCATGCCAACCAGATATCCCAACCCAATCTAGTCCCACCTGCCAGCACCCGGCCCATATCCTTCCAAAGCCTTCCGATTCATATACCCATCCAAATGCCTCTTAAATGTTGCAATTGTACCAGCCTCCACCACTTCCTCTGGCAGCTCATTCCATACATATACCACACTCTGTGTGAAAAAGTTACCCTTTAGGTCTCTTTTATATCTTTCCCCTCTCACCCTAAACCTATGCCCTCTAGCTCTGGACTCCCTGACCTCAGGGAAAAGACTTTGCCTATTTATCCTATCCATGCCCCTCA
>NC_057742.1:16210859-16264833 GCF_004010195.1 Chiloscyllium plagiosum
TGGAACATCCAGCAACCATTCCTGCCCCTGAGAAACCCATGTCTCTGTTATGGCCACAACATCATAGCACCAGGTACTGATCCATGCTCTAAGTTCATCGCTTTTATTCCTGATACTCCTTGCGTTAAAGCAAACATACTAAAATTGATCCCTTGGTTCCTTCCCAGAAAGATCCTTCCCACTAGCTGGTCTACCTCTTGCTATTGCCTCATCTGCATCAACTCTCACCTCTGGTATACAGCTCAGGTTCCCACCCCCCTGCCATACTAGTTTAAACCCTCTCGAACTACTCGAGCAAACCTTCCACCCAGGACATTATTCCCCATCCAGTTCAGATGCAACCCGTCCTTCTTGTACAGGTCCCACCTTCCCCAGAAGGCATCCCAATTATCTACATATCTGAAGCCCTCCCTCCTACACCAGCTGCACAGCCATATGTTAAGTTGCGCCTGCTCCCTGTTCCTTGCCTCGCTATCTCGTGGCACCAGTAGTAAACTAGAGAACACTTCTGTTTGTCCTGCTTTGCAGCTTCCATTCTAACTCTCTGAAATCACTTTTTATATCCTCAATCCTTTTTCTGGCTATATCATTAGTGCCAATATGTAACACGATTTCTGGCTGTTCGCCCTCCTCTTTTAGAACCTTATACACCCGGAGATGTCCCGGACCCTGGCACCAGGGAGGCAACATACCTTCCGGGAATCCCGATTCTGACCACAAAATCTCCTGTCGATTCCCCTAACTAGCGAGTCCCCTACCACGAATACTTTTCTATTTTGCCCCCTTCCCTTCTTTGCCAGTGTCAGAAAACTGACTACTATGGCTTTCCTCTGGTAGGTCATATACATCTCAGCAATGTACAGAAGATACCAGATTTATTTGCGAGAGTGTTAGAATACCTCTACAATCACAAAATGCCAGCAATCATGCTTACAGCTCAGCTTCTGTAGTGCCTATTTGTTCTGAATCCACAATCAGGTTTAATTAATCATACTGAATAGATCAGTCACTAGACTTAAACACTGAACAATTGAACAGTATTTTATGGCAAGACATAACCTGCCGATGTTAATGAAGATGATGGGGATTCTGGAGCTGATCCTTTGGCCTCAGGAATACAAAATAGACAGACTGCTATGGTACACTTAAAGCTAGACCAAACCAGAAAACAGTACAAGCTGTGGCCATTAAAACCAGTTAGTTTAACTGGGGTCATTGCAAAATTGTTGGAATCGATTAAGGAAGTAGCAACCGGACATTTAGAAAGTCAAAATGCTATCCATCAGAGATAGCATAGTTTTATGAAGGGTAAATCACTTTGCTTCTTGCATCTTTGAAGAACTCTAGCAAATTAGTCAAAGTGGATAAATATATAGATTAAATATATCCAGACTTTCAGTAGGCATTTGATAAGGTGCCACATGAAAGGCCAATACACAATGTATGATCAAATAGGATTAGGAGAAATAGGTTAGCTTGGATTCAGGATCGGCTTATCAACTGTAGGATAACTGGGTCTTTTTCTGGTTAGCAAGCTGTAAGTAACGGGATGCTGCAGGGTTTGGGTCTTGGGTCCCAACTAATTACAATATGTATTAATGACAGATACAGGACAGAATATACTGGAACCAAATTTACAGATGACATGAAAATAGGTGGAAAAGTAAATTGCAAATGAAGAAATAATAAATTTACAAATGGATACGGATTGGTTAGGTGAATGGGCCAAAATTTGGCAGATGAAGTTGAACGTGCGTAAGTATGAGGTTATCCATTTTGGTTAGGAGAATAAAGAGGCAATTAACTAAATGGAGAGAAAATTCAGAGTGCTTCAGTACCAAGAGATCTGGGTGTCTTCGTACATAGTTGCAGAAATCTAGTATGCGGATACAGCAGATAATAAAGGATGGCAAATGGAATTTTGGTATTTATTTGCTAAAGAAATGGAGACTAAAAAGGTTGGGAAATGTTGCTGCAATTATATGAAGCATTGGTTAGACTGTGTGTGGAATACTCTATACAATATTAGTTGCGTGGAGGAAGGATATAATTGCATTGGAGACAGTTCAGAGAAGGTGACCAGATTAATTCCAGAGATGAAAGGCTTGTCTTATGAAGAGAGTTGAACAAGTTAGTCCTGTACTCACTAGAATTTAAAAGAATGAAAGGAGATCTAATTGAGGTCTAGACGATGCAAAGTGGATTGTCCCTTGTGGGACAATCTAGAACAATTAGTCAAATTAGTTTTAAGCTAAGGGGTGGCAGATTTAAAACACGGGAGGAGGAATTACTTCTCTCAAAAGGGTCATGAATCACTTCTCCAGAGTGCAGCAGATGCAAGCATATGGAGAAATTTAAGGAAGGGATAATAATCTTTTAATTAGTAATGGGTTAAATGCTAACAGGAAATGAGCAAGGAAGTGGAGTTGAGGCAGGGAGGAGATCAGACATGAATGGGGGGAGCAGACTTGAGTGACTCCTACTCCAAGTTAATAATCTGGTCTACTTCCCCAGTTGATGATACTGACTCTTAATGCCAAATCAAGGAGTTTTACAACACGATCTTACTTGGTACTTATTGAGGGATTTGGGCTAGGATAGTCATATTGAGTAAGAGCTGAAAATGTGTTGCTGGAAAAGCGCAGAAGGTCAGGCAGCATCCAAGGAACAGGAGAATTGACGTTTCGGGCATAAGCCCTTCTTCAGGATTCCTGAAGATCTTATGCCCGAAACGTCGATTCTCCTGTTCCTTGGATGCTGCCTGACCTGCTGCGCTTTTCCAGCAACACATTTTCAGCTTTGATCTCCAGCATCTGCAGTCCTCACGTTCTCCTAGTCATATTGAGTAAGACAATTTCATCTGGAGCAGTGGTAGGCACTATAAATAGTTTCAGAACTCCAGGGTGGAATAGAGGGACTCTGTTGCAACATTCTGAGCCAGTAGTTACTGTTGGAAAATGCAAGCTGCCATGGAATTTGGGACAAACTGGCTTGTGATGATTCAAAACGTTTACAGGTTCCCTGTCTCAGCTCATATATGGTGCAAACGTTTTCAGGAGAGAAAAAAGGGAGAAATGCAACATACTAACAGAGACAGGCACTGTTATTATACCGTAATCCCACTGTTCTCCCTGATCATCTCCCAGTTAATCAACTTTTATTAGCAGCAAATAATAAAACAAACAAACAAAAAAATTCTTTGGACCAGCTATCTGGCAAAAGCTAACTTAGTGGACATCACAGACTAGCCCACTATTCCAATCTGTTTAATGTATTTATAGCTGACGGGTTTGCATCTGCCTGTTACACTGCTCAATAATTTAAAAACTTTGATATGCCAGCCCAAAAAACCCTACGACTCATGCTTCAAGAGTTAATGAAAAATACATTACACTTGTGCTGGAATGATGTAGACTGGTTAGATTTATCATTTGGATTGTTATTAGAGAGGAAAAGGCTTAAAACCAAATGATAAACAGATGGGTTTACATCCTCCCCAGACTCTGCATTTGGGGTCACAATAAGCCAGTCAAGAATACACTCAGTACTCCTACTACCATGTACCTTAGCATACAAGGAATGCCCTGGAGAGCATTCACATCCCAGGATACAATTGCTGTTTCAGTAACATGTTTTAGCCAGACTGGGACTTGTTTGCTGTCTTGATACACAGTGAATGTGTAGACTTGGAGACACATTAAACCGTGTGAGAGAGGGGTCTTCTACTGGACTTCCCTAACAAATCATAGGACGGCTTAATTTCCCAAGGAGATTGGCTCCAGGGTGCAGTATTATGAACCCACAAACCTCTTTCTGTGAGAATCCTACACTTTTCTTTGGGGATGCTGATGTCAGGAAAGTGGGAAACCACTCTAACGTTCTCTCAAAAAATATTAATTTGGTTTCTGAGCACATGAAGCTCGGCTGTTGTGGGCCAATAGATTGTATGAAACAAAATAGCCTTCCTCATCCACAGCTGTTAGATGATCTAGGAGCAAAGCAGCAGTAACAACTCCTCACGGTAACCACATGGATCCAGAATTCCAGAACATTAGCTAGCAGCTAATAATTTAACCAACCGACACACTGGAGGAAGATATTAGTATGTTATTTCATTCATCTGTAAATAGATTTCAAACTGTAGTTTATAGCAGAAGTTACAATAAGTCTACTCATTCATTAATTTTATGGTGGCTAATTAAAAACCAGTTAGTTAGAGTAGAAAGTGTTTTCTCACTTTATTTGACAAACACTCTGTAGATGACCGCTTCAGAATTTCCAACAGATTTGATGAGTCCCTCTGTCTGCTCAACCAGTTGTTAAAGATCCATGATAGATTATAAAGAACAGCGAGTACTTCCTCCTCAAACAGGACAAGCAAAACCAGGTGATCTGATCAGACACTTTTCATATACAAGTTGCCACAAATGACAAGTAGCTATTCCTTCCGCCCACTTAACAAATGCCTCAGTTGTAGGGTATTTAAAAGGTGTCTTGTGGATATGATTAAAGTGCTGAACAGAATCATGGAATAGAATTGGGGGCTGATACATCTATTTCAGAGTTGACACAGGTTTGGAGACATACAGCACAGAAACAGACCCTCCGGTCCAATCTGTCCATGCTGACCAGATATGGTAAGCTGACCTAGTCCCATTTGCCATTATTTGGCCCATAGCCTTCAAAACCTATTCTTGTACCCATCCAGATGCCTTTTAAATGCTGTAATTATACCAGCCTCTACCACCGCCTCTGGATGCTGACTCCATACACACACCACCCTCTGCATGAAAATGCTGCCCTGTGGGTCCCTTTTAAATCTTGCTCCTCTCACCTTAAATCTATGCCCTCCAGTTTTGGATTGCCCAACACTGGGGAAAAGATCTTGGCTATTCTCCCTATCCATGCCCCTCACCATTTTATAAACTTGTATAAAAGGGCGCCTTTCAACCTCTGATGCTTCAGGAAAACAGCCGTAGCCTATTCAGCCTCTCCCTGCAGCTCAAACCCTCCATCCTGACAACATCAGTGTCAATATTTCCTGAACCATTTCAAGTTTTACAACATCTTTCCTATATCAGAGAGCAGAATTGGTCTCCCTAATGTCCTGTTTAGATGCAAGTTCAATCTTGTTTCTATAAGCTTAGCAGTGAAAATCCAAATGTGTCTTTTCTGTCTCTTTAAAAATGAGCTCCCTTGCTCTTTTCCAAAAGGTCAATCAATGGTTTCCCTTTAAGTGGTTATCCAATTATTGAGGGGGGACCTTACTGAGGTTTATAAAATCATGAGAAGCATAGGAAAGTTGACAAGTGTCTTTTCCCTAGGGTGGTGGAGTTCAAAACTAGGGGGCATATTTTTAAGGTGAGAGGAGAAAGATTTTAAAAGAACACGATGGGCAACTTTTTTGACACAGAGAGAGGCTAGTGTGTGGAATGACCTGCCAGAAGCAGTGATGGTGCAGGTACTGTTACAGCTTTTAAAAAGACATTTGGATAAGTGCACGATTGGAAAGGTTTGGAGGGATATGGGCCAAGTGCAGGCAGGTGGGACGTTTAGTTTAGGAACATAGTTGGCATAGACTGGTTGAACTGAAGAGTCTCTTTCCATACTGTGTGACTCTAATTTCCATTTGCATGTACTTATTGAATCTACCATCCTTTCAGGCTACGAGCCCGAGATTATAATAACTTGCTGCAAGAGAAATAAAAGCCTCTGAGAAAGCCATTCAACCCATCCTGTTTGTGCTGGCTTGCTGAATGTCTCATTCTCCTGCATTCACTCGCAATCCAGCATACACTTCTTTGTCATAAGAGAATCCAATTCCCTTTTCACTACTTTGATTCAATCTGCTTCCACCACAGGCAGGCAGTACATTTCAGATCTTACCCACACACTGCATTATTCTAAATCATTTGATTTTTACAAATTATGTTAAATCTGGGCTTATTAGTGGAAGCTATTTCCTCCCTATTTACATTAATCAGATGATTTGTCTTACTTTTACATTACATTACATTACAGTGTGGAAACAGGCCCTTCGGCCCAACAAGTCCACACCGACCCGCCGAAGCGTAACCCACCCATACCCCTACATTTACCTCTTACCTAACACTACGGGCAATTTAACATGGCCAATTCACTTGACCTGACCTGCACATCTTTGGACTGTGGGAGGAAACCGGAGCACCCGGAGGAAACCCATGCAGACACGGGGAGAATGTGCAAACTCCACACAGTCAGTCGCCTGAGGCGGGAATTGAACCCGGGTCTCTGGCGCTGTGAGGCAGCAGTGCTAACCACTGTGCCGCCCACATTATTCAATATCATATCTCCTCTCAGCCTTCTCTTCTGAAGAAAATATAATTTCTCCAATAAAAAAGTAAACAGAATCCAAAATTCTCAATGTCTCAGCACCTGTGGAGGTCAACAAGTTCACCAGTTCTGATGAATGATCATCAATATGAAACATTAAAATCTTCCTTTGCATAGATGCTGCCCAATATGAAGTCTGCAGCTTACTTTTGTTCTCATTTAAAGTTTTCCAGCATCCTCAGTATTTTCCTTTTGTAGTAGTGTACAGTTTCTTCAATTTATCTCCGGAATTGAAATTCCCCCAAACCTGGAGCAGTTCTCATGAATCTTCCCTTCCCTAAAATGTTGCACTCAGAAATGGATGGCAACTCCAACTGAAACTGAACTGGTGTCTTGTACAAGTTCAACATAACCTCCTTGCTCTTGTCTTCCATGTGCCTTTTAGCAGAGCCGACAATACCATATACTTTAATTAACTGCTCTCCCACAATCTGTCCTCCCACATTTAATGAATTATGCTCATCTACACCCAGGTCCATCTGCTCCTGAAACCCCTTTTTAAAAATATTGTCCCTTCCTACTAAAATCAATCATTTCCCATTTATTTGCATTGAGCTTTATTTAAAAAAATAGAAAATCACTCATGGGATGTGGGTGTTATTGCCTGGCCAGCATTCATCGCCTGTCCCTCACTGCTCTTGAGAAAGTGGTGGTGAGCTGTCTTTTTTAACCACTGCAGTCCATTTGGCACTTGTCAGTCCATTCCACCAACCAGTCCATTTCCTGCTGAACTTAAAGATAATCGTTCTCATGGTTCACTGACAAGTTTTAAATTGTGTCTTATACAGAAAAGGTCCAGGTCATTAATATACATCAGGAAAAGCAAGTGTCCCAATAATGACTCCTGAGAAACTCCACTCCATTGAAAAACATGCATTAACCTCTACTTTCTGTCACTCATCCAATTTCACATTCATGTTGCTACTGTCCCATTTATTCCTGGAGCCATAACTTTGCAACCAAGTCTACCGTACAGCTCCAAATCAATTGGCTTTTGAAGTCCACGTGCACTATTGAGAGGATCACCCATATCAACAGTAATTTTTCCAGAAAGTCCAGTAACTTTATGATACCGGAAATCAGTGTTGGCTTTCCTTGATGACTGCATAATTGTCCATGTAATGATTACATTTTGTTCCAAACTAATGTTTTTGGAATTTCCTGCTCAACCAAAGTCAAAGCGACTGATCAGTGGTTGCTAGGTTATCTTTACGCCTTTTTTTGAGGGAGGATGCGACATTCACTGACCTTCTGCCACCAGAAACAGTTGCTCCAATGTGTCCTATCAAACTTAATATCTTTGTTAAATATTTAGTAAATACTTCATATCATTAAGTTATATTAAATCTGCACCAGAATGATATTAGATTAGATTAGATTACTTACAGCATGGAAACCGGCCCTTCAGCCCAACAAGTCCACACCGACCCTCTGAAGAGCACGTCACCCAGACCCAATCCCCATATTGACTTGTATATTTCTAATTTTCGCTGGCCTTTCCTCCCACAGCAACTCCCTTTAAGATACTTACTTGTGCTAGCTGTTGGGTCACGGATCCAAACATACTCCAACAACAAATTCCAAGTGGCCATTAATTACATTGCGATTCTTGACCAGCAGAGATGGAAAGATACTGGACTGAGCAGCACAACCGACAAGATCGACCTGCCTTCCACAGAGGTCATCAGATCGCTAGGAAGAGCAAAAACCAATGCAGGTTGTTCCTTCTCTAAAATTGGAGACATAATACTAATATTCTGACACTGCTACAGTTGAAATTAGCAACTAGAGTAAGGGCTGATATTACACTCAACAATGTCCTGGTCTTTCCAGCTCAAGGAGTAAGGTATGAACTTGATGAGACACTGTGGTGGTGGGGAGGTGGCGGGGCAGTGGAAACTGAGTGCATTAAAGATATAATTAGAATGATCTAAATTACATACAAATAGAATTAGATTTATTACAAAGTCATAATTGGTATGAGTTATTTGAGTAGAAATACATAACACTATAAATTCTCCACAGGGTAATGTGAGTTAGGATCATTCAAAAAGAAAGTTGCAGATATTATATCTTTTTAAAAAGAAGAAGTCACAAATGCATTTAGAGTTTAGCCCTCTACCAATGGTTGGTAAGTCATTGTTGAGTGGAAATGACACAAAGAGATCAGGAGAGATGCAGGTATAAACATGGCAATTTCTTATAGTTAAGAAGTCAAAGGGGGAAGTATAGTGAACGTCGGCGCCCCTGGGTAGGAAGCGGAAACATAAATCTGCTGGGAGTTAATATCGTTTGGAGGAGTGGTCTACAGCGTCAAATAGGATGTTAGCACAGACTCTCATATATAATAAATAGCAAGAGTAGACCATTCTGCCCTTTGATCCTGTTCTGCTGTTTCATATACCCACAGACAATCTGATTATGATCTCTGAGATTTTCTTTCACAATGTTCAACTCGCTTGTAGATCAGAAATTGGTCTAATTCAACCTCTTGCATGCATCAAATAGGCCAAAATAGAATATTTGTAAAGATTAAATGGGCTTCATGAAAGAAATTCCTCCTAATCTCACTCTTAAAATGGAGACTCCTTATTTTTAAGTAATGTCCTCCTAGTACTAATTTGCTCATCGGTTTGTAGGAAGAGTGGGGCGAAGAAAGAGGTACTCTCAGCAACTACCATGGTTAGCCCAGTGGATCAGTGGTTCACACTGCTGCCTCACAGTGCCAGGGATCTGGGTTCGATTCCAGCTTTGGATGACTGAGTAGAGTTTGCACATTTTCTCCGTCTGTGTAGGTTTCCTTCAACAGTCCAAAGATGTGAAGGTTAGATAGTTTGGCTGTGCTACGTTACCCATAGCGTCTTGGGTTGTGCAAGCTGGGTGGATTAGCCATGAGAAACACATGGTGACAGGAATAGGGTAATGGTAGGTTTGGGTGCAACGCTTTAGAGAATGGCTGTGGACTGGATGGGACAAATGGCCTGCTTCCACACTGTAGGGATTCTATGAACAACTTTGTCAAATCCCTTCAGAATCCTTAGCGTTCTTCTGAACTCAAATGAGTACAAGGCCAACCTGCTCAACTTTTCCCTACATGATAACCCTTCCACCTCATAAATATAAAAAAAAATGGGCAACTGAGAGAAAAGAGAGTTCTGCTAGATTCGATGAAATTATTCCAGCATGACTCAGCACCTTTTTAGAAGGAGGAAGAAATAAAATACCACATTTCCCAATTGATTCGTATTGCAAATTCCTTTGACAGACAGGTTAAGTGGGCCCTGGAGTGGAGCATTAAATTCTAGTACCAGTTTTATCTGAAAGAAAAAAATTTACAAAAAGGAGTCTGGATTGGTAGATAACCTGCCAATGATAGCATTGACTTACCATAAAGCTTCAACGTCAATGTAATGTAAGTACAATGCCATATTAAAGGGAAATTACTGATTAAAGAGTGATATTTAAATCCCATATGTGCATACACAATATGAATTGGAGGGATAATGCTTTCATCATGTTTAATGATTAGCTCCATCATACTTTCAAATGATTACCCACGCCATATTTTATGACTGGGTGCAGAAACGATGCTGTAATAACTGGCTAGTAGCTTGAAATTGACATGATTTATATTTAAAGAAAGTGTTTGAGAATACTGGACTTATTTTTAGCAGCTGGGTGCTGTCAGAAATAATTTGCCTTCAGCAAAGAAAGGAAGGAACCTGGTGTTAAACTGGTCATCTCTCTCTCTCCACTCAGCACCACATATCTCAACCACTCTTTAACCATTTCCACGTTGAATCTCAAGCGCATGTTATTCTTTCTTGTCACTTATAGATGTATAGCTACTTTCTCACCACATGCCCAACAAGATCAAGCCTGACCAGTGAACAGCTTGCATTCGTTCAGACAATTCTTCTCAGCTTTAGATGTTAAGCACTAATCTGAAAATTGATAGTCTGTCGTCTCATTGCTTCCTTAAAAAGTTGCATTCTGCTTGTACCCTATATACAATGCCCCTTTTACCTTTGCGTCTTCTTATAGAATCAGATGTACAGCATGGAAATAGACCATTCGCTCCAACTCGTCCATGCTGACCAGATATCCTAAAATTAATCTAGTCCCATCTGCCAGCATTTGGCCCATATCTGTCTAAAGCTGAAAATGTGTTGCTGGAAAAGCGCAGCAGGTCAGGCAGCATCCAAGGAACAGGAGAGTCAACGTTTCGGGCATAAGCTTTTCTTCAGGAATGAGGAAAGTGTCCTCCATATCTGTCTAAACCCTTCCTATTCATATACTCATCCAGATACTTTAAATGTTGTAATTGTATCAGCCTCCACCACTGCTTTTGGCAGCTCATTCCATACACACACCACCCTCTGTATAAAAAAGTTGCCTCTGCGTTCCCTTTTAAACCTTTCCCCTCTCACCTTAAACCTATTGTCTTGTCTTGTCAGGAATTACTGTGCTGTCTTACATGTTTTGCACTTTTCTATGCACTTTATGCTGCCCTGTGTGTGACTGTGCTCTTGTGTAGTCTGTGTGTTCATGCAGCACCTTGGTCCTCGTTTTTTTATTGTACCAGCTGTATATGGTAGAAATGACAAATAAAGTTACTCTACTGTACTCCACCTCTGCCCTGTAGTTCTGGACTCCCTTGTCTATTTACCCTATCCATGCCCTCATGATTGTATAAACCTCTATAAAAAGTCACGCCTCAGCCTCTGACGCTCCAGGGAAAACAGCCCCAGCCTATTCAGCCTCTCCCTATAGGTCAAATCCTCCAACCCTGGCAACATCCTTTTAAATCTTTTCTGAATCCTTTTAAGTTTCACAACATCTTTAGTAGGGAGACTAAAATTGCACAATATTCCAAAAAAGTAGTCTATCCAATGAGCTGTACATCCACAACATGACCCCCCCAACTCCTATACTCAATGCACTGATCAATACAGGTAAGTAACAAACGCCACCTTCATTATCCTGTCTACCTGCAACTCCACCTTCTTTTGTGCCAACTTCCAATCTCAATGCCACTGTCTCTATTGCAATTCATGTTGCCCCTATGCTGGATTTCAACTTTGGAGGCCAACCCTTTCTTCTAAAAATGAACACAGTTATTTAAATGAAGGCAGCTTGGCATTATTTAAGCACAATGATTTATGCTCCCTTTTCAAACTTCTCACAATGTGTTTCCACTCCCCAGTAACAGGCTGAGGACAATAAGTTGCATTCATCCAGCAGCTTAAGCACAGTGACACTGAAATCCACACGGTGCTGCAAGTAACCTTAAGGGAACTGTCTGAAGACATGGTAAAGGAGGAGGTTTCTGAAGAAGGCTCGAAGGGTTGCAAGGTGAAAGGTCAGAACAATCTGGGAAAGACTGTCGAATGAGGAGGTGATAACTAAAGGCTCTGCTAAGTGGGAAGATGCAAAGAAAAAGGTCAAGAAATAACCAGTGTGTAACACCACAAAGCTGGAGGATATTACAAAAGTAACAAGATGACTTATAGCAACAGAAGAGAATTTTTAAAATATTTTGTTCATGGGATATGGGAGTCACTGGTTTTGGTATTTATTGATCATAAGACACAAGAGCAGAAGTAGAACCTTCATTATTGCTCCACCACTCAAAGAGGCCATGGTTAATCTAATAATTCTCAGCTCCACTTCTCTTCCTTTTCTCCCAGAATTCTGATTCCCCTACCAATTTTTTAAAAAAGCCATCTCTCAAAGCCTTTAATGTAATTAATGACCCAGCCTCGAGCGCTCTCGGCAGCAAACGAATTCCACAAATTCACCACCTCAGAAGAAACTGCACTTAATCTTGGTCTTAAATGGGCAATCTCTTGTTCCGAGATTGCGCCCACTGGTCTTAGACTCTTGCACCGGGGAAACAACCCCTCAGCATTTACGTTGTCAAGTCTATTAAGTCAAGTCTTATATCCCCCAAAAGGACACCTCTCAATCTTCTAATCTCCAATGAGTAGATGCCCAATCTGCTCAACCTCTCCTCAAAAACAGTCCCACCATACCTGGGACCAACCTAGTGGACCTTTTTTGGACTGCCACCTGTATATCTTTCCTTGGATAAGGGAACCAAAACTGTTCATCCTATTCCAGCTGCAGCCTTGACCAGTTTTAGCAAGATCTCACTTTATTTGAAATAGAATATAGAGCATTTTTTAAAAAGTGCTACATTCCACTTGCCTTGCCCCATTTCCCACTGAATTCGGGTGCTTGCTTTTTGTGGTTTATGCATAAGGACTCCCAAAACGGTGTTGGAGCTTTCTGCAGTATTTCACCATTTGAATAATATTCAACTTCTCTACTCCTCCTGTCAAAGAGCATGAACTCGCATTTTACCACATAATGTTCCATCTGCCAAGTTGTTGCTCACGCGCTTAACCAGTTTATATCCTTTTGTAAATTCACATCTTCTATTTATATATCATCCGCAAGCTTGGCTCTAGTACCTTCACTTTTGTCATCTAAATTTTTAACATATATATTGTAAATAATTGCAAAATTTGTCAAGAATGGAGAGAGTTCAACTGAGCATAAATTAAATCAGTTACACACACACACAGGACTGTAATTTGATATGTGCCATGACTCTGAGACAAATATAAGCATTGAAATGGAACAAGTTGCAGACACATACAACAAATTCAGCTATGAGCAAGCGTGGGAGAGAGAGAGCGCGAACGAGAGAATGAGAGCGTGTGCGCTAGTGAGATAACGACAGTGTGTAAGAGAAACAGAGAGCACATGAGATGGGCGCTGTGTTAACTTTCCACTGTCTACTAAGGCACATAACCTGTAACCTGCAATCTATTCATTTAGAAAAACACTGCTTTATAATTGTACTAATTACTGCATCTTTCTCACAAGGACAATTTAAAGTCATGTACTTTTTGTCAGTTGGCTAATGTTTAAATGCAGTACTAAGTTGCACAATTTAGATGAACAATTATTTGGGTTGCTTAAAGAAAGGAATCATTCAATTAATGCTAAAATGTACATGAATTACAAACTGCTCACTTAAACAAGTGACTCCTTAAAGACTTGTGAAAAGTAAATTGAATTCAATAGGATGGCGTGAGGAGGAGCCGACATTTCATAGTCACTTTGTAGGAAGTGATTAACAGGTTGTCAAGTTTATTGGTATTAAAGTTTAAAAGCTGGCAGCGTGAAGTAAAAGCAAATACTTCAAATATACAGCAGGTCTACCTGCACTATTAAAAATAGAAAAAACACCACTTTGTCACAGCATAGAAGATAAAACAAAAGACAATAAAGGATAGTGAAGGCGGTGTTTGGAATGTTTGCCTTTATTGATCAGTGCATTCAGTACAGGAGTTGGGAGGTCATTGCTGCAGCTGTACAGGTCATTGGTTAGGACACTTTTGGAATATTGTGTGCTGTTCTGGTCTCCCTCCTATTGGAAGGGTGTTCTGAAACATGGATAACACCATTACGCGTGGGGACACTTCCCACCATGTACATGGCAGGTACTCATGCGACTCAGCCAACGTTGTGGATCTCATACACTGCAGACAAGGATGCCCTGAGGCATGGCACATTGGTGAAACTGAGCAGAGGCTACGGCAACAGATGAATGGGCACCACACAATAAAACAACAAATGGGAGTGTTCCCTCCCAGTTGGAGAACACTTCAGCGGTCCAAGACATTCGACTTCAGACCTTTGGGTGACCCATCCTCCAAGGCAGACTTCGGGACAGGCAGCAGCTAAGTTCAGTACCCATAGGGAGGGTGTCAACCGGGACCTTGGGGTCATGTCACACGACATGTGACCACCATTGCCACACACACACACACACACACACACACGTGGGGTGAATTTGTACTTGCAGAGTTAGTGTACTTTGCTCAAAAACTGCATGAATCCACGTAAGATCCTGGTAATTCATTTTCAGATTAGAATCAGTCTAAACATTATGGCACAATGGGCAGTTCAGTGGCACAGTGGTTAGCACTGCTGCCTCACAGCGCCAGAGATCCGGGTTCAATTCCTGCCTCAGGCGGCTGACTGTGTGGAGTTTGCACATTCTCCCCTTGTCTGCATGGGTTTCCTCGGGTGCTCCGGTTTCCTCCCACAGTCCAAAAAAGTGCAGGTTAGGTGAATTGGCCATCCTAAATTTTCCGTAGTGTTAGGTGAAGGGGTAAATGTAGGGGAATGGGTCTGGGTGGGTTGCAGGTCGGTGTGAATTTGTTGGGCCGAAGGGCCTGGTTCCACACTAAGTAATCTAATCTAATCACAGACAGCAGCACACAGGGAGCTAACACCTTCAACACATTATCTGGGTTGACACCAATTGTTAAAGTTAACCTGAGAATGTAACTTTTAAAAAAATGTTGTGTGATTTACATATGAAAGATGTGAAACTAACATGATCATTCTAACAGATGTGAGACTTAACAAACAATCAAAGTATTTTTCAATTTATAGTTTCAGTTACATCACACTGTAAACTTCTGCCATAAATTCTTTGTTTTACAATTGTGTACTCCACAACCACCTGATGAAGGAGCAGCGCTCTGAAAGCTAGTGCTTCCAATTAAACTTGTTGGACTATAATCTGGTGTTGTGTGATTTTTAAACTTAGTTCTGAAACTTGGAAGGGTTCAGAAAAGATTTACAAGGATGTTGCCAGGGTTAGGGGATTTTAACTATAGGAAGCAGGTTGAATAGGCTGGGGCTGTTTTCCCTGGAGTGTTGGAAGCTAAAGGGTGAGCTCAGAGGTTTATAAAATCATGAGGGGCATGGATAGGATAAATAGACAAAATCATTTCACCAGGGTGTGGGAAAATCATTTGAAAGGGACCTAAGGGGCAATTTTTTCAAGCCGAACTGCTAGAGAAAGTGGTGGGGGCTGATACAAAAACAAAATTTAAAAAGCATCTGATGGATATATGGATAGGAAGGGTTTAGAGAGATATGGGCCAAATACTGGCAAGTGGGACTAGATTTATCTCGGATATCTGGTCAGCATAGATGAGTTGGACCGAACGGTCTGTTTCTGTGTTGTACATCGCTATGACTCTGTGACAAGGTGATTTTTTTCTTCCCTGCATCACTTTGACCACCCTGTTTATATTGAAGAATGTACTCTCTAATTTTGCTGCTTATGAAAGGGTTACAATGAAAATAAAAGTTGTTTACAAATGCTGAATATCCTACACCATTGTTTGTAACCTTTTACTCCTCTAGTTATTAGCATTTTAGACTTCTATTTACACATTTAACACCAGTGATGAGAAAATGAAATTGCAATTTAATGTAACAATTGAAAAAAAAACAAATCCTATAAAGCAGAAAGAGGGGCATTTGAACAAATTGAACTACATCCACCTCTTCTCAAAAGCAATAAGGATGGACAAGATTACTTTTGCGAACAAGCCCACAACTCATGAATGACTTTAGGAAAAAATACCTTATGGATAAAGTATTGTTTGGTTGCTTCCAAAGCAAAATTGAAAGGATTTACTTGCACTATCAAATATAACCTATACACACAAAAAAAGCTTGAATCCCTTGTGAAACTAGTTGCTCAAAAATGTTGCAATTTACACTTATAGCCCTACACTGATCAAGAGCATTTACTGCATTATTGCTTCATTTAAAATGGATGAAAGCAGAGGTCAAGACTTAATTTAACAAAGCAGCTATTTCTGAAGTCAAAATGCAGCAAGAACCATAATTCTGTAACAAAATGTAATTAATGTAGAACAGGACAGAAACACATTGCAACCTTATTTTAAAAAGTCATGATTTCAATACTCTCAAGCACAATGTGTTAAAAAATATTTCTGAAAACCACAACAGTCTATGTGAGCTTGAATCAAAGTTGGGAGTTGCATGAATTCTTATTGTGCTGTCTGTGGTTCTGGAGCCACAGGTTGTAGACTGCTTGATTAAAGCCTTAAAAGAAGTTGTCACATTTGACTATGTTGATATAATGCAGTGTTTTGACATAAAAGCCAGGATATTGACAACTCGCTAAGTCATAGGAGTTTGCAACTGAATTTAGTACATGATTAATTGAAATATTGTAAGGATGTAGCAACCCCCAAGTATACATTTCATTAGATCCTAAGCATTTTCCACTTTTTGTCAGTGTAGAAACAATCATGCAGGGATAATTGAAAATTTTGACTAAGTCCATGGCGGATTGCTGGGAGGGTTTTTGATTCATGCCTCAAATGAAAGGTATTGACAAGGGCAATATTAAATTGGAGAAGATACTTTAGTGGATTCAATCCAAGTGAATATAAACTTAAATGGCAGGATAAGAGGAACTAGGTAGATCCTAAAAATGTGTTTAATGTCTTCCACCTCCAGCTGGTTAAAAGAAATAGGCAAGGAAACTGCAGATGTTTTTATCAGAAGCTTTTCAGTGCTCTCTAGATTCTAATTATGTCTTTCTATTGGAAAGTAATACAACTACATTTTCAATTTAAGATTAGAGTCAGAAAGAAACATGTAATCACAAATCTAGAGGATTAGCATAAATTGTGGGGCAGTTATTGGAGTCAGTCATCTGGGTGAGCACTTGGGCATATGCCAGCTGTTACAAACATGGACAAAACACAATTTGCTTGCTTGAAGCACTCAGACTTTACAAAACACTCCATTTAGGTGCTGGATTGAGAGTGAACACTAAACTGGAGGAAGGCATCAAAACTTAAAAATTCAACGGGCACAGCGCTGAAACAGACTTCTGTAGGGAAAGGAAATACATGGCTGCGATGCTGAAGGGAGGTTCACGGAAGGAGGGCACTTCGACTGGAGGAGCCATTGATGTTGGATTAATGAAGTGTTTTAGCCTCCTTTCCTTAAACGTAATTATACTCTGATAGGGTCAATCACGACTAGAGTAATGAAGGGCCAACTTTTTCTAGCCTTCTGGACTCAGAGTTTGAAGCGTTACAAATGAGTTGAAAACACATTAATAAAAGTACTTGCGTTTGTGTGATGTCTTTTACAACTACAGGCCATCCTAAAGGACCTCATGGCCAATTAAATACTTTTTTGTGATCAGACTTCATTATGCAGGGAAATGCAGTGCCAGCTTATGTGTCATAAACGATCAGATAAATTATAAGTATGGTTATTCGGAGACAAATATTACCCAAGATGGGAAGACCAATTCCAAATAGCAAACTACTATCGACGCTGAAGATTTGAATCCACAAAAGGAAAACCTCAAAACACTAACTCAGAGGCTGACTGACCTGAGAGTTTCTCCAGACCTTGTCTGAAGATAAATAAAACAATGGGGATCTACTGCATGCACCTTATAGACATATGCTGAACAGACTTGGGCAGTACACCTTATCCAAAAGGCAACCCCTTTGGTAGTGCAGGACTCCCTCACAACCTCCAGTTTTCAACCTAAATCACATGCTAAAGTTCACGTGGGATTTCAATTCTTGTCCTTCTAATGGAATAGAAACATCTACCAGTGACCCACAGTTCTAAACAAGCAGCTATGGTCTCATGAAAGCAATTTTCCTTGCAGGCTGGTCATTACCATCTTGGAGTGAATGCCTGACATAACACAAATCTAAACATGTCAAAAAACTTTCAGTACAATCCCAGGAGTGGACTGAGTTAATGGAACCGAGTAAAGGGTGACAGTAGTACATTACTATCACTAAACCCTGACTAAGGAATGTAAAAACTGCTAAGTTCTTGCTCCAGTCTCTTAGTAGATGTATTCCAATCAACCTGCTTGGAGATAGAAGCCCTACAGTGCAGAAGCGGGCCATTCAGTTCATAGAGTCTGCACTGAACCTTTGGAGAGCACCTCATCCCCAACACTCCATCTCCATAATCCTCCATTTACCATGGATAATCCACCTAGGCTGCATATCCCTGCACTATGGAGCAACTTAGCATGGCCAATCCACCCAGCCTGCAAGCATTTGGACTGTGGGAGAAAGCCAGAGCAACCAGTGGAAACCCATGCAGACATGGGGAGACACACTCTCAATTACTCAAGGTTGGAATCAAACCAATGTCCCTGCTGTTGAGAGGCAGCAGTGCTAACCACCACGCCACATCTCAGGAGCATGTGGACCTTGAACGTAGTGCTCTTGGTTCCAAGGTAGGGACACTACCTGTACAACATTACAGCCCTTCTAGCCACTTGATAATATGTGAATTGTCAAGTAAGGAAACAATCTGTTCACATAGAGGTCTCCATGCACAGGAGCTCACCAATGATCTCTATGCTGGCATAAAGAATGCCTCGTACAGCAAGAAATCAAGTCTGCCAGTATTGATGGGATGATATTTCATTAAGAACCACAGGAAAGATGAAATTGGTAAGCTGACAAACCTAAGCAACACAAGATAGTCTTCAACATTACTCTTAGTATTTATGCAAACATAAAAGTTCCTTTTTAAGAAAACAGAAACTAGGTTCCCATTATATTTAAATCAGACATTTGTAAAATGGCTCAATGCTAATTTGGATAATTGATAAACTTGATTTTTACAAAAATAAAATTGGCTGCTAAAATGTCATTGTCAGGAGGATTTTCCAGGAATTCTTTTCATTGGAAAGCATCTGGAATGAATTGCAGCAAAAAGTATAAATAATGGAACTGATAAATTATTGGTGTCCAAATAACAAGCAGTTTAGAGGAACAGTCCTGAAAGATATTTTTTTTTAAATCGAGTGGGTATTTTTGCTTTTAATAATGTAATCAGCCAACATTAAGAGGCTACAGGAGACATGATAGTTTCAGGTTTGCCAGTCCTAGGAAGTAGACTGTATAATTAGATACAGAGTTGAATATAAAACCCTCTTACTTTACACAAATGGCTTGCCCCCTTTCCAAATATTCCCTAGTGTCCCCTGCTGAAACAAAGAATCATTGTAACCTGAAAAGAGCACTGAGTTTGTTCACCTTTCACCTGAATCAATGAACCTTGCAACATCACATGCCAGACTTAGACATTAGGATGTTGACACAGAATTACCAGCCAGCACAGTAAATAAGTGACCATCATCCAGATTTTGTCTTCCTCCTGCATTCTTTGACATTGTAATGCATCTAGAACTCAAGAAGTCAAAACTTTAGTACCAATTTAAAAATATCAAGGTACCTTGAAAGTGATGATAACATGAAATTAAAAGTTGTTTCTATTGTACACCATAGAGACTCAGTTTAGTCAAAAACACCACTCGTAATCTGGCAAGTAATTGGGCTTCAGGTTCAAGTAAAATGATGGAACCAGGTCAAACAGAGTATGCTGTTCTCCTAAGACGGAACAAGACAGCAAAGCTCAATCAAAACCATTGGAGTTTACCATTTTGTTTGGGCAGATTGACTATTCTGTTTAGAAGTGGACAGAACTACAGATAATTTGCAAATACAGCACTAAACAATTTGACCAGAGTTTAAAACCAATTGCAAATCACTGCAGTTGTAGGAAACAGAGACAGAGACAAAGAGAGAAAGACAGAGACACAGGGATAAGCAGTCTACAACTTAGATCCACTTAGCTCCATAGATAGACTGGAATTCACATTCAAACAAAATTAAATCCAGGGCAGCAAGAGTGAACTACAATTCCAGATTAAATGCAAAGCCTGGAACTTATGCTTAAACAATTCTTAAATATCATATACTCTGTCACAACAAAATAGGATCCATTCCAAAATCACCTCTATTCCCTGACATTAAAATCAGCATGTTTATAACTTGGAAGAAAGCTAAATTTGGACCTTGTCCTTTATACTGGTTGTGGAAAAAATGCAATTCATTAAACCCTTATGTAGTTCTTCACATGACTTAGATGTCAGAGGGAGATGTCACCTGCTGAAAATTGGCTTGTGAAGACTTGGGGTCTTAGGCATTGCATTAGGCGGCTGTGTTTAGGAATCTACATTTACAGATATAAACAAAGGAGTGTTCTTTGCAAAAAGATTTGAAGAGCCATCTTCTAAAGGAGCAAGTGGCCTTAGGATGAAAGTTTGTATGTTTGTGCAGACACCCACAGAACAGGCTATTCCAGATCAGTATCTCAATGTATAAGTAGTAGCATTGGCTTAAAACACAAGGTAAAACACTTGTTACTGTCTTTCTTTTCTGTAAAATTGCATTTTTATCTATATGTAATGCTTACACGATTTCATCAGTGTGGAAACAATTCTGGAAGGTATGCTAACATTAGAAAGAGACAAGAATTTTAAGAAATTAAAATGGATGGCAGCCAGACAAGGTGAAAAAGCATTTAAGTGAAGTTCTCAAGGTTTGATATCCTTACAGATTGGAGTCAAGGACAAATGATGGCTTAGTAAAATCCTCTAGTCAATGGCAGAGCCATAACTTAGAAAGTCCCAAGTTCAATTCTCAATTTGTACAAAAATAACTGGTCTCTTTCTCGCAGTCTTGGCAGTGTGTATTTTCAGTGCCAGCAAGCTACGTGGAGTTAGAACATTGGGAAATGGTGGTATTAGAACAGGTCTAGCTTGATTTTGGAAGAGTTTTTATGATCAAAAGTTGATCTGGTTATTACACAAGCATGCCTACAGGAATTATCATCTTACAGACCTCAAAATCAAGCCAACTCACCCCCTTAAAACAAATCAAACAGGCAAGTGGTTTTACACAGCACCAACATGCTGTTTATAAATGGAGTAAGGCACAGACAAAAATTCTGCTTTATTGAATTGCCAACAGTGACCATGCCACCCTTAAAAACTCTTTGGGGAGACTGGACATTTTTCTTCTGGACTTTGAGAAGCAAAACAGAGTTGGGTTTCCAGAACAATTTTGCAAACATTTGGCTGGTTCCAGATTATCATTGATGGCCAGTGTCCTAGGTTTATGGTCTTGTTTATGTCAATATACCTTCCAGAAATATGCCTATATTTGGAACACCATTGGAACAAAGCATATGATGCAAGAACATAAAGACACTCCATCTTTGCCAGATCATTTGAAGTATTACAATCACTTACTATGAGCCCAGCCACTTGAATGCCTGAGAAATCCAACTATTGGTACATTATACCTTTAATAAAATAATTGTTGGATTTTTCAATACCACGATATCCACACAGAGTTTCTTATGTTACAGAAGCTAGAAAACATCGTCACATCAAATAAAACATCTTGCTGGAAAGAAATTCAGCAGAATAGGGTGGCCAGATTGGAAGAGAGAGGTGTAAAATAAACATTTTTTTTTTAAAAAACAGAAATACAAATAAAAATCACAAAGCTATTTATAATCAAACAGCTTTAAGAATATCAAAAATGCTTTTTTTCTGATTGGATATGGAATTATGTTAATACATTAAACTGGTGAAGTATCTGCTTGTTGAGACATTGGAGACTTAAAAACACTATTAGGTTATCAATATTGTAAACCTTGTGCTGCAAAGTAGTTAGCTGTGACAGTAAATGTAATCCAGCTGGCTGTGCTTTTTAGCTTTTACTGACAACATGTTATGTAACAACTCATCTTTCTAGCAAGAGGCACTGGTAAGCCTGTCAACCATTCATCACCAGTAAAACAAACTAATGACCATATATGGAAGCACTTCCTGCTCATAATGATCTGTTGCAGCCAGCTTTCTGTTACAGATTACAACCAACCCATTCATAAAACGTGAAGGGCTGCCTGCTTTCACTTCAATGGGCCAGTCATAAGGGAGGGGCACATCACATGACAAATACCTCCTGATGGGAGGAAACAACTGATTGAGCAGATGTAGACTGGTTGCAGTTTTGTAATTTGTGATGCATTTACATTGCAAGATGTCTGAAGAATTCAATTATTCAAAGCTTTAAATAGCTTGTAGTGGTGCATGGAAACTCATTTGTAGTTGCATTTTTACATGATAAGATTGTGTTTCCATTGAGGCACATGCTGAGTTGTCTAAGAGCAATGTTCTTGTCACAAAAATGTAGGTTTTGTTACTTGGTGCAAGTTTAGTGGACAGTTAGGCTAAGGATAGCATTTTTCCCCAATTAATTCTTGTAATGCAAACTTTGCTGGCGAGACCTGCATTTATTATCCATCCCTAACTATCTTTGAATAGCCATGATATGGAGGTGCTGGTGTTGCACTCGGGTAGACAAAGTTAAAAATCACACAACACCAGGTTATAGTCCAACAGGTTTATTTGGAAACACTAGCTTTCAAAGCAGCGCTCCTTTGTCAGGTAGCTCCTTCAAATTACCTGATGAAGGAGCAGCGCTCCAAAAGCTAGTGCTTCCAAATAAATCTGTTGGACTAAAACCTGGTGTTATGTGATTTTTAACTTTAAGTAGTGGGGAGCAGTCTGTGACGAAGTGGGTTATGAAGCTGTTTGAAGGTGCAGGTGGGAGTGACAGGCAGGCCAGACAAAGTAAGGACAGCAAATTTCCTCCCAATGGTTTTTATGACAGTCCAATTATTTGAAGATTAGTAGTAATTTTAGTCCAGATTTGTTAACATAAAGCCCCCAAATGCCATAGTGAGATTTGAACTGATGTCCCTTAGAATTAGAGGGGGTCATTTCAGAACAGAAATGCGAAGACATTTCTTCAGCCAGAGAGTGGTGGGCCTGTGGAATTCATTGCCACGGAGTGCAGTGGAAGCCGGGACGCTAAATGTCTTCAAGGCCGAGATTGATAGATTCTTGTTGTCTAGAGGAATTAAGGGCTACGGGGAGAACGCTGTAAGTGGAGCTGAAATGCACATCAGCCATGATTGAATGGCGGAGTGGACTCGATGGGCCGAATGGCCTTACTTCCACTCCTATGTCTTATGGTCTTATGGTCCCCGGATCCTGAGTGCAGATCACTGGGTCACTAGTTTATATAAGTCCTTCTACCATCCTCAATTCTTCTGACATAATTAAACTCCCCTCTCCCTTTAATTTCAATCTCCAAATAGTCCTTGATTTTCTCCTCCCAACTCCACTGTACATAGTCATATCATTCGATGAGCAGCAAAATCGACGTTTCGGGCAAAAGCCCTTCATCAGTTATTGGCAACGTCGATTTTGCTGCTTGTCGGATGCTGCCTGAATTGCTGTGGTCTTCCAGCACCACTGATACAGAATCTGGTTTCCAGCATCTGCAGTCATTGTTTTTACCCCATAGTCATATCATTGGTGTGTTGCTGTTATAAGGGCATCAGCCTTCAGGAGGAAATGTAGAAGTTTGGTTTCTTCTCTGTGGCATCAAAATGCCCTTTTCCTGAAGAGATGGGATTCCAAATCACCAAAAGCCAAGGAGCAATAAAAAATATACTCACGGCTTTCACAGTGATAATCCGGCACAAACTGCTCATCGCTGTCTGGCACCTGAGCTGGAAAAAAAAAATAAGAGGAGACAGATTTCAGAATTGTGAAAATGTTGCTCCTTCCCCCGCACGCACTCCAAATTCTCATCACTCTGCCCCTCAAGATGGGGAATGTATTTTGCAGAATTTCAGTACAATTGAGAGCTGGGTCGATAGCAGTGGCGATTCTTGTGGCTGATTCCACATGTGTACTTTCCCCAGTCGCCATTCAAAATCGGAGGTGATGAAACATTCTTTGGAAATGTTGATAATCACTAAGTGGGATGCCACTCTCAGCCAATTTTTGTACTCTCTCGCTTTCCAGCAAAGGGTCACTACAGACCAGGACAGAGAATGGTTTGTTGACTCACTATTGTGCCTCAGCCTAGATGGTTAAAGAACTCTTGGCAGAAGTTGGATAAAAGTATACAGTTGGGAGTATGCTGGACTTAATCAGCGTGCTATGGTAGGGCAATAAGTGGTACAGTTACTCACCAAATAATTGAGTAAGTGGTGGATGATGTTCTTAGAGAACATTGAACTGCACAGTACAGGAATGGGCCCTTCATCCCATAATGTAATGCCAAAAATGACACCAAATTAAACTAATCCCATATGCCCATTCTTGATCCATATTCCTCCATTCCTGGCATATTCTTATCTAAGGCTTATCTAAACAGCCCTTAAACACCCCGATCGTATCTGCCTCCATCACCACCCTTGACCATGTGTTCCGGACTCCCATCATACTGTGTATAAAATTTGCCCCTCATCTCCTTTAAGCTTTCCCCATGTCACCTTAAATGCATGCCCCCTAGTATTAGACATTTCAACCCTCGGAAAAAGATTCTGACTGTTGACCCTATCTATGCATCTCATCATTTTATAGACTTCGATCAAATCTTCCCTCAGACTCCACCATTCCAGAGAAAACAATCAGAAATTTTCTAGCCTCTCCTTATAGCTCATACCCTCTAATTCAGGCAGCATCCTGGTAACCTACTTCAGCACCCTCTCCAAAGCCTCCGCACTCTTCCTGTAATGTGGTTATTTAAGTGTGGCCTCACCAAAATCTTATAAAGCTGCAACATGACATCCTGACTCTTGTACTTAGTTCCCCAACCAATAAAGGCAAGCATGCCATACACCTCCTTCTAATGCTTAAAAAACAATTCATATCACAAACTACCAGCAATCGTGTAAATGGAAAAGCCAGGCTATTAATAAATTTGCAACTTGAATTGCAGCTTGAGATCAACTTTTAAATACAAGATGCAAGCTCCAGGGCTTTTTCCCCCCAATAGAGAGATCCTTCAACAGGAAGTAGCAGTAATATGCACCCTGCACAGACTCTCTGACCAGGTATCAGACTGTTAAAAGCTAAACATCTGAGACTATATGTGATTCAAGAAGAGATTTTTTAAAAACCATGCAGTGGAGTTGTAAACGTATTCACAAACCAAGGCTCCATTTCCACCTTTGACCACATATACTTACATGCAGTCCTGGAATAAATGTTTATGTTAAAAGAAAATTCTCTCTCATCCCATTGTGGAACTTAATATCACAAAAATAGTCATCATTTATACATACTTGCTGCAAGGTTTCCTTTCAAAATGACAAGATACTGATTTTTAGCCAACAAAATATTTAACAAATGACATGCATTAATGTTTGGATTCTCTGCCCATATATTGCGTGAGCACACCGACTCAGCACTGAAACAGCAACCTTTTATTTCTGAAAACTCTCAGATGCTCTTACTGCTTGGCATAAAAAAATGGTTTGAGCAAGGGTGACTGTGGAGACCCCATTATATTCCTCCCTTTTTAAAATTAATATGGAAATCTGTCTTTAGATTTCAAAATATTTTAATATTCACTAAATGGAAATAAAGTTGACGAAATAGCTGAACACTTGCACTACTAGTTGGGCTTACGTGCAATGAACAGCTCACCATGTTAATTGTGGATACACCCTGTGATGTTCAATCGATGTGGAAAATAAAAAATCATAACATCACTTCTGAAATGTTGTTATTTCAGATGAAATAGTGTTTGTGGGTTTGAGGAAATCTTGTATTCAAAGGTTCAGCAATTTTCTCTCAAATAATTTACAATGATGATTATATAACTCCAAGGTTTGTTCAGCATCACCCATGCTAACTTCCTTCTGTAAAACCATAAGCCCTTTCTAATGATCAAAGCTTCAGTCATTAATTAGTGGGATCGCCTCTAAAAATTTGTCCACATTATAAATTAACAACATAGTCTGTACTAAAACCTTATAATGAAAACGGAGAACTGAAATCGCAATACACACATCAGAAAATATTTGAATGTTAATTGATCAGTGAAAATATCAATTTAATCATAATAGTCATTTTTCTGTCGCACTTCAGCCAATGTAACATCATACATCTGACCAAAACCGAAGATAAACAGAACAAAATCTTCAGATGCAAGTGAAAAAGATCAATTTTATACTGAATTAAAAGCGACTCTTCAATCAATAAATTGAACATTGTTTAAATAAAAATGTTTGAAAAAGGTTTGGGGTGGAAAGATTTCGTCAGTTTAAAGAAACCACACTGACAGTCAGAACTAAAATATTACAAATGTTTAAGTACAGGTCTACCAGCATTGGAGAAAATAAAGAGCAGCTGTTTACATTAAGACCCTAGCCTCCAGCTATGGTTTCAAACACCAAACAATCCATGTATATCATAGCATTTTCTGTTCTCAGAAATTAAGGAATTTCCTATGCTATCACAAACAACATAATAAAACAAGATACCGAGATGTACATCTTTAAGTAGAAGCCAAGCACCAAAGGAGCTCCACTGGGGAAGAATGGGGATCCAAGTCAAGCTTGAATACCTTTCTCCCCCCTTTGCTGCTAAACACACTGATTCTTACAGAGATGTATTTCCAAAAGGTGCTGGCAATTTTTTTTCATAAGCGCCTCACCCATTCTGTATCTGGGAGCCAAACCAATGAGTATCCGCAAGCTATTTGACCATGAAGGGCATCAGTACCAAACCTGAACCGGTCTTCACCTGATGGCTAAAGGCTGTTTGTCCAGCAGCAGTTCCTGGAAAGACGGACGTTCTCCCTACCTGGACACGAAGGCCAAGTGTCATCAGACTTTACAGCACAAGAGGAGGAGGAAAAGGAGGAGCAGGAGATCATTTGGCTCATTGGGCCCATGCTGACACTTTTGAAAGCCCGACCCACTTTGTCCCCCTCCCTTGGCCTTCCCTCACAGACATTTTTTAAAATTTCTGTCAGCTGCAAGT
Source organism: Chiloscyllium plagiosum (assembly GCF_004010195.1). Taxonomy (NCBI): domain Eukaryota; kingdom Metazoa; phylum Chordata; class Chondrichthyes; order Orectolobiformes; family Hemiscylliidae; genus Chiloscyllium; species Chiloscyllium plagiosum. The sequence continues at coordinate 16,237,846 of NC_057742.1, forward strand.
TTACAACTGGACACAAATTCAGAAGACTGGGTTACTTTGTCGTGTCAGGGAGTCTGTCACTGCCCCTCGCTGCTTTGGCAAAGAGAATCAATCACATGACTGAACGAATACACCATCAGTCTTCTTCATTTTTGGCACAGGGTGGGCAAGTGTGATAGTTAATAAGGGGCGTCACTAACCAAACGCCAGCAGAATCCATGGCTGTCAACAACAGTTGCAAAGACAAGACCTGACCCAGCAATCTATTTTCCTTCCCCTTTTTTTTTCTGCAATTTTCTAATGCAGCAATTTCGGGTAATTCCTCCAGGGTTCATTTCTACCGAAATAAAGTGGCACCCCTCGGGCCTGAAGTTATCCACCCAGGAGTGAAACTCCTTTTTCAAGCGGGAAATCTCATTGGATTGCCCGAACTTGTATTTGCTGTGGCCTTTGATGTTTTTACTTCCCTGACGGTTTCCAATTACAAATCCAGGCAAAGCAACAATAAAGAGGACACTTGTTTCTTCAAAACACCCGAACTCCAGACTGCTCAAGGTCTTTTTTTAAAAAACACAAAAAAATGTACTCATCGTGGCTCTCACACCGCCACATCCCTCATCTCCCCACATTAACAGTTAAGAACTTGTTTAGACACATGCAGGAATTCTCTGCAGTTCCTGTGCACACAAATCAGACTGCAGGGGATTTAAACAAAAAGCACACATCGACTTGCATGATGCTGGAAAAGGGAGCCAGGTTTAACTCACGTGTTCTCCACAAGTGGAACCATCCGATCATTCGACAGAATCACTTTTCTCATCCCTCCCCACAACCCCCCTTTTTTAGTGGGAAAAATCCGCACGTTTCTTCAGCAGTGTCGACGTTTTGAAATTGGTGGGGTTAAAATTTTGGCATCACAACAAGTCTTTTAGAAGATGCAAAAAAAAACAAAGTGCAGCGATCTGTCTGTTTCAGAGACTTTTGTGCAATCACTTTTAATTTATTTCAGTCGAGTGCTTCTACAGCCAAGAGGTTTAATTAACTTTGTAAGTTTTGCTGTGAACTGTCGAAATGATTTCCGCTCGGGGCTAGTAGAAAGCACGGCGGCCGAAGTACAAAGCTTTGGAAAGAAGGGGAAACATTGCAGATTGGCAAGTAGAAGAAAGAAAATTTTAAAAAAGTGAGTCATTGAGGCAAAAGAGAACAATGTTCACCAGCGTCAGAGTTGAGCTGCACTGGGACTGGGAAGATGAAAAATGTCCCCACTTACACTCCCATGTATTATTTTAAACTCACCTTCTGCAAGCCAAGTTTCTTGAAGTTGGCTTAAATCCTGGAAGAGATCTGCAAGAGTAAAAAAAGGAATTAGCAGGAGAGTGCTGGAAAGTGCACCTTCTCCCAGATTTGTTATTGGAAGCAACAAAGCTGTCAATATTCATGCAGAAGTTAGCTTCCTGGAGAAAGTGGTTACCTTCTGAATCCTGAGTTAGTTCTTTGGGGATATATCTTTTCTTTCTGGCAATCACTGCCCGCCCGAAGCTCCCGTCGTGCGCTTTCTGTAGATTAAATCAAACACCAAAGTTTTGGTTTGAACCCGCTCTGTGAGCCTGTACCTGGCATGCTAGAACTTACTGATACAGTTGGCGGATTCCAACAGTTAACATCCTCCCCGCTCCCCCTGCCCCGGCCAGTGACGATGGACTCGGCTCCCTTACCCACTCTTTGGTGCCATCGAACTGTAGCTTCATGTAGTTTCGCGATGATTTTACAAACTTCAACTCCCCCCCACCCCGATGCACACACAATGAAGACCGAAAAAAAAAGGGAAACACTTCAGTTTTAAAATTTCAACTTTCTTTTTTTTGTTAACTCCCACCGTTTCGAAGGGTCAATACAGCACCAGATTTCTCAGAATGACTACTCACGTTTGAAAATGTGTAAGGCACTTGCTGATCTAAGTAGCCATCCATCCTGTGTTCTGTTGTTAACCGTTTATGAGCATTTAGACTGGATTTGACATCAAGCTCGATCAGCCTGCGGAGATGGGGGGGGGGGGGGGAGCAGAGATCATGAATGAACGAGCGAAGCATGCATAAATAATAAGCTTCATTCACAAAAAAAATTCAACACAGACAGCCTGCAGGCAATGAACGGCTGCTCTCTCCCGCAGAAACACAGTCTCTTAAAGCGAGGATGTACCTGCTTAAAGAGGGACACAGTTTGCTCCAGGTTTTGCTGAAAATTTTACGGTGAAATAACGCTGGGGGTCACATTTTTAACCCGACGGATAAAACAATCTAATGGAAGTCATCAATTTAAAAAACACGCTTCTTATAGTGTTTTAGACAAACAATTAGGTCCTTCTGAAGTGTAGACACTTCTTATTGAGGAATGGAAGTAGTCAATTTGTATACAGGAAGCTCCGCAACCAGTAATAAGATAATAACCAGCTAATTTGTCTTTTGGAATATTGTTTGATGGATGGATATTGATCTGGACACAAGGGACAACCTCCCTTCTTCTGCTTTGAAAGAGAGTCATGGAATCATTTACATTTACCTGAGAAGGTGAACTCTAATATAACTTAGGATGTAGCATTTATCTAACAGAGCACATTATTTCCACTGCTCTATTGCTCATTACTGCACTGGTGTGTCAGTCTAAACTATTACACTAAAGTCTTGGGAGTTTGCAGATGTTGGCAACATTTCTTGACAAAAAAAATCATCAAGTGCATCTCTCTACAAACAATTTATAAAACCATTCATAGGATTATAGAATCCCCTACAGCATGGAAGCAGACTGTTCAGTCCATCAAGCAAGTTGTTGGAGGGAATCCTGAGGGACAGGATGTACATGTATTTGGAAAGACAAGGACTGATTAGGGATAGTCAACATGGCTTTGTGCGTGGGAAATCATGTCTCACAAACTTGATTGAGTTTTTTGAAGAAGTAACAAAGAGGATTGATGAGGGGAGGACATGATCTATATGGACTTCAGGAAGCATTCAACAAGGTTCCCCATGGGACATTGGTTACCAAGGTTAGACCTCAGTTGAAAGGGTTCTCTAAAGATTTACAAGCATGTTGTCAGGGTTGGAGGATTTGAGCTATAGGGAGAAGCTGAATAGGCTGGGCTGTTTTCCCTGGAGCGTCAGAGGTTGAAGGGTGACCTTATAGAGCTTTTTAAAAACGAGGGGCATGGATAGGTTGAATAGACAAAGTCTTTCCCCTGGGGTGGGGGAGACGAACTAGAGGGCATAGGTTTAGGGTGAAAGGGGAAAGATATAAAAGAGACCTAAGGGTTTTTTTCATGCAGGGGGCAGTGCGTGTGTGAAATGACAACATTTAAAAGGCATCTGGATGGATGGATATGTGAATAGGAAGGGTTAGAGGGATATGGGCCAAGTCTGGCATTTGGAATGAGATTAGGTTGGGATATCTGGTCAGCATGGACGAGCTGGACCAAAGGGTCTGTTACTATGCTGAACATCTCTATGACTCTCAGTCCACACCAACCCTCCAAAGATCATCCCATCCAGACCACATCCCTGAAATCCTGCATCTCCCATGGCTAATCCACCCAGTTTGCACATCTCTGGACATTATGTGTAATTCAGCATGGCCAATCCACTTAACCTGCACATCTTTGGACTGGAGGAGGAAACCAGAGGAAACCCACACAGACTTATAGAATTCAATAGAAGATCTGCTAGGAATGAATGCATAGACTACATTCAGTAAACTTAAAGAAACATTCTGCAACAGCTAAGTTCATTGGTAATACACTTGCTGCTGTTTCAGAAGATCATTGGTTTATAAGATGTCCCATTAGGGCACCAAGTGACAAAATTGTCCCAGTGTCCTGCACAACATGTCACTTCCATTACAAACTTATAAATATATTGACTGGTCATTCATTTAATTGCTGTTTATGCAGTGCAAAAAAAAAGTCATATTTTCCTACAAAACTACAACGACCACACTACAAAATCTATGAAACATTTCAAGACTGCCTGGGGATGTGAATTTTGAGACATAAATAAAAATTAATTGGTTTTGGTTAGCACAGATGCAAACAATGGCTGAAGATTCTGTACTTTTAACATCAACATGACTACTGTCTACGCAGATTATGATGTGAAGGTGCTGGTGTTGGACTGGGGTCGACAAAGTCAAAAATCACCTGACACTGGAGGGGGGCCTATAATCCAACAGGTTTATTTAAATCCTTCACCTGATGAAAGAGCAGTGCTCAAAAAGCTTGTGATTTTAAACAAACTTGTTGGACTATAACCCTCCTGGTGTCATGTGACTTCTGACTGTCTCTACATGAATACCAACTCGTCTGTAAAGCACTGATAGCATTTTCAGTTTTGATTTGCAGTTGAATCACCATTTTAATTTGGGTAATTAGCCACTCCCAATATGGCTAATCATGCATTTAAAAAATTAATTCTCCTAAAGGCAGTCTATCAAAAAGTTTAAGTTCAATTATATTTTTGTGAAGAGTGGTGGAAATTCAAAACTCATAACACTAGTATCATTGATTCAGTGCATTTGGAGAGATTAACTTATAGAAATGGAACAATTGCAACAAACAGACTCCAACCTACTTCAATAAGGGTGCAGTGAATTAAACAGGTGACAGGGATGACTGCAGTACATATTGATTTGTGCCTGTGTGGATAAGGTTTCAAGGGAAGACATTTAACAATAGACCAGTTCATACCAGATGTATGGATTGAGTATCACTAGTTTACTTCTGAGAGTTATTTCTGAATCAAGCACTTCCTCTGTCTCAATTGTGCAATATTCATGTGACAAAATGTACACATATTGCCAGTGGCCAACCACTTTGAAACCATCTTTTCTTGCAATACTTTTTGTCAGTTCCAGTTATGCAATCTTTGACATTATGTCCAATTTATGAAGTTAAATGCAAAATTTGTCCACCACTTCCTCATGTCCATAACAGAGATGTTCCATGTAAAACCCATCAAACATAGACAACGCTGCTGCATACTCATGAAACAATGATTAAGCTCCCACAGAATAAAATTGTATTATTATCAGTGTGTAGCATTAATAAAATGCACAGGAAAAAAACAATACTGTTCTGAAAAAAGAAATTAGAAATGAACATCCTTGCTATCTGGCTACTTCATGTTTTAATCAATTACAAAATCCTGTTGTGCATCTCTTATATTTATTATAGGCATTAATTATTTTCTGGAAGTCCTTGCCCCAGAGTGTTGTGGAGGCCAGATGATAAGGTATTTAAAGAAGAGGTCAATTGATTTTTGAAATATCAGGGAGTTGAGGGCTATCATCAGATGCACAAAAAAGGATTGAGATCCACTGGAAATCTTATTGAGTGGCTGGGGGAGACTTGTGGGACTGAATGGTTTACTCTTGTTTCTATTTCTTACGTTCATATTTGTAAACAGGGAATGAAGGACCAAATATTTCTTACGTATATATGAAAAATATCAAAGCTTACAATTATAATAGCACTGTTCACAACTTCAGAATGTACCAAAGCACTCCACAATCAATGAAATACTTTTCATATGCAACCACTATTGTGATGCAGGAATTTTATAGCCAGATGCACATAGCAATGTGACACAACCAATAATGAGATAATGACCAGATAATCTGCTCTGTGATGTTGATCAAGAAATAAAGATTTGCCTGTACAACAAGGAGTTCAACCCTGCTATTTTATCAATTGATGCCACGGACTCTTTAACATCCACCTGAGGAGCAGATCCAAAGGATATTTTATTCAAAAGATTGCACCTTTAGCGCAGCACTGTCTAACCACCTGTCAAATCTGGATTAGGTGATCAACTCTTGAAAATCTGGTAAATGCACAACCTCTTGAATCAAGGTGAGTGTGTTTACAACTTGAGCCATAACTGATAAATAGATGCACATATAGCATACCACAGAAGACGGGACATTCTGATTGTAACAAGGACAGACAATATTATTACATAAGTTTATAAATATAAAGAACATGAATCATTAAGGGCAGGAAATCATATTTTGTGCCTGGTTACCAAATATTGTATTGATGCCACAATTTCAAAGACAGTAATTTGTATTTACATTGAACATTTAAAATAACGATTATTGTAATGTACTTCACAGAGCCAAAGCAAGGCCCCAAGCAATAACAGCAAAATATTCAGGGAAGCTGACTTGAAGGGCAAAAGCAGGTTTTGAGAAGATGAGGAATGTGTCTTTTTGGGGTGGAGTAATTTATTGTTCAGATTGCAGGACCAAATTTGATTGAAGACTGACTCTGAAAATAAAGCAGAGCGATTCATAGAATTCTGAAATCAGAAGATCAAAACGTGACAGATAAAATTGCAGAAATAAATGGCAACAACATGGAATTCTACTTTGGATGAGTTGGGACTTTATGCAGTGTGGAATGGAAACAAATGAGGAGAAACAGTGAACACATTAAGCCTAGAAATGGAAAAGATCTTGCTTGGGGGTGGGTGGGGGGGGAACTGTAGGACAAAGAGAGACAATATTGCAGAATAAAAAGATGTATTTCTATGGATTTCAGTATATCAGTAAAAGGTGTTATGATCAATGTGATATTATTTAATTTACTTCCATATTATATGAACTGTATTTCAACAATCTCTTGGGCTGATTAACAACCTTCTTGAAATGTCCTTGCTGAATAACTCAATGCATCAGAGTCTACAGGTGATCTTAAATTGATTGAGTGCTTTCAAAAGCACCTTTTAGTATAAATGCATCTGATCATTCAGGAGAGCTGAACATGGAAAATTTTAGAATTTCTGTTTGAGTGGTTCTCATTTGGCATCACTCACTGGTAACATTATGTGCCAGCAGAATATTGTTTACCAGAGCATTGCACAACCATTATAGATTTGTTTCAGATCACTGACTTGTTCTGTTCGTACTTGCTATGTGACTCACCTTTATGATACTTCTGGGCTGAAGCATTAAGTAAAAGGGACAAGAATCAAGATACAGTAGGAAATGTCACTTTGTTGCTACTACTGAATCCTTACATTATGGGAGCAGCAGAGAAAATAAATTCTCAGATCACAAATCAAAGCCATGTGATGTCCGGAGTGTGAAATGCTCATTTATGTTTCATTCTTTCAGAGAATGTTGAAACAATGACAAACTTAAAAATGAATAAACAGAGCCAGTAAAGGAGCAATAAAAATAATAGTCTCAAACTTATTGTTGACATTAATTAACATTAACATTCTGTAAGATTAGTCTTTTTTCAAACTAAACTTATTTAAAATGAACAAGTTAATCCAATTATTGGAGGAACATTGTATGGATGCATTAGCATTTAAGTTTGAATATCATGTGCAGGATTGTAATTGATAGATCTGATGATCATTTTGATTTGAGTCTTTACTATGGATACTCAAATGGTACAAGATGACACACCAGAAGCCAAATAATCTGCCAGAGAGGAAAAAGTGTTTTCTAAAGGATATCCAGACATGGTGGCGTCATTTTCAATTCACCAGTAGAGATTTATGCCGGCAATGTATCAGAGACATCAGTTTTAGAAACAGCCAGAGAAATACATGCTTGCTATGACACTTGCCTGGCCTGCAACACTAGTTTTATGCTTGGATGGTAAATTGAAAATTACGCTTGATATGTTTACTCCAGGAAAAACTAAACAAGATGTGAAAGTTATTTTAATGGGGGAATTTAATCAACCAAATGTATGTTGAAATGCTCAAGTGGTTCACAGTCAGAAATGGTACATATAATGGAGTGATTGCATTGTGACCTGGTGTGTCAGAGAAGCCACAAGAGGCAGTGCACATCTTGACTTGCAATGATCTAACTAGAATTATATACAGGGAATATAAATCATGGCACCTATGACACACAAATGTCAAATTCAAAGTAAGAAGGGCTTCAGAAATAACTTCAAATGAACTGAACATGTCCTTTTTTCCAAATAGCTATCTCACTGCAGGATGCAAAACTACAATTGAAACCCATAGACTGGAGTTTGATCAAAGGGATAAAGAATGACTTAAAATTTATATAGCATCCTTTAATGTATTCAAACATGCCAAGGGTCTTTACAGAGGCATTACAAGGAAAACTCGGACAGAGTCTCATAAAGAGATATTATGTTAGTTGATCCATAGTCGAGAGTGTGGTGCTGGAAAAGCACAACATGTCAGGCAGCATCTCGGGAGCAGGAGAATCAACGTTTCTGGCATAAGCCTTTTGTGGGATGCCTGAAGAGCATATGCCCGAAATGTCAATTCTCCTGCTGCTCCTCAGATGCTGCCTGACCAGCTGTGCTTTTCCAGCTCCACATTCTCAACTCTGATCTCCAGCATTTGCAGTCCTCACTTTCTCCTAGTTGATCTGTAGCTTGGTCAAAAAGGTCAGATTAAAAAGGAAGAGAGAAAAGAGAGAGAGATCCAGAGGGAATTCTAGGGCTTTATACCCTGGCTACAGAAGGAACAAACACTAGCAACTAGAATTGGGGATTCCCGGGAGACCAGAATGATACAAGTGAACATATCTTGGAGGATGTGGGGCTGGAAGAGATTACAAAACAATAGGGAGAGGTGAGGTTATTATAGGATCCATAAAGCAAGACGTCCAGATTCCATGATATTTCAGTAAACCATGGCACAATAGTTACCCAGCCCAGGAATAAATAAAACATGACCCAGTTCAACCAGCTTTTTGTGGTTGGATACAAAACCTCTAATTGAGGAGTTTTACTCAGGAAAATGGGTTTCTATGACACAATGGGACATATGTTAATTCTCAATAAACAAAATTAAAACCTGCAAACTATACTTAAATACAATGAAACTTCAATTGTATGTGTCCCACTTAGCTGTTTTCCCACCTATCATCTGCATGATAAACCTTTTTGTGGGATTTAATCTTATTGTATGTTGCATTAACATTAATGTCCTCCTGTAAATGATAGCAACCCAATTAATTCAAGAAAGACTGAATTCAGTTGCTGTAATTTGCATTGTACTTGTCTTCAATGCTGTACGTGAGATATTTGTCTTTCTGTATGACCAAAATCTAAGGACATTTAATTATTCATCAGCTTCCATTAATGGAGGGTGGGGCACTTGTTTATCATGGCAGATACATTCAGATAACAACGCTAACAAAACAAAATGTCCCAGTATACTCCCTAATTCCCATGGACCTTCTACAGTAATGGAAATCCTATAACTTAGTAATCAGTTTTTTTTTATTATTTAATAGCTTCCCTTGCTGATGGTTTCTTTAATATTGTTATGCTAGCATTTAAATAAAAAGTTCTCAAGTGATTTATTTTTTCTTTTAAAAAAAAAAGGGCGAACACAAGATCATGAGATCTAGTTGAATGAAGAAGGCTCTTTAACCACTTGGTAACACTATTTGATCTCACATACCTTCACCCCTTTATATTTTCTATTTGCTCCTTAACTTAAACTAGCCTCTGGCCTCAGTCACACTTCCAGGCAATTTGCTGTTAACACCTTTCATGTGAAAGAACATTTCTTGATTGTCTTAAAAGTTTCCCTTCAAATACCTTGAACTTGCCACCTCCTGCCATAACATATCTGAAAGTGTTATTTCAAATTTATTTCATTCACTTAAGCTATCTTTATCCAGGTTTCCATTTCAACTCAAATTCTAATTATCTATACAGATATTAAAATGCAACATCCACAGCACAATGCTATTTCTTACCAATGATTTTCCTTGAAGCTTAGTAAGTCTGGTGATTCTGTTATAATCATTACTTTTGCAGTAAGATACATCAGCACACCAAGTAAATTGAGTATTAGGGTATCAACGCCCATCAAGACACCACGACCAGCAAAACAAAAATATAACAAACCTAGCTTCAGCTAACAAAACGTATTCCTCATACTTGAGATGTTGCTAAACAGTAACCAAAGAGAGAGTTTAGATGACAGTAGTTAGGCAAGGTGAGATTCAATCTCTGATGTCAACTGAAACCCTCAGTGGAACTGCTGACAGCAATTACCCTCCAGTATCCATTATTCTGTACGTTATGGAAAACTACAGAAAGCTCCCAAGATACCTGGTAGTTACAATTGGTGATACTCTCCAGTATGGAATGTGGGACAGGACTCTGTGTAAACAATGCTGCCAAGAAATGATGGGGCCTGATTGTAACTCCGTGTAAGTGAATGGGATTTAAGTGATGTCCCATGGTCCCATGTTTGATAGGACCAAATTAAAATGAACACTTTGATGGGTATGTTTACTTCTTGCCTTAAAGACAGCAATGTGGGGATGCTGCATTGAATTCAAATCTGATGAAGCACTTGACTGGGCAGTGAGTGAATTTCTATTTCCCATGAATGATGAGTTAGTTATGGCAAAGAATTCTGGTTAGGAACAAAGTAACAAGGGGGTGGTACAGTGGCTCAGTGGTTAGCACTGCAGCCTCACAGCGCTAGGGACCTGGGTTCGATTCCAGCCTTGGGTAAGTGTCTGTATGGAATTTGCACATTCTCCCTGTATCTGCACGAGTTTCCACCCATGGTCCAAAGGTGTGTTGGTCAGGTAGATCGGCCGTGCTAAATTGCCCATAGTGTTAGGTGCATTAGTCAGAGGGAAATGGGTCTGGGTGGGTTGGGCCGAAGGGCCTGTTTCCACAATGTAGGGAATCTAATCTTATTACAAGGCAGAAATGAGAACATTGCAAGTTTTTATTTTAAATCGGATCCACAAAATCCTCTCGTGCTGCTTTGCCTGAGCAATTTCATTGGCCTTTAAAAAGAGTTAAATAGTTTATTCCTCTCATTTAAAGAGGTATTCTTCAAAACAAAAACAAAAAAATGAATTATTTTACAAAAGTTGAAAATGTGCTAAGTATTTCAATATGTTTGCAAATTCATATGGTCTGCTAATAAAATTTGCCTTGCTTCACAGAACTGTTACCAAGGTCGCACTGCAATATTCAAGGGAATAGTCTGAAAATTATCTGACTGCTAGCAAATATTTTCAACAACTTTTCATTCTTCATTGCAGTTTAGAATGTGTGGAAATGTCTGCTTTGAAAATAGATTACAGTATCAAAAGATAATAAACAGACTCATTAGCAGATGGTGCATTTGTGCAAGATTAATTCAGGTGTATATTGAAGATGCTATATAAATGCAAGTCCCTATTGTAGTTTAGGCAAAACGTCTTGTAAGTATAGATGAAATGAATACATTTTAACTTCTTAAATTCTTGCATTCAAACAAACTATGTGAACTTTTCAAAGAACTAAAGCACAAAATCCATTGTTTTCTGTGTGTAATTTAATGGTATTATTATTATAGTTCTAGTATATTCACCTTATGGCCAATACTGATGTATTAGCATTTCTTCTTGCAAAGCAATGTCAATGTGCTTTTAGTGGTTAATCCTTTTAGATCTTCAAGTTTGCAAATGTTATATCTGAACTCTGAAGACAGGTTCAGAGATGCTTTTCTGATCTCTTACCCAAACCAATAATCCCCATCTACTGAGTTTCAAATTACACTCACTGGTGATAAAATTTAAAGACCAATTAAAATGTTAAAATTAAAATACTCAATTCATTTACTCCATGTGTGCATTGTTTAGGTCTATATTCTCCATTAGATGTAACTGAAAATGAAGTTGCTGCTAACCCAGTGATGTGAATGATTCATAAAAGATAGAATGATTACAGTATCTAGTTCAGTTTAAGTTTGATGGCATAAATGGACTTACCTCTCCTTGTCCAGTTGGACTCTAGTGTGTTATTTTTCTGTTATAAAATTATTGAATGACTTGGAATTGCCAGAAACTTATTATGCCTGGATATTTTACATATTATGCCTTCAAATAGTGAAAACTATCATTGTGTGTCATGGGGAACTAAGGTTTTTAACAATGTTGTGCAGTGTCTTGCAATTACATTCTTTGATGCTATCTATCTTAACATGAAAAATACAAATAATGCTTTGCAGAAGTAAATTTATCAGTACAAGGCTGGAAAATACACAGTTCCATTCCAAATCTCACAAAACAGGCAGAAAACAGTGCGCAGTCTGAATACAAAGGTGGAATTGCAAGGCTGGATTGCTACTCTTTTCTGGTTAATTAATATTAATAAAATACAATGATCACTAGGCATTGACACTCATCATCGTGCCTCTAGATTCCTGACCTTTTTTCTTATATACTGAATAAAATCACTGATAATGAATAGGAAAATTTTCATAAATATTTTGGAAGAGTCACATAAAGATGGCTTATTTGAGTAATGTAATTCAAAACAAAACAATGGCAAGTAACATTGACAAGGTTTTTTTTTAAACTGGCCCTCAGAAATACTTATATGGGCTTTTGCCCGAAACGTCGATTTTACTGTTCCTCGGATGCTGCCTGAACTGCTGTGCTCTTCCAGCACCACTAATCCAGACTCTGAACTACTATATCGAAATGCATATGTGCCACTGTTTTGGCCATTTTTCTCCATATACTTTTGCAGAAGCATATTCATTGAGTATGTAACTCAAAGAAGGATTGCTCATGAAACAGCTAAATTCAAGCTGAGCCACCTATGTCTTAAACTATTTTTCCAATAAAAATAAGTTGATAGAGACTTAATGGAACTCAATGTAAAGTGAATGCTTCACATTATGTGAAGATCATATGAATTTATACTTATGTATAAATTATACCTTATACCTTTCACACATGTGGCAAAAAAAAAGTCACTGTTGCAAATTTCAGAGTTATCTTCACGTATTCAGCTTGGGTTTGAAGTTTCCCTCCTTTGCACAAGTAATGCAGTCGCACATTTGTGTGATATTCTATAAGCACCTACTGATAATGTCTATAGGCAATGCTTTCTATCAGAATGTCTGAAAAACATGATGGGGTGATAAGCAAAAAAAAAATTCATATTGGAGCATGATTCCACATAGTGAGAATGCTGTGTTTTCCTCTAAATTTCTCTCCGATTTAAAAGGTAACAGTGAATGAATTAGAGGAGCCATGGAAACACAAGAGAAAATCATGAACATGCAACATTTCACTAATGTGGCCTGGTAATAAGAAAAATGGCATTATGTTAGGAATAAAAAAATACTGTCAAAAAGATTTTCTAATATATTTCTAAAGGTACAGAAAAGGACAAATGTTGAGTTACCTGCTAACACTCATCTTACATTGACAATAATTCAAAAGGAAGTTGGGGAGTACTTACATTGTTGATACAAGTTTATATTTTACATTGTACTAAATTGAGTTTCATGGTCATTGCCAGTAATTTCAATCTTTGATTTTTTAAAAAATAAACTCTGTGTAAATACACCAAAGATTGTGACTCTGAACTATATCTGCACAGTGATTAGCACTGCGCTAGAGACCCAGGTTCAAATCCCACCTTGGGCAACTGTCTGTGTGGAGTTTGCACATTCTCCCAGTGTCTGCGTGGGTTTCCTCCGGGTGCTCCGGTTTCCTCCCACAGTCTAAAGATTAGGTGAATTGGCCATGCTAAATTGCCCGTAGTATTAGGTGAAGGGGTAAATGTAGGGGAATGGGTACGGGTGGGTTGCTCTTCGGAGGGTCGGTGTGGGCTTGTTGGGCCGAAGGGCCTGTTTCCACACTGTAAGTAATCTAATCTATCCAGATTAAGAGCATCCCAATGTAATTATTGTGTAAAACAGAAATGGCTAAAGAAACCCTGGCAGCATCTGTAGAGAGAAAACAGAGTTAATGCTTCTAGTCCATTGACCCTTCTTTATTGTCTATTTTAAGTTCACAGATCTCAGTCAATGTATGAGGCTAAACTGGCTGCAGTGCCCAAAGACTAGCAAGTGAGAAATCAAAAGCTCCTGCTCTTTATTTAACGACCCTTGATTGAAAGTACATCCAAACATGTATCAGCTAACAATGAGATCAATCTCAACTGTAATACTATGCACAGTCAATTGACCTTTAAGTACTCACTGGCTAGATCACCATAAGAATGATCACTTGTCAAAGATATCAGGGGGCTTCTGGCACCTGTAAAACTGTCTCTAAACATATCAACAGTTTCCAGAAAGGGGATTTTAAAGGGGTAGAATGTTCCTACTAAAATAACCCGTACTCATAGCACCTTTAAAATAGTAAAATAACCCATAAAGCAATATGGTCAGTCTTCATACATCTACGCACAGTGATATGGTCAACATTACTATATCTAGGTTTAGTCACTTCTAAATTTTCCTTCCTTTCCCCAAACGTTGTATACAATAAGACTCTAATGTCTATTGTTTCAGCAGTTTGATTCCTCTTGTGACATCTAGAAAGATCATTTGAGACAACTCTGGGATTAGACATTGTCAGCAATTAATGTTTTGCAGCAAGTGTAATTCGTGTTTATGAACAAGACGATCAAATAGGATTGCTGGGTGTTTAGTACTTCTGAAGAGCAAGTTGGGAATTTAGATGAACATTCAACACACACCTAAATAAATTGCCATTAATGTCATTGAGTAAAATTGACCAAGATCATCACTCCTGATGATTGTTAATTTATACCCAACTGGAAGAATGAGTGTGCAGAATTTAGGTGAGGACTAGAGTGTGTTAGATGTCCTAATATTCAAATAATATGCTGAGAGTCACCAAGAGGAACAAGAGAATAATTAGCACTCTAATTACACCCCAATGGCTCCCAACATAAGTGAGGGAAGAAAAGTTCAAACGTCAGAAGTTGATGAGAGAGTAAACATTGCACAAAAATCCACTCTTACCACAGTTTATCAGTTCCAGTCTAGCTACTAAATGAGGTACCCCAGTCAATGTGCAATAATTATGATGCAATAACTGACATCTTCTACTGAAAGACAGAAGGAATTTAAGAACAAGGTAAAAGCAAAGAGTCCACTTTATGATAACATCAATACTTACAGCAACATCGACAAATCCAAAGAACAAACTATTACCAGGCTATATAATGCACTTTCAAGTACTTTTCAAAATAAATCCTGCTTATTACAGCAAAGTTCTCTTCCATTAGAATCACTCTGTTTCACATCATGACAACATAATTCTCTGACACTTAAGGATTTATGACCCATTTCCCCCCCATTATAAACAGAAAGCCCATCTATGAAAAAGACCAATTATGGCTTGCAGCTGAGGTGTTTTAGATGCCTCTTCAGTGAAACATCTAAACCTTAATATTTTCCATCACTTTGTTCCTTCTTTCTTTCTACAGGTCACTAAAACATCCATGTTCGAACACAGTCCATCTGACACTCATTATCAACACATTGAAACATCCCATATCTCAGAGACAATGGAGAGAGAGAGAGAGAGAGGTATGATTGAACAAAAACTGCAAAGTTTCAATAGTCACAAAAAGGTTAAAGATCTACAATTACTTTTGTCTCCAACGGTATTGAACAAAAAAAAATGCAAAAGCCTGTTTTCCACAATAAACAAAGTTCCATTCTTTGCTATTGAGGCGAACAACCTTTAGGCACCAAACTCTCTAATCAGACTACAGCTGGATAACATTAATAATTTACATATAAATAGCCTTCAATCTACGTTTTCCGATCTGTATGAGTTAAGAATTGAATGACTAAAAATTAATGAGATATTAATCAAATTGCATTGAAAATAGGAATGAGCATGTGGTTGCTAAAATTCAGAAAAAAAGCAAGCGCCATACTCGACTACTTTACTGTTTAAAAACTCTTTCTGTCTCAGTCCTGAATAGTTTTGCAATAGCGAAAGCCTAAATCGGTAAATAAGTATTAGATAGCATTTAAATATTTGGTAACGTTTTAATTCTCAAAGACAGCTTGAAGAGGATAACTGAATTTTGATTTCATTTGCAGCAAGTCAGATGTTCTTTGTAATCAGGCAGGGGATTTGGTAACTAGCAATGCCTTTGCAAACAGCCCATTTGCAAACATGAACTTTCGTTTTAAAATATAATTAATTAATTTCTTCCCATTTCTGCAAAAGATGCGCTCAATATTCAATGTTATTTTAAAATAATTTGAAATGATAGTGGATTTAAATGCGCCCTGTCTCAGGTTGGCTACTGGGGCAGTGTAGCTTTAAGCATTTCCACTGTCATTGCCCAGCGCTTCATGTTTGTCCGGATCAGACGAATAAACCACAAAGCAGATCATCGTGCGATAAGCACCAAACGTCAGGGGCTGGAAGGGATGAATAAACTGCTGCAACAAGAAATTAAACTTCATCTAAAAGTATGATCTCACCTGATTTATGGAACTGTTTTGGCTGATGCAACATAAATCCCCGGAATCGGAGAGCTGCATATGTAAAGTTTTTTTTTAATTAAGTCTGTGCAGCCGACTTCAGTGATGGTTTCAAAAGACTTGTTTTTCTTGCTCCAGTCAGTTGTTTGCCCAAGGGATTCGGCGATTGGTTCATTTCCTCTTTCACGGGCTCAGATTTCGTGTCTTTTTTTAAATGAATGACCTGACTTAGTCAATGACATGACATTAACAAAGATTCCAGCCTATGAGAGGTGAGAATCGAGGTGTTATATTACCTGGAGCTGGAACACCCACCCCCAGCTCGAAAACCAATCAGGATCCAGAAGCTCATTTCCATTCATAGTTCTGATCCTCTGCCATGGCCTCTCATTCACAAAAAAAAACTTTCAAGGGGTCATTGATAAAATCTGGAAGCGGTGGAAGCGAGTATTTATTCAGACCTTTTTTTTTAAAGAGAAGACTGAATTTTGTTAGAATCAAATTTTTCAAAGCAGAGTTTTTGTACATAAAGTTTCTTAGTTATAGAGTTTGAAGAACAAGTTCATTAATTAACAGGTATCCCTTGTTATTTTCTTCAGATCTAGCTCCAACATGATACACAGTGGAGCACTGTTTACAGAGAAAAGCTGGAGTCAATTTGCATTTAAATCTTGCCTTAAATTACATAGGATTATGAGGCATCAGGCATTCATAAGAGTTGCATCATAGGAATATTTCTGCAGCTTATTTTCCACAGACTACTTGGTGCATATGTGTGACTTAACCCTTTTAATCACCTCCATCCTCAACACACATAATGACAAATACGTGAATTATACCTTTGTTTCTCGTCTTTTGGGCATTTTAAAAAATGTGTTTTCGGGGTGACTTAGAGACAGCATCACTGAAACACTCTCGTTGACATATCACAATGGCAGTAGTATATTAACAAACATTATTCATGTAGAAAGTCTTAGTAACATATGAGAAACATTAACCTGAGTTTAATAGATGATTTATTGGAGATATAATGTTTAGCAAACATAGATGGGAAACATTTTTTGTTATTTATGTTTGAAGAAAAACACTTTAGAGAATCAGTTTTAATGGAGTGACTAGGGAATTCTGAGGATAACTGTTGATTTCAAAGATTAGAAATGTTCTAAGTATTAACTCTTCATGCGCCAGTTGCAAGAACTGCTTGCTTCTGTAAAGCTTTGTAAGAAATACTCTGAAACCCTTCACAAAAAGGGACTGATGAAAAACAAACACCAAGACAGCTGAGGAAGCACCAAAAATGTTGTTAATGAGTAAAAGGAAAAGATTATTACTTGGGTAAATGAGAAGTGAAGATGTTTGTGAAGGAAGAGTCAGAGTTTAGGATTCTGACTGTTCAGTGATTCAGTATTAAAGTTGATGTGAAAGGAAAGGTAGACACAAAAGATCAGAGTCAGAATTCAGATTGTTAGAAAGGGATGCAGGACTGGAGCAGATTGCAGTGACAAAGTGGAAATTAACTATAGTACTTGGGGGAATAGGAATCCATTGTGGGTCAGTGAAGATTGGGTGGAGGGGAAGCCAGACTTAGTACAGGAGTGGATCAAACTAAACACAATACGAACAAGGCAGGGAAAGAAATGTCTCTTTGCATCTTTTCTTTTGGCACTACCGGTTCCATTAGGACTCCAAAAGGGTGTCAACTGCATTGGAAGAATGGGTTGGACTCCATATTGGTGCCAGCAGTAGTCCATAAGAAATGAATGTTGACAGAAAGTGTGCAGAACAGGAGTAGAGCATGATGTCAATCAGTGTGCCACACAGACTGGACCCTAGTAGGTGATATTTTGGAACTCAATAGTCAAAGCAGTTGTGAAATGGAAATATTTCCAGAGATCACTGTCCAGATGAATGAAATTTAACAGGGTTTAGGGTGTAGGTTTGCTCGCTGAGCTGTAGGTTTGATATCCAGACGTTTCATTCCCTGGCTAGGCAACATCATCAGTGGTGACCTCCAAGTGAAGCGAAGCTGTTGTCTCCTGCTTTCTATTTATATCTTTCTCCTGGATGGGGTTCCTGGGGTTTGCGGTGATGTCATTTCCTGTTCATTTTCTGACCATTTCGACTGGGACAACACATGTATCCTGGGACAGGCTAAGCAAAGACATGCCAGAGAATTCCTAGAGGCCTGGCACTCCAACCACAACGCCATAAACAAGCACATAGATCTAGATGCCATCTATCAACCCCTCAGAAAATGAACAGGAAATGACATCACCACCAGTGAATGAAACGTCTGGATATCAAACCTACAGCTCAGCATGCAAACCTACACCCTAAACCTCAACCTGAGCTACAAACCTTGCGATTTAACAGGGTGTGAGTCACAAAGGTGAAAAGTGGAGGACTGGTCTTTGGAGGAAAAATGACATGATCAATTCTATTGAATGCTATGGAGAGTTACAAAGCATGAGATACTTCTTGTGATCACCATATTAAATTCCAATTTATTCAGCAACAACCATATTGCAGTGCAGTGTTAATGTTGCATTGCCTGAAGTGCTCACCTTCAGATAAAATATTAAAAATGAGGCTCTGCTCAGGTAATTGACTTGTGTTTCTATTCAATGGAGGTCTCTGAGAGCCAACATTTACTCCACAACCAGTACCACTAAAAACAGAGGAGCTGGTCATTCAAATTATTATTCTCTTTGGGTTCTTGTTGTATACAAATTAATTTCTACATAATACAGTACGTGATGGAATATCAATATGAGATGCTGTGAAATGTTTGTAAGAGTGAGTAAGATGTTACGTAAACATAAGACTGGCTTTATACCCACTTGGCATTGACGCAAAAGGAAAATAAACTTTGCCAGGAATGCTGACGCCTTCACCATTTGGCATTCTCACCTCCTGCCATTGGTAAAATAGCAGCAGCAGTGGCAGGAAACTCTTCAGTGTTGTAAAATGGCCATTTATGGACCCGCAATAGTCCAAATGTTGGCAGACTGCCAGACAACTATGTCACCCTAAAAAAAACAAAGTAGGCAGGTGATAGGCATGGCACAACCACCATGACACCCAGTTCTACACCTCTCCTCATATACCAGCCTGATCCTGGAGGAAATGTAACATTCTGCTCTGAAAACTCCTTTTATAGTACTAGTTATTTAGGCAAGATTTCAGGAGATCAGCATCTTTAGACTGGCTGCCAATCTCTACATCACTAAGTCTGACTTCCTTATTCCAAAATCATTATCCCAGGGAAACCTGGGTGAAGTATTTTGATACCATTGTAAGTGTATGTAGTACTGTCATTACTGTAAGCTGTCACAGATATGGTGTCCCAGAAACCAAACTAAATAGCCCAGCATGAAAATAACTAAGGAGGAGCAAAATAAAGACCTCTTTCCTGTCAACAAATTTCTAAGATTTCCCTCCTAGAATAGTTAAATCATTCTCATAAGGCAAGTCTCAATCCCTTTAATGTGCCCCCGGTTTCCAGAAATTTTTAATCAAACTGTGCAGACACATTACAATATCAGGGCAGGTGGGATTTTAACTCTAACCTTCTTGTCCAGAGGTATCACTGCACCATAAAATTCTCCAAAATTCAGTGCCACGTATGGAGTTTTGAATTACTCCAAAGTGTTGTTTTTGTACCATTTCCAAGCCAGGAGTGCATTTTGAATCTCTCTCCCTTGCACCAGAACTCCAATGAGTTTTTTATGTGTTGCATCCTCTTTCTCTTGCTTTTAATATGAAGGATTTGAGGAATATAACAATGTCCAATTGTTATATAGTCTGCCGATTCCTCCCCTAAGCAGTGTATTGATCAATTTCCATTGTACATTGAATTATCAAAGAGCTGCAGTCATGAAATCTCGAGGACAGGACGAAACCTCAGCTTGTGCCAAATTTATGAAAGAGATATCTGATTAGGCAAGGCAAGGTAATTACCCACTCCCCAAAGGAACAGAGGCATTTCGTTCTGTTCGAGAGAAATAACTGGGTATTACCTCTGCATCAACCCTGGACAAGATGAGGAGACAGACCCCCATGAACTACCACAACCTGCATGGAAATTGAATCTATCTGTGCCATCCAACCAACAAATTAACCCACTCCCACAATAGAATGGTGACAGCACCATAGGAAGACATTAAGCCCATCAAGTCTGCATGAAGAAATCACCGAATCCCACTTCTCAACTTTTTCCCCGTCAGGTGCAATTTCATTTTGAAAGTCACAATTGAATCTTCCTCCACCATTCAATCACAGCCAGTTCATTCTTGACCACTCAGCGCAGCAAACAATGTTTTCTAATTAGTATCATTGCTTTCTTTTTGCCAATTTCCTTAAATCTGTGTCCTTAGGTTCCTGATCCATCCAACAAAATAGTTTCTTTCTATCTACTCTATAAAATATTAAATATCAAATCTCTTCTCAGCCTCAGTTCTCTGCCGAACAGCCCCGCCTCTCCCTGAAATTGTGCACCCTGAAATCTTTGTCATTTTTTTTTAATATACTCTGTCAAGTTCTCAAACTGAAGTGCCCAGGATTGAACACAATATTCCAATAAGGGCCAGTGTTTTGTAAAACTTCATCACACTCTCCTTATTCATAAAGCATGGAACATTGAATTTTTTTTAAAGCATTTTGTCAATCTATTCTGATATTTTAATGATTTGTTCATAGGTATTCCAGAGCCCCTTTCTTCCTGGAACCCTTGCCTTTCAATTTATCTTCATTATGCTTTTGTTCAAAAATTTTAGCAAAATATATTAATTCATGTTTACTCTGTTAAATTTCTTCTGCCATATGTCTGTCCATTCCACCATCTATTGGAGCTTTACAATATTCTCGTCATTTTACTTCCAAGTTTTGTGGCATTTGTAAATTTTGAAATTATGCCTAATTAATCTCACACCCCTGTTCTTTCCCCATAGCCACGAAAATATTTTCTTTTTAAGTACCAATCAAGTCTACCTTTGATTGTCTTATTACCATTGCTGTTACCTTGCAATTTTATTAATTATATCCCTTCTGCTTTAAACTCCATCCATAGACTTCCCCTTTTGATAAAGCAAACAACTACAGATGCTGGAGATCTGAAATACACAAAAATAAAATTTGCTGGAGAAATTTAGGAGGTCTGGCAGCATCTGTGGAGAGAAAACAGAGATAACATTTCAAGGCCAGTGACCATTCTTCAGAACTTAGCTTCAGAACTGAGCTTCCTCTTTTGACTCTCCCTTCCCACCATCTCTCTCACTCATTTTCCAGCACCTGAGCATGTTATATCTGTCATTTACAAAATACCTTGCAAGAACTGTAAGAAACATTACATTGGACAAACAAGCAGAAAACTAGCCACCAGGATACATGAATATCAACTAGCCACAAAGAGATATGACCCACTCTCACAAGTATCCTTACATACAGATGAGGAAGGACACCACTTCAACTGGACAACACATCCATCCTAGGACAAGCCAAACACAGATACACACAAGAATTCCTAGAAGCATAGCATTCCAACCAGAACTCTATCATCAAACACATTGACTCGGATCCCATTTACCACCGCCTGAGAAAAAGAATAGGAAATGATGTCACTACAGGAAATGACATCACCAATCAGGGAAACCTAAACACATAAATAGAAAGTGGGCTATGGCACCAGTGCTTCATCTGGAGGCTCATTGATGATGTTATCTAGTATGGTGACGAAATGTCTGAAAACGATACTTCCAGCTCAGTGAGCAAACCTACATCCTATATCTGCCAGTTTTGCCAGTTCTGACAAAAGGTCACAGAGCTGAAGGTTTGAGTGGAATTATCTGGTAGCAGCTAGACTATTGGTGGGGGCCACCAAAACTACTTGGCAATTTTGTTTGGGATGAATGGTTGGCCATACGTGACCACTCACCACCAATCCACTGCCAATTCCATTCCTTAGTGTTTTATTTTCAAAAGTTGACTTTTTGTCCTCACATACAAATGAGTGCCCCAGTTTCCCAATTCCCAAGAGGTTCTCAAGCTTAAGTCCATGAACTTGGATGGTTTCTCGACAGAAACTGTCTGACCTACAGAGCATTTCTAACATTTGTCATTTCCATTTCACCTCTCTAGTAACCACAGCATGCTGTCTGTCCCTTTTTTCCAAGTCTGAGTGTAGTATTTTCTGAATTTCCTGTCAAATGTCAGCTAATTTCTCAATCTAAATAATATGTCAATTAATCAGCAAAAGAATTATGTTCTGTCATCACATTGCACAATGGAATAAATGATGTACTGGGCAAACTTGTTGATGGGAAAGGGGAAAGCCTGTCACATTTTGTAACTGCTGAATTGCAAAGCGAGTAAGCAGTGCTGTGTTTTCTGAATGCAGACCTTTCTGAGAAACTGATCAATGAAAGTTTCACATTGTTTCTGAAACCTACTTTCATTGATGGTCAGAGTAGATTGGACAGCGTCGAGACCATTACTCGACAGCTTAGTTTGTTTACAGAGAGGATTTTTTGTGTGTATTTTGTTTGCTTGGAAGTTCCTTCCAGGACTCAGATTTAAATGACGCTCCAACAACAGGTTCCCAGCTACTTTTTCTACTTGATGGGTTGCCTTTGCAACTCTTTTTCGATTGTTTAATGCTGCTTCCCCTCAAAATGTCCCCCAGCAGCTTTGAGTGATGGAGAGAAAGTGATGTTCCTCCCGTGGACTGCGCCGGAAGTATAGCTTTCCTTGACAAGTTTCTGATTGGCAGATCTGACAGCAGCTTTCTTCATGAATGTCCAGACAGCCCAACCCCTGGGAACAGAAAACAATGAGTGCAAGTTGTGCAGTTGTAAAAATATCAACATCTTCTATGCCATGGAAACAAATTGCATTCAAAACAATTCTGTTACGAGATGAACCGTCTGGCTTGCTGAAATTGTGAATGCAATTGGAGCTTTTACCTGTTAGTACGAATTAATCTTTGTTTTCTTGAAACGAAGTGTGCGTACTTTGTACAATATGTGTGACTCAATCCCGTCTTCTTTCAAGCTTGGTTCTCTTATTGTGTTTGAAATATGCAAAGTGCCTTAATTATTCTGATGTAACCTCAGTCAAGCCGCCAGACTTCCTCTCTGTGTCATTTGAACAACCAAAACATAGGCCCGTACAGCAGAGGCATGTCTAACTCATTCAGGGTACACTCTCAAACATGGTAATGAAAATGAACCAACGGGAGCTTGCTGGACACAGCAGACGATTAATCTGATGGAGAGTGGATGCCATCAGAGGCTGCACAGCCTTTTCTGAAGTGGGAATAGAAGATGATTGATTAGCGGAAAGGGGGCTGTGCCAGAAATAACCGTTTTTCAAATAAAACGAAAACAGGAAACAATCATTTTGTGATTTCACTGGCCTCTCAGTAGAGGAATAAATGAATATTTTTCTTGCTATGCTTTGGCGGTGGGATCGAGAGCTTGTTGAGCAGAATACATACTGATTCTTAATTATTCAACTCTTGTTTTATTGTTTGAAGTTTCGGTTTAGCGGGAAAATGCTGCACTGGTCATTATGAAACAACAAAGTAATATCTAATGCACAGCATGCTATCACTTCAATTAGATGTTGCAATAGAATGCCAGTCAGTCTCCTCCTGTCCTCTGGCTTCAGGCTGACGCCAGTTTTTGCTTCCTCCCTAGTCAGTTCCCGTTCACTGGTTAGATCTTCAATCAGATCGCAAGACCTACGACCTCAGCAAGTTTTTCTTCAACAAAATTGCTCGATTGTGAGAGTCGCATTCAGATCTTTGAAGTTAATAGGCCCTTGTTTTACACTTTAAATCTGTAGGTTGCTACATCAAATCTATATGTTGCAGAGAAGTGGCAAGGGTCACGTTTGCTGATTGGTTTGAACTAGCAATGTCACCTTCCAGATTCGGTTTAATATTGATCAGTACAGATGCCGTGGACACGCAAATAAAAGTAACCACTTGGAAGACTGAAATTTCAATCAATTGCTCTGTAGAGTTAATTCTTTTAAGTGATTTAAGACGTCAGTTGTATTTATGATCACTCTAAATATCTTATCGTGTAAATGGTCTTCATGACAAGGATACAAAAATGTCCTGGTAACATTATTAAATATGAGCTATTCTGTTACCTGCATGATATCTTGTAGCTCCACGACGTGATTTGATGAGGTTTTTTTTCGGATTTTGACCATCAGGTTTGTTTCTTTGTTTGTAAGTTTGTTTCTTCAGCTGGTCTTTTGCCCATTCCTTTGGTACAGTGTCAGACGCGATATTTGAGACTTTATTTTCTGTTTTATTTGCAGAATACCTTCGACCTTCTTGTATTTGAAGTTGACCACTTACCCTACACTGCTACCGAGTTTCCATTAATGGCGATTGCTATTGAAACTTTGGGGGCTTTTATGCTCACATGGTTTTCTTTCAAGTACAAAGTGATTCAGGAAAACAAGAGATGATTCATGCACTTTCCTTTTCCATTGAAAACAAGGAGTGGCAGAGGAAAGTTAGTGGGGAAGGTAACCTAGGCAAACCCAGGGATGTCTATTTTATACAATTTCAGGTAGACCTGGCCTGCTCTAAATGGGAGGCTGTTTAAATATGTCCTTGGTGACTGTCATATGTTACACTACCAACCACTTTAGTTGGGTAAAGTGCAGGCTACAAACCTACTTTCCATGCTACGTCTGAGGACCTATGCAGTGGTAGAGGATAGGCCACTGGTGAGCCCTAAGAACAGCAAGTTAACTTAAGATGTTGTTTACTGAATACTAGAAGGTAGCACAAATGCTCAACTAGGATTAGAATAGTTAGGTTGTGGTTTTTTTTAACAGCATAGATGTGATTGTTTAAAAGGGCCTTTTGCTGTGCTGTAGATCTGACACCAAGACATCAATGGGTTTGACATCATTATTGAGACTAACAGGAGTCAGAGATGACAGCTCTGATGTTATCCAATCTACAGCTAGACGTTCCCATTCAATGTATAAGGCTGTATGACAATCAGATTGGGTGGAACCAAATGTAATCTCCACAATTAACCTCTTCAGAACCTTTAACTTTTATAACAGTGGCCATGTGTACTTCTAAAACCTGGACCATTGAAGTACAATGGGTGGCTTGTGCATTCAGTAAAATAATGGTCCCAAGGGACCACTGGCAGTCACTCCATAGGAAAGCCCTAAGTCTTGTTCTGTCTTATTCTTGTGGGGCCAACTGGAGCAGGATTACTCATCCTAGCTTCACAAAAGTACAGAGGTCCCCTGTTCCTGAGATATTAGTTATATGGGATCTGAACACGTTCCCACCTTCCCACAACTGGTGAACTTGAAAATGCTTCATTTTGCTCCTGCTGTCAATAACATTATGTGCCTTTTGGACAGAAGTTGAAAATTCTTCCAGAGAGACACAAACGGTAAAGTATTATATCCTGAGCAGGAAGAGATGACAATTTGAACGAAACATAGAAATATTTTAACGAATTTAACTGAAGAAGAGAGGATTAAGAAAATGGACAAAAGACAATGATTGAGAAAGTTGTGGCAATAGAAAATTAAGATGGGAGGAAAATAATAGGTGGAGAAAAGTGATAGAGACCCTTTACTCAGTGACATTTTCCCAAGAATGGTTATCCATATTGCATTTCATGGACAAGCATTTCTCATATTGCTCTTGTACAAGATGTCCTGTAGAACGTTGGATAAATGCACTCTAACTTCTATAGGCACTAATGTTCAATCAGCTAAAGAACTTTTAACTACTCTTTTTATTTTCTTGGCTTCCAGAACAAAAGACAACATTTATTATTCTTTCGCATTAAGTATATGATGAACCGTGCTATAAGTTTATAGTTATCTGGAAGATTGGTATGGGAAACACTTTTTCAAAAGATAAGGTTCATATCTTAAAGATCATCCAAGGCTGGAAACTCAAATGCATTCTTCGAATGTAATTTAGAGTCATAGAGATGTACAGCATGGAAACAGACCCTTCGGTCCAACCCATCCATGCCGACCAGATATCTCAACCCAATCTAATCCCACCTGCCAGCACCCGACCCATATCCCTCCAAACCCTTCCTATTCATATACCCATACAAATGCCTCTTAAATGTTACAATTGTACCAGCCTCCACCACTTCCTCTGGCAGCTCATTCCATACACATACCACCCTCTGCGTGAAAACGTTGCCCCTTAGGTCTCTTTTATATCTTTCCCCTCTCACTCTAAACCAGGACCTCTAGTTCTGGACTCCCCGACGCCAGGGAAAAGACTTTGTCTATTTATCCTATCTATGCCCCTCATAATTTTGTAAACCTCTATAAGGTCACCCCTCAGCCTCCGACACCACAGGGAAAACAGCCCCAGCCTGTTCAGCCTCTCCCTGTAGCTCAAATCCTCCAACCCTGGCAACATCCTTGTAAATCTTTTCTGAACCCTTTCAAGCTTCACAACATCTTTCCCATAGCAAGGAGACCAGAATTGCACGCAATAATCCAAAAGTGGCCAAACCAATGTCCTGTGCAGGCGCAACATGACCTCCCAACTCCTGTACTCAATACTCTGACCAATAAAGGAAAGTATACCAAACGCCTTCTTCACTATCCTATCTACCTGAGACTCCACTTTCAAGGAGCTATGAACCTGCACTCCAAGGTCTCTTTGTTCAGCAACACTCCCTAGGACCTTACCATTAACTGT
>NC_057742.1:16267544-16286772 GCF_004010195.1 Chiloscyllium plagiosum
ATGAGGTGGCGCCAATGCAGTCATCAATGTAGCGGAGGAAGAGGTGGGGAGTGGTGCCGGTGTAATTACGGAAGATCAACTGTTCTACGTAGCCAACAAAGAGACAGGCATAGCTGGGGCCCATATGTGTGCCCATGGCTACTCCTTTGGTCTGGAAGAAGTGGGAGGATTTGAAGGAGAAATCTGGAGCCTGACTTTCTATCTTAAATTGCTCTGATTTATTATTTTATCTACCACATATTGCTCTGAATACCATTGAACCCTCCCAGCAGAAACTCATTAATGTGTATCATAAATATGCCTGTTAGTTTCTCTGTGTAATACCAGTAGAACATTGCTGCTTTATCTTTAGCTGAAAGCAACCTAATTTCACAAGACAAGCCTAAGAGAAATACCTTCCTTGATAAATGATCCAAACCAAAAGCTGGCTTGTTTGCATTCCATAGCTTCCCTCCTGTAATACCTGCTTCCTTTGGTTGTTTCAAAAATATTTCCCTTTGAAATTTTTTGCCACGCACAAATGAACTTTTTATATCAAAAGACTTGCATTCCCATGAATATGTTACCAAAGGAACTAAGAAGATCTTTAAGATCATTTTTCCCGCAGGAGGGAGATTCCAACTAATGTCTTGACCACAACTTTCCTCTTGAAACCTGAGCCACTAGTTTGGTATTCACATTTCAGGGAGCAGAGCACTTTTCCTGTGTATAGCTATCTGTATGATAATCCTGGATGTCCCCTGTCTTCTACCTTAATTTCTTTCCAACTCTCCAACTCTTCCAGTTTGGCATCCTTTATCAACTTATGTTCTACTATACATAGACACGAAATCTTTCCGATCCACGGGCTTCTACTTGCTTGGTATTCCCAGCTTGTTCCATAACCCTCATGCTGTCAAACTATAAACACTATTTGCCCTCCTATCTCATTCTGAAGTACTACTGCCTTCCCAACATCAGGATTCCTTTTGTTAATTTGCCATCATTTCCGAGGAAAAGCCATGTTAACTTCCAGGTTTGTTTTTAGACTTTGAGCTGTTTCTCCGACCTTCAATATTTTAAATGAATTTTGGCAAAGCATGGATCTTGCCGGTGTCCCTCATCCTGCACTTTAGCCAATGTTTGCATTTTTCAGTAGCTTTCCCTGTTCTTATATTGGTAATATTCCCCCATTTTCTTGCTTCTGGCAAAATGTAACTTTGATGCCTGCTTTAGCTTGTTGTCCTCTAGGGCAAATCGTGTGGTCCTGTATTTCTGCATCAGGCTGTTCATCTTCAGACAGCTCAGCATCCACCATAATCTGCTCCTCATAATTGACCAACATACGTATATGTGAAGTGCATGGTACCTTATTACTTCCTATGATTTGTTCAGATTCTCTCTGTCTAATCAGTGCTAACTAACCTCAAGGAGTTTGGCTGTCATGCTATAAAATAACACCTGTAACCTTATTGGATTTTTTCCACTTTTTCGATTCATCTCTTTTGTATGTTTGCATTTCTTTGCCTTAAAATTAAATTCTTATGGACCATACGACATCATAAGGTTCTCCAAATGTTCTTCGAAACCTCAACCTTAGAGTGCTCTTCCCTCTGCATACAGGCCATTTAAGTGCTCAGAAAAATTGGAGTTAATTGTGGTCCCATCCAAACTAGTGTTGGAGGATGCATGATCACTCAATAATGATTTAGTTTTTGTGTTTCTCCCAGAAACCAATTGTTATAGTCTTTGAAGGAAGGAACAGTGCACAATGGTTGGCATTATTAAGCTGTAAGTGACATTAGACATTGGGGGAAGAGGAGCCTTAGACAGGGTTCCAAGATGGGATGGTGCTGATGACAGGTAGATTTGGAGTTTGGTTCATAAATAGCAATTCATTCACAAATGCACAATTGTATTTGAAATGAAGAATCACCCATGCTACTCGTGTCCTTCTACCTTGTGTCCTTGTGTCATTCTTCACAACACTTACCACATGACATAATTGCTCTTTTTAAATCTTCATCTTTGCAATAGCGTTGCTTCAGTATGTTCTCGCAATATTGAGGGGTGTTGGGTCCAGTGGGATGTTCTTGGGAGCGTTGGTCAGACTCAGTGGGCTGAATGGCCTCTCTGAACTGTAATGATTCTGTGACTCTTCCCCATCCTTAAAGAAGGTTTCAGCTACTCTAACATCTGCTTATGGTATCACTTTGTCTCTGGTGATGAACTTCATTTAGCCATTGCCCTGGTTACCACACAATATAGAAAAATAACTTGTTCCTATAATTGTGTGTCTTGAATCTCTTTCGGCCTTTCCATTATTATGTGTGAAGGCGAAAATCTTGACTTCAGCCAGTTCAGGTGAGATTGAGTTAGTTATAGTCAAATTCACGGAGTTTAGAAGAATGAAGGGGGTGGGGGGAGATGGGGTTCTCATAGAAACCGATAAAATGCTAACAAGACTAGACAGTTAGATACAGGAAGAATGTCCCAATGGTGATAAGGGGGTAAACATTTTAGGTGAACCTTCAGATGAGACATTTCTTCACCCAGAGAGTGGTGAGCTGTGGAATTCACTACCACAAAGTGTTTGAGGTCAAAACATTGTGTTAAAGAGATAGGTAAAATATATCTCTTGTGGCTAAGAGGATCAAGCAATATGGAGGAGGGTAGGTTTAGGGTATTGAGTTTGATACTCAGCCATGCTCATATTGAATGGTGGAGCAGGTTCGAGGGGTTGAATGGCCAACTTCTGCTCCTATTTCTGCAGTTCAATGTTAACTAGGCATATATCAATTCCATCTACAGAATTTCTAAATAACTGTCAAGGAAAGGCTACTAGCATTCTCAAAGATCCATCCCACACTGGCAATGGTTTTTTTTACAATGTCTACCATCAGGGAGAAGGTACAGAAGCCTGAACACATGCAGCAGCCAGTTTTGTAACAGTTTCTTCCCGACTCTTGTTAGAATACTGAATGGACTTGCAAACTTTTAACATTCGCCTGTGCCTGTGCCTGTGTTTTTGTTTTTGCAGCTGTTTACCTATTATTTACTATCTATTCTACTTAACTCTGTGATCTACCTGTATTGCTTGCAAGATAAAGCTTTTCATTGTGCCTTGGTACACATGACAATAAATTCAATTCAATTCAATTCAATTCAGTATTGACTAGCACTTTTCTGGATAACCAGTCACATTCAAACCTTTTTTTTAAGCAACGGAACTGTGATATATTTTTCCCATTTACTAATCTTAACTTTGAGTTTGAGTAGCAATTTATTGCAGTACACTTGTGGGATTAATGTTATCATTGGAATGAAAAAGGGTCATCTTTCTTTTTAACAAAAAAAGTCTTCTGACAAAAATTGTCTACCCAATTCACCTTGCCTGCACTTACGGCAGCTTTCAACCCTGGTTTCTTGGTTATACTCACACTACAATTTAATTTGTGGTTTTTCCTTTTGAGTTCCATTTTTGGCTTGCTGTTATGAGCCCCAATAATTCCCATGGCCTTCTCTTGCAATTTCCAGTAATTTCAATGAATGTATCTTGCTTTATTACACTCAGGCCTTTAATTTTCACCTCCACCCTCTGTGCCTTCCTTTCTGATCTGAAATGGGATTTTAGGACATTTAGCTGTTCTTTCTTTACATTGACTACTCACCTTCCTTTCATTCTACCATCCTCTACCTTTCTCATGTTGGATGATGGATACAAGATTTATTATTATGGATCAGCTCATAATAGCTATTATTGATGCCTATCTAGTAGGTTTTACGCTTTGACCTTCAATATGGGTTCTCATTACAAAAGGCAGTGAGTTTTTGTAATTCTTCTAAGAGAACGATCTCTTTGAGAACTTTATCTGTGGTCTCAACACCTAATGCTCCAATCCATCTGTCAAAATTACTTTGTGTAATGTTTTCACATTCACATTGTCATAAAATGTACATTGTTTCCTTAAATTTTAAAAACTTTATACTTCAGGAACTCTTACACATACACGCACATACACATTCACTCACTTGCACATACATACACTCATACAAAGTAGTCTTTTTATAGAGTTATCGAGTCATAGAGTCCTACAGCATGGACACAGGGCTTTTGGCCCAAACTGGTCTGCTTCAACCAAAATGTCTGTCCATGCTAACCCCATTTCCCTGAACGTGGCCCATAACTTTCTAATCCTATCCTATCCATGTATTTGTCCAAATGGCCTTTAAACATTGTTAATGTACCCGCATCAACTATTTCTGCTGGCAGCTCATTCCATATGCGTACTACCCTGTGTGTAAAAATAAAAAGTTGCTGCTTGGGTTCCCTTTTATATTCTTTCCCCTCTAACTTTAAACTAATGCTCTCTAGTCCTCAATTCCCCAACCCTGGGAAAAAGACTGAGTTCATTCAGCCTATCTCATGCCTCTCATGATCTTATGCACCTCCTGTAAAGTGCCCCCTCAGTCTCCTATGCTCTAAAGAAAAGTGTCCTAGCTTGTCCAACCTCTCCCTGTAACTCAGACCATTGAGTCCAGACAACATCCTTGTAAATTTCTTCCACACTCTTTCTAGTTTAATGACATCCTTCCTATAGCAAGGTGACCAAAACTGAACACAACACTCCAAGTGCCACTTCACCAATGTCCTGTATAACTGCAACATAACTTCTCAACTTCTATACTCTGTGCACTTACTGGCGAAGGTCAATGTGCCAAAAACATTTTTCACTGTCCTGTCTACCTGTGACTCCACTTTCAGAGAACTGTGAACCTGAACTCCAAGATCCCTCTGTTCCACTACACTCCTTAAGGCCCTACCATTCACCATAAAACGCCTACCTTGATTTGACTTTCCAAAATGCAAGACCTCACAGTTATCTATATTAAACTCCATCTGCCAATTCTTGGCCCACTTCCCTAGCTGATCAAGGTCATGCTGCAATTTCTGAGAACCTTCCTCACTGTCTACAATACCGTCTATTTCATCAGCAAACTTTCTAATCATGCTTTTACATTATCATCCAAATCATTGATATGGATAACAAATCCCTGAGGCACTCTACTAGCCACAGGCCTCCAGCTCAACAAACATCCTTCCACTATTACCCTCTGCTTCCCACCAAGAAGCCAATTGTGTATCCAATTTGCCAGCTCGCCCTGGATTCCATTTGATTTAACCTTCCAGAACAGCCTACCATGTGGAACCTTATCAAAGGCCTCACTGAAATTGATATAGACTACAACTACCGCCCTGTCCCCGTCAACCTTGCTGGTCACTTTGTCAAAGAACTCTAACAAATTTGTAAGGCATGATCTCCCACTCTAAAAGCCGTGCTGACTACTTCTAATCAAACTTTTTTTAAATGCCATAATTCTTAGAAAGCTCCTCTGACAGAAAAGCACTCATTTTCTCTGCTCTACCTGTCAATTTGCTCTGAATGGACAGTGTTCAGATTTTTTTTGACCACCTAATTTGGTTTGCTGTTTTGAACCAGTGTTAATTTGGGGCAGCATGGTGGCTTAGTGGTTAGCATTGTTGCCTCACAGCGCCAGGGACCCCAGTTCGATTTCAGTCTTGGGCAACTGTGTGGAGTTTGCATATTCTCTACGTGGGTTTCCTCTGAATGCTTTGGTTTCCTCCCACAATCCAAAGATATGCAGGTTAGGTGAATTGGCTATGCTAAATTGCTCATAGTGTTCAGGGATGTGTAGGTTAGGTGCATTAGTCAGGAGTAAATATAGGTTAGTAGTGGAATGGGTCTGGGTGGGTTACTTTTCGGAGAGTCAGTGTGGACTTGTTGGGCCGAAGGGTCTGTTTCCACACATTAGGGATTCTTCTATGAGTTGGCGCGGGTGTTGATCACCAGTGACATCACTTGGGTGCCCAGGTTGTTGAGTGGCACTGGCGGTTGGCTCAGCACAGCACAGCCTCTGAAAGATATGGAGTGAAGTGAGACAGAGGGATTGACATATCTACGGACAATGTAACCTTCTCTTTGTGACATTGAGACAGAGTAGAGTCTGCCTCATTGACTGAGGTCGGAAGCTTGGTGAAGAGATGAGATAATTGGTATAGTTTCTCAGTAGCAGGTAAAGTAGATGAGGGCTGAGTGGTTGCCGCTGGTTTCGAGCTGGTACCTGGTTTGAGAGGAAGGGGAGAAGAAAGGCGGCACGATGGTTAGCACTGCTTCCTGACAGTGCCAGGAACCTGGGTTTGATTCCAACCTGAGGTGACTATTTGTGTGGAGTTTGTATGTTCTCCCTGTGTCTGTGTGGGTTTCTGGTGGATGCTCCGGTTTCCTCCCAGAGTCCAAACATGTGCAGTTTAGGCAGATTGGCCATGCTCAATTGCCCATAATGTCCAGAGATATGCAGGCAAAATGGATTAGCCATGGTAAATGTGGGCTTATGGTGATAGGGAGGGCTTATGTCTGAGTGGGATGTTCTTTGGAGGGTCAGTGCAGACTTGGTGGATTGAATGGCCTTTTTCTGCACTGTAGGGATTCTATGATTTTCTCAAATGATAAAGAGTGCTTTCACTACATTCTCCTCAAATTTTGGCAGGGCCTGCACAAGTGTAAACATTTCCTTACTGGCCTTTAGACTATGACTGGAATTTTCCCTGTCACAGCCTTCTTTGGCTTTGTGGTCTTCTTTTTTAAACTGCATTATTTTAGGTTTAAATGATTTTACTTCGACTTTTTCTCTCCCTCGAATTTCTAGTTCCAGTCTTTTCGTTTCCGTTCCCATTTCAATTCCAATTCTTTTTCCTTGTCTTTCTCCAGCCTTTGAAATTCCATCTCTTTCTCCTGTTTTTCCATCTTCAACTGCTTAATTCAAACTCTTCTCATTCAAACTGCTTTAACTGTTAGTCCACATTTTTCAAGTATGGGCATGGCAAACATGAGGGGACACAACTTTAAAGTGAGGGGAGATAGGTATAAGACAGATGTCAGAGGTAGTTTCTTTACTCAGAGAGTAGTAAGGGTATGGAATGCTTTGCCTGCAACGGTAGTAGATTCCCCAAGTTTAAGTGCATTTAAGTCGTCATTGGGCAGGCATATGGACGTACATGGAATAGTGTAGGTGGGATGGGCTTCAGATTAGTATGACAGGGTGGCGCAACATCGAGGGCCGAAGGGCCTGTACTGCGCTGTAATGTTCTATGTTCTATGTACATTAACTGACTCGGAGTTACCCAATCTCTCCCGAATTTCTACCCAGCCCGAGTGCTGTGCTAGTCCTACAATTATTCTTGGCCTCATAGTTTTGGCAGAAAATGATGTGACCTTTACAGTTTCATGTGATAATTGAGGTAGAAAGCGGTGACTATAGTGGTTTGCCACCAAAAATGAAAAGAGTTCAGATTTCACGTTGCAAGAAAGTTAACAATGAAGTGTAACTCAAAGAAGCAACAGCTGAACTACCTGCACCACCCCAGTGGATGTATATGATAGACAAATAATAGAAGCACTATAACTAAGTTGAGGTTGATTGCAATCTTGTAAATGACTAGTTTTGACAAATTCAAGTCTGTCATTAGATGCTGTGGTGATAAGGAATGGACAATGTCAAGCAAAATTCCAAAGAAGAATCCCTAAATAATTGAAAGAGTATTGCTATAAGTAAGAGTGAATCTCTAGATAACACAGCAAACAATCTGGTTTCACAAATAATTTAATCACTGAGTGAATGAGAAAGGCCAAAATATTCAAGGAGTTGAACTAATAAAATCTACCCACTTCAATGAGAAATAAGAACAAAATTCTGCTGATGCAGTTTGAAGATGTAGTACATACATGTCACAGAAGAAATAAACAGAACCCAAATATTCAAGACACTGCAAACAAAATAATTGCTAGCCATGGTAGGATCATGCTATAAATAAAAGACATACCACACCAAAGTCATCTGTGAAAGACATTCCAAAGGTTCAAGGGTCTCCAAAGAGAAAATGTTTGGATCTCGGACTATTGAGAAAAACAGTTCAAGTCAACTTTCCACACAACAAACTGCCATTCTTCCAGCTCTGTGAAGAGAACATGATGGGGGGAGAGTGAAAATATATAATTAAATGTACAACTATTGAAGCACAAAGGGGGAAGAATAGACCTTGTGGGAGAGGAGTTGGTTATGGGTCTCAAAATGTTAATACTTTATTGTGTGCAATAATCACTAGCCACTGTGATGACAACATGGTGACTTGATGGAGTCAAGTCACTTGACTTGAAGGAGCTTGTAGGAGACTTACCTGAGATTGACATGATTCTAATAGAGCAGTCATGTAGAACACATGCATGTACCCTGTAAATCATTGCAGTAATGCAACTTCATATTGTTTACTCATGATTCTTCTAGTTAGGTCACAAATGTGCTCTCCTCGTTCATATTAGATAGGTTTGGGCTTGAAGGAACCTATGCAGAGAATGTGCATGGCCCATATCCAGCATGGGATAATCTCCCATGTACCGTACTGATCTCTTTAGTGTCCATATTTTCCTGAAATTAGAATACAATTAGAATATCCTTTATTGTCACATGTACTCAAATACAGAAGTATAGTGAAAAGTTTACAATGTCACCCCATATGGTGTCATCTTAGGTACAGAGTACCTAGGTTAAGATCTTTGATACAAAATAAGGAAATAATGGGAAAAAAGAAAAAAATGTCACATTACTCACAGTTGTTCAGAGTACAATTTGCAAAAATGAGAATAAAGTTAAAAAGATAACCATTACAGTTTTTCCATAAAGGGCCAACTGTAGATCAGTGCAGGGGGCTTCTACACGTGGTCTGGTCTGGCCAGGCTCACAGGCCACTGACTGCCTCACTGATCCCGAGTCCAACAACAGCCCCCCTCCCCCTTGGACTTTGAGCCCACTCTACCTTAGGAGAGAACACCAAGAGGAGTAGAAAAGAGCAGAAAATGGGAAATAAATGGAAAGAGCGATGCAGCTCCGATTACAGTGTCCTATTTCGCCGCCATCTTGACTGAAAATGTAGTGATCACATGATTTCTAAGCCTTGCCTTTTGGAAAATTCTAGTAGTTGAGATTTTAATTTCTCACAAAGAGTAAGGATTGGTCTTATTTGTAAGAAATGTAAGATTTGAAAAAAAAATAACATGAGTAGCTGTTGTGCATAAATTTTAAAACAGATTCCACCCTCAAGCACTCCAAATGAGGAGTGATGGTAAGAAATTAAAGGCCCACAACAAATGATTTTCTGTAGTATCAGGGTAATTTTATAAACTTTTCTCTCCTGGGTTTAAAATCAATCTCTGGTGCCCGCCTATAACAGAACATTCCCTATTCTGGTGGTTAACCTGGTTGGCTTGTCTGGTGTGTCTACCAATGGCAGTGGCCACAAGAAGATACACTTTTCAGGGTGAACTTGGCCTTTCCAACATTCCTCTCTCAACCAGTAACCAGTACAACTGGAAAACTAGTACATTGGCCAGTCATCTTTTCTGTGAATATGACGTGCAAAATTGGTTCCTGTGTTTGCCTTTATTACAACTTTCTGTTGTACTTAGAGAAGGCCTGAGGATGTAATAATGTGCTACATATAAGCAATTCTTTATTCTTTAACTAACAGCTTAAAATTTGTACGTATGCCACTTATACTGTTATAATCTCATCTGGATTTGAAACGCAGAAACCCACCTTTTGGATGTCATGTAGATGTAGTAAACATTCAATATTCTTGTGGATGTATTGTTTGAATTGAGGTGTTGAAAGACTTCTCTGCTCACTTCCAATTTTCTATATTAAGTAACGGAAGTCAACCTGAAGTGATTCCAGTGTGTGCACATAGAATTAATTTTTTTGGAAACAGAATGGATGTAATTTTCCAGCTATTCATTTACCCTGTGGTTTTAATAAGGGAAACCTCTGCCCACTGGTTCAGATGGAACATCTCTGCCACTGAGCCTTGAAGCTGTGCAGCTTTGCAAGATTCTGGTTTAGGTCCCAGGTTTGTGCTGACTTATTTCAGTTAGTCACAGTGCCATAGGTCGTGGAGGGGGATATCAGCCATGGCTCCTGCTCCTGGGAATATGTAAACCAGTATACGTGCATGAGCAGATAAGGAATAAGTATAGAATCAGGCTTGGCTGTGACATTATTGGCGCAGATAGTTAATTGGCAATCCTCATTTATGATTGAAAGGGAACCCCTCAACTCCACCCCGCCCCCATCAGCTTACATTTTCTGTCCTGTCTTGAATGCCTTTGCTGAACTGTTCCAGTGATGGAATCTGTGGTTACAGGCACAAAACCCAAGATCCTATGATTTTTCTTTCCTTCAAATCCTCCCCCACCCCCATCCTGTCTGAGATCAGAAACAGACTGTGTGTGAATAATGGGACAGATGTCT
Organism: Chiloscyllium plagiosum; assembly: GCF_004010195.1. NCBI lineage: Eukaryota > Metazoa > Chordata > Chondrichthyes > Orectolobiformes > Hemiscylliidae > Chiloscyllium > Chiloscyllium plagiosum. The sequence goes on from NC_057742.1 coordinate 16,277,907, forward strand.
TCAATGCACAATCTGTAACAAATTTGTAAGCCCAAATAAGTTGGTTTTGTGATTTTGATGCTCATGAACGCAAAAGGAAATCTTATCCCTTCATGTTTCCAAATAGTGTGGTTGTAGGTCTTTTATAATTACTGGATTGATGCTGTCTCAATAACAACTCCCCCAGTGGCTCAGCTGGTTAAGGCAGCAAACATTGGAGTCCTACAAAGCAGGAAGTCTCTAATTAGATGTTGGTTTCTGCGTTAACTGATCTCAGCCAAAAGAGCAATTGGGGTGTTGCAAGTGGTCACTGTGTGTCATGGTTAGGAAAGGTAAGTTGACCAAGATTCCGTTTAATGATCATTATTTCCAGGAATGCTTGTTGGAGATGAACAGATGTCAGGGGATTTTGGAATGATCAATTTTTGTGATACTGCTATGGGTGATTATCCAGTGAGCATGCACTATCTTGGCACAGTTTGTTATTCCATGTGGTTTGTTTGGTTTTGTACATTTTCTCTTGCAGTGGTGTGTTTATCATATTTCCTTCACACACAATAGTTGTCCGGTTCAAAACCAGGCAGAGATATTATCAAAGTTGCTCATCTACATTTGAGCGAAAGATTGCACTGTCTTGGCTGACAAGATTAGCACTTGGCTAAGCTAGTGGAGGTCAACAATTACTCAAGAGATGAGGAAATGGCAGAAAAAGGAAGAGGGGAATTGGAGCATTGACTTAGAGTCATCGAGTCATAGAGATGTATAGCACGGAAACAAACTCTTCAGTCCAACTTGTCTATGCTGACCAGATATCCTAACCTAATCTAGTCCCATTCGCCAACTTAATGAAAAAGACAGTGGATCATAAACAAGGGGTTCATCTTCAAAAACAAAACCCTATTGGTTTCATTAATGGTCTGACCTTGAGCTTAACTTCCCTAAAATTCTATGGAAATTGCTGTGGATTTATTAGGTGGATCATTGAATTAACAGTAGTGGCTGCCAGCTCAGTTCACAATACTCTTGCCTCCAAGCCAGAAGGTGGTGGCTTCAAGTCTCACCCGAGATACTTGAGATAGAGATGCTGTTAAGTCACCGATGAAGCAGTGACTCTCACTGATGATGTTACCTAGTCATGATGACGAAACATCTGAAAACAAACCTTGAAACTCAGCGAGCTAACTTACATACTTATCATCAACCTGAGCTACAAATCCTCTCAAAAATTGTGAATAGAGATGCTGTACTAAGCATTGTTAGATTAGATTAGATTCCCTACAGTGTGGAAACAGGCCCTTCGGCCCAACAAGTCCACACCGACCCTCCGAAGAGTAACCCAACCAGACCCATTTCCCTTTGACTAATGCACCTAACACTATTGGCCATGATAAATTGCCCATTCACCCTGGCCTGCTCATCTTTGGACTGTGGGAGGAAACCGGAGCCTCCGGAGGAAACCCACGCAGACACGGGGAGAATGTGCAAACTTCACAGGCAGTCGCCTTATTTAGATGAAGGCTCCACCTAATCTCTCAGTTGTAAGTAAAACATCTTTATTTTGAAGAAGAGCAGCGATGCTATCACATTGTCCTAGCTAATAGTTAACCCTCAACTACCATCACCGAAACAGGCTATTGGATTCTAAAGCTAATTAGTATTTGTGGGACCTTGCTGTGCATAAATTAGATGCCATGCTTCTTGCATTACAACAATGGCTTGACATCAAACGTGCTTAATTGGCTGTAAAGTACTTTGGAATATCCCGAGGTCATAAAAAGCAATATATAAGCAAATGTCTCTCATTCGTACTTTCTTTTGATATTGTTTATTATTTAAATTAATCCTTAACAACACCATATCTCACGGAACATGACACAGAACCTTGCAGATTAACCAATCTAGCAAATTACTATTTTGAGTCCGGAGTTCACCATCCTGTGTAAAACCAAGAATCTGAGGTACATCTTCGCTTCTTTTTGGTTAGACTGTGTGCATTGGTAGAAATATCCCTTTTCATGTGCTTTATTTAGTTCATTTCTATCATTAAACATATTTCTTGTTTTGAACTAATTTGACAATAAATGTCACCTAACGTGGATCTGCATGCATTAATATTTCAGGATGTAATTAATCCATTTGTTAAAAATGCGAACAATGTTTAATATAGTGCAAAACTGAGATAGTGAGCACACCTACTAGAATCCTGATAATTGCTTGCTTTAGAAAAACTGTTTTACCAATTTATCCTGGCATTAGAGATAAAGGTGAGTGATTGCAATGTCTTGTGTGATCTTCAGCTTCACAAAGGCTGGTGATTGAAGCCAAATTGTGATGTAAATAACTCACTGTCACTCCGGGTTATCTGATTATCCATTAAATGATCAGGTACTAGAAAAGTAATATTATACTTTTTGATAGAATGTTAATTACAATTTTAATAAAGAATTGTGTGTGGATCATTATGCATTCCTGCTCCAGGTATAATGTAAATAGAAGAAACTAATGCCCGAGAAAACAGGGGTACAAGGACTTGCATCAAGTTTACATTGGCTTTGATTTTATTATACATTAATGAGTCAGTTATGTTTGTACAGCTGCACTCCATTTAAATGCTCAGTTTACAAAGCCTTTATGGATCCTACAATCTGACGTTTAACACACGCAAGGGCAAGTCACAAGTGATAGTGGGGCAAGTCAACCAACCTCATTTAAACAAGAGCTTTATGAATTCTTAGAAGGGACATTACTGCTTCTACGTCACATTGTCCACTGTACAAAGAAACTGGAAATCTGTACCATGCAGTATTGTGAAAGAGCGTAAAGTTGCCAGTGGAAAACAGATGTGCAGCAAATATGGAAATTGTGACTCAGTGACCAGGATGGTGGTTTTATGCTTCAGTCGGTCACAAAAGTTCTGTTTATAGATGTTTAGTTATTCTACCATAATCCTATTAAAATGCACAGTATAAATGACACTAAAATAGAAAAGGACAGATTCATTCTGAAGGGGCAATTGAGGACATGCAAAATGATGGAAAATGAAAACACACAGATTTACTGGTTGATAAAGTTTACTGCTAACAAGGTCTTTCAATCAGAGAGACTGAAAAAGGTTCCCTATTACTTGTTGAAATAGTGTTGAAATACCAAGGATGCAATTGAAAGAGTTGCATCACATGTCTTGTCATTACAGAGCAACAATCAACAAGGAAGTACGATAACAAACAGACATCAACACCAGTCAGAAATTGTCTGATTGCTCTGATCAGGCCAAGCACTAACTTATTGTGAAATCATAAGGTTTAAGGCACATACATATGAATTGGCCTTCTTCCCTCATACATTGAAATGGCTGGGCCAACATTTATTGCCCATCCTTAATTTGAACTGAGTGGCTTGCTGGGCAATTTCACCTTGCTGGAAGCCTGGAATCACAGAGGACAGACCAGGTAAAGATATCGGATCTCCTTCTTTTTCTGACAGCAGGAAGAGAACCCTAGCTTTTAGCTGTAAGAGAGAGACAGGAATAAGAGCTTCCACATTCAGCTTCAAGACCTCAGCAACTTCTACTGAAAACTAAAACTAAAAATTCTGGTTCTGTGGGAGCTTGACCCCACTCATACAGGCTGCTTCTATTGTTCTAATTTTAAAAAAAATCCCAAGGCCTCACAAGCTATTTACTGTTCTGAACTATATAGATGCAGACTTGGCGGCTATATTGATTAGCGCCTTTGTGTAGCCACGGGGGCTGTGTCTGGTGGGCCGGGGGGCCCTAAGAGGAAGAATTCCGAATAAGTACAGGTCTCAACATTTCTTACAACATACACCTCTTTGTTTCTTTAATAAATATTTTTATTGAAAGAAGATCTTGATTTTTTTTGACAAAATCATAAAATTACTACAAAATAGTACAACAATCTTATAACAACAATAACTGGCTGTGCAGGACATTGGTTAGGCCACTGTGGAATATTGTGTGCAGTTCTGGTCCTATCGGAAGGATGTTGTGAAACTTGAAAGGGTTCAGAAAAGGTTTACAAGGATGTTGCCAGGGTTGGAGGATTTGAGCTATAGGGAGAGGCTAAACAGGCTGGGGCTGTTTTCCCTGGAGCGTTGGAGGCTGAGGGGTGACCTTATAGAGGTTTACAAAATCATGAGGGGCATAGATAGGATAAATAGACAAAGTTATTTTCCCTGGGGTGGGGGAGTTCAGAACTAGAGGGCATAGGTTTTAGGGTGAGAAGGGAAAGATATAAAAGAGACCTACGGGGCAACCTTTTCACGCAGTGGGTGGTATGTGTATGGAATAACCTGCCAGAGAAAGTGGTGGAGGCTAGTACAATTGCAACATTTAAAAGGCATTTGGATGAGTTTATGAATAGGAAAGGTTTGGAGGGATATGGGCCAGGTGCTGGTAGGTGGGACTAGATTGGGTTAGGATATCTGGTCGGCATGGACAAGTTGGACCGAAGGATCTGTTTCTGTGCTGTACATCTCTAAATGAACTGCTATTCTACTCCACAAACAGTTTAAAAGAAAAGAAATTTTAAAAAATCTACCCACACGACAGATCAATAAATAATTTTTAAAAATAAACTAAATTAAATTTGATTGAACCAAGGTAGATTAAATTACAACACTCAGCTCCCCATCACCAGGAGCATCAGTTGGCGTACCTGTACTTATTCGGGATTCTTCCTCTCAGGGCCCCCCGGCCCACCAGACACAGCCCCCATGGCTACACAAAGGCGCTAATCAATATAGCCGCCAAGTCTGCATCTATATAGTTCAAACGGGCTGCCACATCCCATAAAAAATTCCATTTTCTAGTGCACTATCCCTGTAAGGAAATCTAGGGGGATATGCTTCATAATTAACCTATGCCACCCCAAAGTCCTGGAGGATTTTCCGATATCCAACTCATCAGAATGTTCTTCCTCGCACAATATGACAGAATATTAAACAGTTTCTTCCTATGCACGTCTAAAGAGGGCAGATTCGGCAGAGCCAAGAGGAGGGACATCGGATCTACCTTGACCTCGGTTCCCAAGACCCCTTCCATGACACTCGCTTTAGCGCCTCAATACCTACAAAGTTTATGGCATGACCACAAGCAATGAATAAGGGTGCCAACATCTGCTTTACATTTGGAGCACACTGGGGACGCTCCTTTCTTAAATTTCGCAAGCTGCTTCAGTGCCAAATAAGCCCTGTGGAGAACCTTCATTTGCATAACCTGCGTCCTATTACAAATCGAAATCTTCCTCACATTCTCCCAAATATCCTCCCTTGCCTCTGACAAGATCTCCGCCCCCAATTCTTGAGTCCAGATCCTGCACAGCCGCTCAATGTCCTTTGAGACACTACCCCCTAGTAAATGGTAGAGGGTACCGATCGAGAGAGTACCTGTGGACCAAAGTACTCTTCTCTCCACATCAGACTTATAGGGATTAACCAATAATGTCTTTTTCTGTATAACATCCCTAAACTGAAAAGAACGAAAGTGATCCCTACCAGACAGTTCATATTTCTAACGCAGCTGATCGAAACACATCATGACCTTTCCCTCAAGTAAGTCTTCCAATCAGGAAACTCCTCTGCATCTACAGAGCCTAAAGTCAGAATCCATTGACCCCGGCTGAAATCCTAGCATTCCTACTATGGGAGTAAAAAGTGAAGTTTTATGTAAATTGCCCTTGCTTTGTCACACTATTCTCCATGCTTTAAGCATGTTAAGGACAATCAGATTTCTGCAACGCTCCATGACAGTCCTCATCTTGTTCATAAACAACAAATTAATGAGGGGGGATTTTGCCTGGGAAGCCTCTGTCCAGTCGAATTGACCTTAGGGCCTGGCAAGCCCAATCAATGACATAGGATGATGGGGAACTTAATATTTCTTAAAATTTGAAAAGTTCACATTCCCCCATCCCCTGCGGAAGCTGCAATTTGGCAAACTTAATAAGAGGTCGCCTGTCACGCCAGATGAAAAAAACCGAGCCAACTGTTACGCCTCCTAGCTAGCGTCAAAGGGAGCATTCGCATGGGATATAATAAATGAGGAAGAACATTCATTTTAACCAGAGCTGTTCTACCCAACCAAGGTATCAGAAAGGCCTCCCAACACTGGGGGTCCTGTCTTACCTTCTCGAGCAACTGCACAAAATTAGCTTTGTATAATTGATCAAAGGCTGGAACGATAAAAATGCCTAAATCCAGGAAACCTCCCTGTGACCACTTGAAAGGGAATCTGATTCCACCCCCAAGATCGGGTACTCCAACAAGACCCCCCACAGGCATGGCCTCTGATTTCATAAAATTGATTTTATACCCTGAGCAGGAACCAAATAAATTAATCATTTGTATTATGTGGGGCACAGATATTGTCGGGTTAGTTAGAAAAAGAAGACTGTCATCTGCATAAAGGGTGATTTTATGCCCCCCGATCCCACCTCCAGAGCAACAATATTGGGGGGTCCCTCGGGATAGCCTCTGCCAATGGCTCAATTACTAATGTGAATAGCAGTGGTGAAAGGGGGCATCCTTTTCATCTGACTCTACCAATTCTAAAATTGTTAGACCTTATGGCATTAGTGAGAGCTATATAATACTGTCACCCTCCTGGCAAAGACCCCATCCAAGACCAAACTGTTCCAGGACATGACAGAGTAACGGCCACTCCACCCGATCAAATGCTTTCTCTGTGTCCAGGGAGACTACCAAGTCTGGAATCGACCCTTGCTGGCATGCATGGACCATATCCAGTACTCTAATGTTGTTAGAGGACCTGTGACCCTTAATGAAAACTGTCTGGTCCTCCTTTACAAGGGAGGGCAATACCTTCTCCAACCTCAATGCCAGCATTTTCAATGAAATTTCGTAATCCACGTTTAATATGGCCCTGTACAACGCACAATCCTCTGGGGCTTTCCCTCTCTTGAGAATAAGGGAGATATTAGCTTCTGTCAGAGGATGGGAGGCAGTCCTGACTGTACATCCGACGGCTTTGATTTTCCAGGTTGTCGACCTGCTTCGCTAAGGCCTATACCTGCCTCTCCAGGGCCTGAACCCGACCCGCCGAGGATTCTGCTGCGGTCCATTGCTCCACCACCTCCTCTTGCTGCCTGAGACACTGGACCTCCTGCTTGTGCTTTTGCAGCATGGCAGAGATCAGTTCCAGCCTGGTCTGGGTCTCCTCCATCGCTGATTCAATCTTCTCTCGGAGTTTCACGAACTCCCAGACCAGGCTCTGCTGCACAGGTAAGTCCACAGGAACGTTTGCGGAGGCCGACGCTGCAGATGAGTGACCTGCTTGTTGTGATCCATGCGGCCCTTTTCCCTTCGTCGTCTTCCCTGATCAACAAAACTACTACACAGCAATTCTGGGACCTAAGACTGCTGATTTTATTTTGCCACAATAGCTTAAAAAGGGGAGGGTAAATGCACCACCTTGCCTGGGTTATGGTGCAGAGCTCAGCAGGACAGACACACTAGATCACTGCCATCTTGGATTCCCCCAACATACACCTCCTAGAGCAGTAGTATTGTCACATGAAGGACTGAATTGTGTGGAAAAAAAACACTGAGAAACATGGGTTTTACAGCCATGAAAGAAATTGTAAAAAGAAGGAATAGAAACAGGAGCAGACATGACCCCGCAAACCTGCTGTATCATTCACAATGACTATTGCTGATTAACAACTTTAACTCTGCTTTCCCACTCACTCTCTGTATGCTTAGATTTCCTGAGAAGCCAAATAGTTTTTTTTATCATAGCCTGAATTATCTTCAACAATGGAGCATCCATCACTATCTGCAATAGAAAATTCCAAAAATATCATGGTGGCACAGTGGTTAGCACTGCTGCCTCACAGCACCAGAGACCTGGGTTCAATTCCTGCCTCAGGCGACTGACTGTGTGGAGTTTGCACTTTCTCCCAGTGTCTGCGTGGGTTTCCTCTGGGTGCTCCGGTTTCCTCCCACAGTCCAAAAATGTGCAGGTTAGGTGAATTGGCCATGCTAAATTGCCCGTAGTTTTAGTTGAAGGTGTAAATGTAGGAGAATGGGTCTGGGTGGGTTGGGCTTCGGTGGGTCAGTGTGGCCTTGTTGAGCCGAAGGGCCTGTTTCCACACTGGGTATCGGGTCCTTTGTCCTGGTGAGTTGTTGTCTGAGAGTGGCTGTTGGTTTGTGTGCTGTTATAAGTCCTCGTGGTCATAGTAGTCTGGCTGTCAGTTCAGAAATGTTCTTGATGTATGGTAACCTACCAGGCTGAGGATACCACCTACCAAAAGAGAGAGTTTGACTCCATCCCACAGCTCACCAATAGGATAAACAACACACTGAGGAACCTGCAAAAAAACAGACAGATAACCAGGTTTGACCTACAGAGAATGAAACCTGAAAGCAACACCACCCCCAAATTCTATGGACTACCTAAAGTGCACAAACCAGACATCCCACTCAGACCCATCGTATCGCTACCAGGGACACCATCACACAAACTGGCTAAAGAACTACAGCAGAAACTGAAACACCTGATCAGCGGATCCAGACACTCTATACAATCAACACAGGAATTCTTGGACAGCATCAGAAATATACATATAGACAAGGAAGAAACTATGGTCTCATGCGATGTAACGGCACTGTTCACCTCTATCGACAAATCCCTAGCCAGAGAAACAATAGCCACCTGCTGGACATACAGAACAGACAACAGGATGTTGGACCTATCAACAAAGATGGCATACTCAAACTACTGCACCTGTGCCTCACAACACACTTCACATTCAACAACCAAATATATGAACAAATCAATGGCACACCTATGGGCTCACCCATCTCTGGACTCATAGCAGAAGCGGTAATGCAAAGATTAGAACAAACA
>NC_057742.1:16286889-16380196 GCF_004010195.1 Chiloscyllium plagiosum
AGCAACCACCCCAACACACACAAAAGAAGTTGCATCAAGACACTGTTCAAAAGGGCCACAACACACTGCAGTACACCAGAACTGCAAAAAGAGGAAGAAGAACACTTATACAATGTATTCGCCAAAAACGGATACCCCCGCAATTTCATCAACAGATGGCTAAGGGAAAGACAACGGAATGAGGACATACCATAACCCAAAGGACTAGCCACGTTACCATACATCAAGAACATTTCTGAACTGACAGCCAGACTACTACGACCACTAGGACTCATAACAGCACACAAATCAACAGTCACTCTCAGACAACAGCTCACCAGGACAAAGGACCCGATACCCAGCATGAGCAAAACCAATGTGGTGTACAAAATCCCATGCAAGGACTGCACAAAACACTACATAGGACAAACAGGAAGAAAGCTAACGATCCGTATCCATGAACACCAACTAGCCACGAAACAACACGACCATCTATCCTTAGTAGCCACACGCGCGGATGACAAGCAACATAAATTCGACTGGGACAACACTACTATTACAGGACAAGCCAAACAGAGAACAGTCAGGGAATTCCTAGAGGCATGGCACTCATCCACAGATTCTATCAACAAACACATCGACCTGGACCCAATATACCGGCCACTACAGCGGACAGCTGGAACTGACAACCGGAAGCGGCAGAGCCAAACCACTATAAATGCCGGAGGCAAGATCACAGAAGCGCTTCAAGGGAGGCTCCCAAGCACTGAGGATGTCACCTAGACAGGGGATGAAACGTCTGCAACACAAATTCCCAGCTCGGCGAACAGAACCACAACAATCAAGGTAATCGTTGTAGTAGGTCAAAAGGAATTGAACATTTAGATTTGATCAAAATACGAAGAAAGAAATTAAATTCTTGTCTTCAAAAGTCCCGCTGGACATTTTGGTTCAACAGACACAAGTGTTAGAAATTTTTATACATACTTTGCTATACCAAAATGTTTTAATTTTAAAATTTTACTGGTAACCCACCAAAGACCTTGTGCATGTGAAATTAGCCTTTAGAAAAATGTGGAGATATTTCCAAAGATAGCTTGGTGGAAAACTCAATTCCTGACAAGATAAATGTAGAGGCAGGAAGTAGGATCAACAGATGAATTTGTAAAGAGAGATGCAGATACTTTCATGTGGTGGGGAAAGGATTACTCAGCTTCATACATCATCTCAGAGGACAGAGTGCAACAGAACTGAGGGAAGCTGGTTGTCAGAAGCTGAAATGGCAATGACCATGATTATGAATGGGGTTCCATTGCTATATGCCATGTGGTGCAGATCTGCAACTGGTGTCATGCTGACTGGGAGCCGATGGACTCTGCGCCAACATAAGAGTTAGAGGACACTCTGCTAACTTCTGTCATGGTCATTGCATGGTGGATGTGTCATAGGATGAAGGTATACATAGGTGTGGACAGTCTAGCCTAGTCATCGTGCCTGGAATGCGTTACCAGAGGAGGTATTGGAAGCAGACACAATAGCAGCATTCAAGAAACACCTGGATGAATATATGAATAGGAAGGGAATAGAGGGACATGGATCCTGTAAGTGAGAACAGTTTTAGTCTGGAAGGGCAAAATGTGGTGGTGGGGAGGTTTGGAAGGCTGAAGGGCCTGTTCCTGTGTTGTATTGTTCCTTGTTCTTATCTATGATTTTCTTGGCATAAATTCTCTTCCCTGTATACAGGACATATCCAAGATGATCACTATTAACAACATTAACTTCACTCATCTCAGGATTTTGTAGCTGACACCTAAATATCTACAGACATTGGGACTGGGAAGGATTCTTCCCACATGTTCTTCTATTCCCTTTATGGTGACATTCTGTAAATGCTTCATTCACAGTCTATTTTCCAACCATCAAACCATTTGTTTTCTGGTCCTCACTCTCCTAGGCAACCCTTAAAAGGAACCACACTCCAATAAAGAAAACACAAAATCAAGCTTACAACAATTCAGCAGAATACTGCAGGATTAGCTTTAACATAAGAAAAGAAAATTTATATCTGAAACTCCTTTTGATGTTAAGTTGACATTTAGTAAAGTTAGTGAAGAAATAAAGGTGCTGAAAATGTGTTGCTGGAAAAGCGCAGCAGGTCAGGCAGCATCAAGGGAACAGGAGAATCGACGTTTCGGGCATAAGCCCTTCTTCAGGAATGAGGAAAGTTTGTCCAGCAGGTGTGGGCGGATTTCACCAGTTTCCTCATTTCACCTCTATATTGGGGAGACAGGCTGCCTACTTGCGGAGCGTTTCAGAGAACACCTCTGGGACACGCCCCCACCCCAGTCTGGCCTATCACCCTCACCTTGACCTCTTTCCACCTATCACATTTCCGACGCCCCTCCCCCAAGTCCCTCCTCCCTACCTTTTATCTTAGCCTGCTGGACAAACTTTCCTCATTCCTGAAGAAGGGCTTATTCCCGAAACGTCGATTCTCCTGTTCCGTGGATGCTGCCTGACCTGCTGCGCTTTTCCAGCAACACATCTTCAGCTCTGATCTCCAGCATCTGCAAACCTCACTTTCTCCTCAAAGAAATAAAGGTGACCTCGCAACATGCTTTCCTCTACATGAGTTGGTAAAAGCTGTTTAAGCTATTATATTGTCAAATGTAAATTTCATTGAAACAGAAAATTAGACATGAAATGATTTTTACTGTAAGTGAGTGAACTCCACTACTTCATAAAAGTACACTTTCTTTCGATGGTTTCTCTGGGGAGAAGGCACTTGAAATGGTTTGATGGTTCTGTAATATTTCAATCAGCAGTCATAACACAGGCAGTCTGTGTTTTTATTCCAATGAACGGAATGAAATGCTGAAGTCCCAGGCTGGTTGTGTATTGCTCTTCATACAGTTTGGAATAAGAAACACAGTCTTGCTGTAAAGTGTAGCACTCACTAGTGCATTTTCATTGTGGGAGAAGGTGAGGACTGCAGATGCTGGAGATCAGAGTCAAGAGTGTGGTGCTGGAAAAGCACAGCAGGTCAGGCAGCATCTGAGGAGCAGGAGAATTGACAACTCGAGCAAAAGCCCTTCATCAGGAATGAAGGACTTACTTTAATTGTAGTTGAAGAAATAAACAACCAGTCAACTAAATCTGATGAAGATTTAATTTACTGTCTTGAAGTATTTTCATCCTGAAATTCCTTATCCTGACCAGAAATTGAAGGAGCTGAAAATGTGTTGCTGGAAAAGCGCAGGAGGTCAGTCAGCATCCAAGGAGCAGGAGAATTGATGTTTCGGGCATGAGCCCTTCTTCAGGAATCCTTCTTCAACAACAGAACTGAATGTAAGCATTCTGTATGTAAGGCAAAACAACATTTGTATTTATATATTACCTTTCACAATTACGGGATGCCCCAAAGTAAATAACAGTCAATAAAGTACTTTTAAGAGTAGTCTCTACTGTAATTCATGAAATATAGCAGTCAATATTTACACAATAAGGTCTGACTTACAGCAGTATGATAATAACCAGATTTTCTGTTTTTGTGACAAAGATTAGACTAAGGCACTAAATATACCACTCCTGCTATTCTTCAGAATAGTAAGAAGGATTTTTTTTTATGTTCACTTGAGACAGCTCAGTTCAGCTCAAAAATGTTGGGCTCCCAGCACTCTCCCTTCCAGGCTATCCTTGACCTCTTTCCCATAATATGGCATCCACAAATCTGTACACCTTAGGCTTATTGAGGTCCTTAGCTGCTCAATTAATTGGCAATTTAAGGGGTCAATTAATCCTCACTGTCATAAAATGCTGGGTGGAGGAGCTGTTGTAATGTAGTGATAGTGTCTCTACACCTGAGCCTAGAGTCTTGGGTATAAAACCAATACAATGTGAATGAAAATGATGAAACCATCGGTATTTCATAAATACCATCGGTATTTATTATTGAATTGAATTGAATTTATTGTACAAGGCGTAATGAAAAGCTTTGTCTTGTGAGCGATACAGGTAGATCACAGAGTTAAGTAGTATAGATAAGTAAATAATAGGTAAAAGCAGCAAAAACAAAAACACAGGTACAGGTGAATGTTAAGAGTTTGTGAGTGTATTCAGTATTCTAACAACAGTAGGGTAGAAACTGTTATGAAACCGGCTGGTGTGTGTGTACCTTATCCCTGATGGTAGAGGTTGTGGAAAAACATTGCCAGGTTGGGATGGATCTTTGAGAATGCTGGCAGCCTTTCCTTGACAGCGGGCCTGGTAGATGGATTCTGTAGATGGGAGGTTGGCCTTTGTGATTGTCCAGGCCGAGTTCACCACTCTCTGTAACCGTCTCCAATCTTGAATGGTACAGTTGCCATACCAGATAGTGATACATCCAGACAGAATGCTCTCGATGGCGCATCTATATAAGTTGGCAAGGGTATTTGCCATCATGCCAAATTTCCTCAGCTGCCTGAGGACGAAAAGACATTGTTGGGCCTTTGTAACCAGTGCGTCCACATGAAGAGTCCAAGAAAGCTTGTTGTGGATGACCACTCCCAGGAGCTTGACACTCTCCACTCGTTCCACCTCTGTGCTGTTAATATGTTAATTGTCAATATACTGTTCATTAATCTATAAATTAAAATTGATTTTTCATTTAAATACTAACATTTCAGAAGCAATCCAGTTACATTTTATTGTCCTGAATAGAATGACATGTTCTTCCTGATATCAGGAACGGGTTACATCTCAAAAATGCTTCCCCGACTGCATTTGTAAAAACACCTTTGAATTCACAATTGTCTGGCCTCTAATACTGTGTTCACCAAAATATTTTTTGACTGCTAATCCACCCAGTTACTTCCTGGCATTGATGCCAGATCAGGACTCAATTTTATCATCAATATGCCATCTGTAACTCATATTCTGGTTGTCTAAGCAACTGTTCTTAATGGAAGTGGATTAAAAAATGATGTAGAGTCCTTTTATCAGACTGAATATAGGTGCCACGGTAGGGTGACTTAACACTTTTCATTGTCGTTTTCTTGTGAAAATACATGTGACAATAAATTCTAAAAATAAATACTGAATACCTTATTTGACCTTTAAATAAATTGGGGGGGGGGGGGGGGGTTTACCCAACAACAAAAGATCATTTTTCAATTCTGAAAATCATATGTGCAGAACAGCAAATCGGCATCAACTGATACACACCAGGGGCACTCAACTTTATTCTTCAAAGTTACTCAATCTGCAGCCACAAAGAACAGGCTTTGAGTATCAGTGAGATGGTGCATGGGACAAACAAATGCAGCAATCCCTGCACAGAGACCTAATGGACTAACTAACGCCCAACAGAATCAATCACTTCAGCTGCAGCCATTTTAAATTTGTGCTGGTGAATGACAGGAGAGACATTTATAGCACCTGTGGGTATAAAGAAAAGAAAAAGGAGAGACCGGAGGGTTCTTATAACAGCATTGTAATGACCCTACCTCTGAGGCAGGAGGTCCAGATTCAAATTTCATTTGCTCCAGAGGTGTGTAATTGCATCAGTGAACAGGTTGATAAGAAGATATAGAAAGGAAAGAAATTGATTGTTCTTTTAGTTAGAAACACAGGTGATTTGATGATGGTTTAAAAAAAAATTCAGAAATGTGTATTAGCATCTCTGGACGGAAAAGACACAAATGAAGAGAGAGACACTGCAGAGGACATCAGGGAAGAGAGTTGGGGATCTGGGCAGTACATTCAAAAGAAGAATGTCTCTATTGTGATAGGGGGCAATCTAAGAACTTCTCAGAAGTCTCTGCCTACAGTTGCTGGGTTGGAGATGGGACAATGTCAGCCATGTCTGAGGGACAGGTCAGGCTGTGTTGGAGCACTCTCCACTTGCTTGTATGGGCTTGGCAGCAGTTCCATTAATTCAAGAAGCTTGAAACGATCCATGATAACGAAGCCTGTTGGATTGGCATCCCATCCACCAGCAAAAACAATCATTTCCCCAACATCAATCCATCACAGCAGCAGGTGTACTACATGAAATTAAGATGCATTACAGCAACTTGATAAGCTTCCTCCAAAAGCACTGTTTAATACTGTACCACCCAGAAGGAGCAGAACAATACATTCATGGGAACATCACAACTTCCAGGTTTCTGTTGAGAAGGAGATTTAAACATGAAAATTCCTCAGTTTGAAAGTATTGATATTTTACACACATTACGCATGACAGCCATCAAATTTCTGAATAACAAAAAACATCCACAAGAATCTCCACACTGTTTTGACGCATTATTTTAACTCATTACCTACATAATTTCACAGGCAATGTTGTGGAATATAGGTCCACTTTCTATTACTTGACATCTACATAAATCATAATTAGTGCAAGAATGTAGCATTCTTTTTAGAAATGAATTTTTCTATTAATTTGCCAGTTTATAGTCATATTTATCTTTCAAACTTTCCCTTCATTCTGGGTTTAAGTATTTCACACAAAGCAGAGTCAGCTTGATAAAATATTATTGTAGTGTCTAATTATTATTCCACACAAAGTGTACTTAGCCTCAAAGTTATTACAATTCCTGCAAGTGTTCCAAACAATTCTTTTTAGAAATTAATTTTTCTATTAATTTGCCAGTTTATAGTCATATTTATCTTTCAAGCTTTCCCTTTATTCTGATTTAAGTATTTTACACAAAGCAGAGTCAGCTTGATAACATATTATTGTAGTGTCTAATTATTTTTCCACATAAAGTGTACTTGGCCTCAGAGTTACTACAATTCCTGCAAGTGTTTCACACAATAATGCATTCCTCTGCTCTCATTCCTGAATACTCACTTTGTCAATGTGCAACTGGCAATGGGAGCACAGCCATTGTCATCCTCGCACATGTAGAAGATTTGATGGACAATTGTCTTATGCTTTTTTATCCTGGTAACTTTATTTTCTTTAATTCCCCCAATCTTCTGAATTTGTTGATTTGTGTTGAGTTTGTTGAATAACAGATTAAATGATGGTTAGAAAGAATCTGGGTATAAAACTTTTCTAGTCAGAGTCTATTCCTACTTAAACACTAAGAGCTCCAACTACACTGATTTTTTTGTTTCCTCTATAGCCAGTCAAGTGCTCACCCAATTATCCTTCAATTACCTATTTCCAAGTTTCAATTAGTTTTAGGTATCCCCACTGGAGCTGATGAGATGATAAGAGAGTTACACTTCCTTTGGCATTTTTCATGTCCTGCTGCCTTGTCCAAGTCAGCTTAGATTTTCATGGCACTAATTTGATCATATGGTTACAATACCAGATCATTTACACATTCTGGTAGCAGTCACTTGATATCAATCATGAATGGAAAATCTGGATGATTTTTGACGCTCTCCTCTAAGGCTACTGAAGGTTCTAACTTGGCATTATCTTCAGTTGAAATAAATTACCATCTGTTAGTCACTTGTGAAAAAAATGTGCGATAACATCAGGTCTTTCTGTTTATATCTGTCATGCTAAATTGTCAGTTTTCTACAATCATATTGTCAAAAGTATATACATTACTCTAACTGTGGTCTAAGCACTGTATAGACTCATCATCAACATCTTTTTAAATTGATTTCCCCTGTAACTAACTTTTGATGGCATTATAAATCTGAAATATTGCTTCTAAATAACATTGGAAACAAGAGCAGGAGTAGGCCATTTGCCATTTAACTAGATTATGGCTGATTGTGTACCTCAATCCACTGTCCCCCACTATCCCCATAACCCATATATTGTTAACATCTAGAAATCTGTCAATATAGATCTTTTAGCATCCAGTCCTTTGGGATATCAGATTATATTTTCATTCCCTTTTCTTGCAAAATTGTAAGAATTAATTTGGAACACAGACAGAAATTGTTGGAAAAACTGAGCAGGTCTGGCAGCATCCGTGGAGAGAAAGCAGAGGTAACATTTTGGGTCTACTGACCCTTTACAGAACTTCACTATCGGTCATAGTGGGATTCAAACCTGCATGCTATGAACAATACCCTGTATTCATACCATGTATGAATATTGAGAACTGGAGACCAATTTAGATTCCTGGTATATACAAGATCAACTCCACCTTGCCAATCTGACACAATATTCATTAACCTGCTGTTTTAAAAGGATCTTTTCTTTGCTGGAAGTCTCAGTTATAATCTCCTAGATGTTAAGAAAAATCTTTTGTCTTCTTCTGTATAAAGTCTGGAGTTTGGAAAAGAACCACTCAGCAAGGAAAAGCAGAACATATCAGTAAGCAGCTTGCATGGCATTAATATCAATCAACCTTGCTTAACAGGAAGCATCACTGACTTTAAAAGTCAGAACAAGCTCCCTGAAAGCCTTAGTGGGTAAATCCAGCCAATAGCCTAGAACTAACATAGGGACTTGTATTGATCACCTCATAAATGGGTTATGTCTCATGAGTCACTCTTATGCTGACACTCTTTGCACCAGATACCCTTTACAGTGGTCTGCATGACAACAGCAACTTGCATTTAAGTAGTGCCTTTTAGAATAGAAAAACATTTCACGATGCATTCAAGGGTAGTAAGTTGAAGGAGAGGACATTAGGAGGGGTTTACTAATGGCTTGAGTTTCAAGGAGGCTCAAAAAGGAGGAGAGGGAAAGATGGAGGGGATCTCAAGGAGGGAATTTCAAACATAGAGCTCAGGCCGGTGGTTGGGACCTCCCAATGTAAGGGAATAGATTTTGGGGAGAGGGGATTTTAGTAGGTAGGAAGACCTAAGCGTGTGAGTTTGTGTGTGTGTGTATGCGTGTGAGTGTACACACGATGGGGACAGGTTTAGGTTTGGGATTGTCAACATTCTGAAACCTGTCTGACCTTTTAGAAGAATAAGCTGCTGGAAGCGCGTGAGTCTATAGCACAAAATGTGTTGGTGCAGTTAGGAGCAACTCGGAAAGGTGCCTTCCTAGTTTCTTTTAAATAAAGCATAACATTAGAGCAAGGCACCAATTGCTATCTTATTTATTTGTGACTCTGGTATACTAACAAGTCTGTGGTTCATGCATAATTTATTATAAGCACTCGCAGATGTAATTCAATGGGCAATGCAGCATTTTTGAGACAGGGAAGGAACTAGAGACTGGCTTGACAGCTGAAGCTTGTAACTCAATATCATTAAATATACCTGGTGGCTAGGTTTCTAGGCGGTGTTCCCAAATCATGATCACGCTTTTCCTGTGGCCTAAAACCCTTTTCCTGTATTTTGTCCCATGTGAAGGGTGAATACATCCCAAGAAAAATATGAAAACAATTAAATGATAATATTTTGTTAAATAGGAAAGAAATCTAATAGTTACACAACGTTGAGATGCCTGTTCCTCATACACTCACTTCATTCACCCATTGCTCTGCTTCTCAGCCACCACCCAACTCCACCCCCTGAAAGGAAAATGTCAGCTTGTTGAAGCTTGGTTAGGTATTCCGCCAGTTTAAAGGGACATCACCTTCGATTTTTCCTTTGCTCACAACTCAAGTTTTAAGCAGTAATCAGGTAAGCGAGTATTGCATTGGATTCCTGCTCACTTTAGTTTGCCCGTTCCCACTTCTGGAGGGTGGTGAATATACCTACCCTGAACTCGGTTTTGATGCCATGAGTGGTGCTGGAAAAGCACAGCTGGTCAGGCAGCATCCGAGGAGCAGGAAAATCAATGTTTCAGGAAGGAGCCCTTCATCAGGAATGAGCCCCATTTCCCATCAACTTTATTCTATTTCAGAAAGCCAGACAGTAAGGGATAGAAGTGGAGCCAATGATACAACCTTCCCTTCTCTGGAGGTGGATAGAAATTTATTGCCACTTAATATGTGTGAAAATCGAGTAAAATGTATATAACTCACCCTATAACTATAAACAGTGCCATTTAAATACATGAACTATATACAAAGGAGAGATAAAGTTAAGACAAACATTATCTTTTGTTCATTCCATGGTCTTAGTTTCATGATCCAGCCACTGCTGAAGCCTGGGGCCTGCCAAACTGCTGTGGACTGGGGTGCTGTCGAGGCTATCAAGAACCAGGGACCTGTTGGAACTGTCGAGGACTGGGCACTGTTGAAATTGCCAAGGCCCAGGGGCCAGTCGAAACTGCTGAGGACCTAATTAAGTATAATCAGACATAATTTTAAAAAAAGGATGTAGTCGGTCAGCTGAAAGGGAATGGACAGGCCAGAAATCCAAGCACCATTTAACCTGCCATCTCCGCCATCTTGTATAGGGTGGCAGGAAGAACGAGGGCAGGGGTAGGCAATTCAGCCTTTGTGTCTTCTTCGCCATTTTATACAATGATGGCTGATCTCATCTTGGCCTCACCACCACTTTCCTGCTTGCTCTTCATAACCCTTCAACCCACTACTAATTAAAAATCTGTCTATTACCTCCTTCAATTTTCTCAATATTCCAGCACCCACCACACTCTCGGATAGTGAATTCCACAGATTCACAATCCTTTGGGAGAAGTAATTTCTTCCCATTTCTGTTTTAAGTCTCCTATCCCTTATCCGAAAACTATAACTACTTGTTCTAGACTGCCCAAATGAGGAAATATCCTTCTTACATCGACTTTGTTAATCCCCTTTTACACCTTAAGTACCTCAATTAAATCTCCTAAATATCAGAAAGGATAGACCTAAACTGTTCAATCTCTCTTCATAAGACAAACCCCTCATCTTCCAATCAATTTAGTGAACGTCAACTGAAAGGCCTCTAGTAAATGTAAGGGGACCAAAGTTGCATATAATACACAGATACGGTCACACTAATGCCTTCTAAAGTTGAATAACACTTCCCTATTCTCAAACCCTATTCCTTTAGCAGTAAATGCTAAAATTTCATTTGCTTTCCTCATTACCTGCTGTACTTACATACTAATTTGATAGATTCATGTACGAGGACACACAAATCCTTCTGCACCATTGAAGGTTCTCTCTATCTCGATAGTAAGTTGCCTTTCTATTCCTCTGAAGGGCAAATAACCAGTTGGATTGGACTCAGTGAGATTCTTGACCCCTTCCCATGACCTCAGCAATTAAATTCCAGGTGACCCTCTTCATCAGCCACCAATCAGTATCCTTCAGTTCACACCAGGGAGTGTAGGGTGAGCTGGGGCAGAGTTTCTGTTTTCCCCATCTGGACCCAAAACCTTATCTCTACTTTCTCTCCCAGATGTAGCCAAACCTGCTGAGGTTTTCAATTTCTGGTTTTGTTTCTAATTTCCACGATCAGCGGTTCTTTGTTTATTTTTTGTTTGTTATTACACACCTCTGGAGCAGGTAAGATTTGAACCTGGGTCTCCAGGCCACTGCACCAGACGAACCCTAGATTCCGTTCCTGAATATAGGAGCACAATTGAGTCCCTACCTGAATACCATGATATTGTTAATTATTATTCAAAATAACAAAGATCACCTCATTTGTACCCAGTAATCATCTTGCTCATGGGAGCCTAGAAGCAGTAGGTGCGACTGAATTGAAGGAATTGGCTGAATATCTGCAAGGCTCCTTTGTTAACTTTTCTCCATTGTGGCCCGGATGATATTTCACTTTGTTGTTTTACTCCTAACAAGTGTGAGCCTGTCATTTTCTTAGGAAAGGAACAATGAGTTGCCAAGTGGAAATACCTTGTTGTCTTTTCATTTTTCAAAGTAGAGGAGGCTGTTTCTTTTTCCATCCCTTCCAGCCTTCCTTCTTTCCATTTTATGGCCAATAATGGGAGAAATGACAAGCCAAGGAAACACAATGGGTGAGTGTGATTCAATCCATTCTTTCCCAGACTGACACAGGTTTGTTCTGATAGTGGAAACACTGCCACTGTGAGAGACAAAAAAAAAATCAATTATATCGCTCTCTGTCACCTTGTGGGACCAAGCAACGATAAAACACAGCTGGAGTAGACGATGACCTTTAACTGTGGAACATTCTGTACAAACCAGTGTCTTGACATGGCCATCTTGTTGTGGGTCTTGGCAGCTAGTTAGGGGCTGAATTGAGGTTACTTTGCTCTTCACTCCTTTCATGAGAGAATTCATGCCTTGATGTCTGCTGTGTGTCTGCATTCTGTGAGTGAGATACTGTCTGCAGGCACAAGTTTTAATTCACAACATTGAACAAGTGAAGTTGCTGTGAAGGATGCCCTCAGAAGCAGGTGTTCTGGTATATGCATTCTTAATAGAACATTGTAATTACTGGGAAGTCACCCAATTCTTTTTTATCATTTACATCTTTATATTTGGTACAGAGCAGCTGGCAACTGCAAACATGAGCTGCCACCATAACTGACTACCTGCACCTGTTGGTTTCTGCCAATAAACTGCCTCACGTTAATAGTTTGAAACAATTTGGCTTTGCCAAACCAAAGCGGGACATCTCCCCCACCCCCCCAAACTGAACATTGTGATTTAAACTGTGTTCTAAGTTATAGATTCATGAATACAGTTTTGTCTAATCTTCCATTATTCAACCAACATGTTCTGCTTCGTGGGGTAGATTGCACCAGCAAAGAATCTTTGATCCCTCAATGCTGGGAATCCAACCAGCTGAAGGCGTTACTGCTCAGACAATTCCCCTGTCTTCTCCCAATAATCTTTGATCCCTTTACTAATCATGAACCTATCTATCTTTTCTCAAGTCCACTCAATGGTTTGACACTACAGCCTTCTGTGGCAATGAGTTCCACAGACTAACTACCCTCTGGCTGAAGAAATTCATTGCCATTTCAGTTCTAAAGACTCGCCCCTTCACTCTCAGGATGTGTCCTCAGGTCCTTCTCTCTCCAAATAGTGACAACATCCATATCTACTTTCTCTAGGCCTCTCAGTATTCTGTAAGTTTCAACTGGACCTTCCCTCATTCTTTTAAACTTTGTTGAGTACAGAGCCAGAGTCCTCAACTGCTCCTCCTCTGACAAGCCCTTCATCCCTGGAATCATTCTTGTAAATCTCTTCTACCCGTCAGTAGATTGTGTGTTGAATAATTCTTAATTAAGTCAAGACCATATTTGTTCTTGATACATCAAGTGGTTAAGTCGGTCAGTAGTGAAGCCATATAGCCTTAGGTAACTCTAAACTCTGTAACTGGTCTGTGTTATGCTAACTGATACTAGATTAGTGGTAAATGAATTGCAATTGATCTCAAAACTTCATTAGTTACTAGTTACTATTAGTTACAGTCCAAAGATTTGCAGATTAGGTGAATTGGCTATGCTAAATTGCCCATAGCATTGGTTGCATTAGTCAGGGGTAGATATAGGGTGGGGGAATGGGTCTGGGTGGGTTACTCTTTGGAGGGTTGGTGTGGACTTGTTGGGTCGAAGGGCCTGTTTCCATTCTGTAGGGAATCTAATCTAATCTAATTCATTCAAACCCCATCCCCACCCCCAACCCCAACCCCAACCCCAAATTGTGCACTTGTTCATGAATGAGAAAGCTTTACGTTTGTGTGATTTTATTGGCTGGGACTCAACTGTAATTCTTTCAGCACTTGGATATTTTGTACACAATCACTACCTGGAAGAACGTCCATGTAAGTGAGGTTATGAAGGGTGACCACATCTATGAAACTGCACCACAGCTAAGAGTTAATACTTTCAAAATAGGAAGGGGGAGCAATTGCAAAACAATAGCCGAGGGTAAAAAAGAATACTTTCAAATTATGTTTGTACTGATGTAGAATCATCTTCATAAAAAGCATAAACCAGATAGGAATCTTTGTTGAATTTATTCTATCTGACCTTCAAACACCCTCCTTTTCACTGAATCGCTCCATTCCAATTGTGATCGATACTGCTCACCTCTAAATGAAAAAGAGTTTAAAAATTGTTAAACGAATGAGACAATCCCCAACTGACAGAGTATTATACCATCCTGTAAGGTGTAAGTATGAACATGACAGTGCCACTGAACACATAATTGAGTACAGAAGCTATGCTGTAACCCAGATGACTCATTATCCTCGACATGCATTTTCTTTTCTCTCATGACTTTTAAGTTTTAATACTGCTGCATGTATTGTTTATGAAAAGAAAACTGACAAATGAGTGAAATAAAGAATGTTTTAATTTTGTCAATTAAATCCTCCATTGTCGGAGAATGGATCAGGATTAGAATTCTGTCCTGTGACATCCAAGACCTGTGTACAATTGCAGCCCCATGTTGTCTTTTCTCTGAGTTAGTTATAAACATCCTAAATTAATTGAACCTGGCACAGTGTCAACACAGTCCTTTGAGAATATGAGCAAAAGTCCTGATGATTTGGTATTAATCACCACTACGTTGCCAGCAGCCATGAAAAACACAGGCAAGCTATTTATCCGATGGCGTTCATAAAGCCTAAGTTAAGGTGAATTATTGGGCACTCCTGTAAGACACTCCTTAAAACCTATGTCTTTTCAAAACTTTTGTTCACTCCCTAATAATTTTTGACTCAGTGACAATAATTTTTTGTCTTATTACACTCCTATAAAACATCCTGTAAAACAAGATGCTTTACAGGAGTGTAATAAGACAATAAAAAGGGATATTTTGCTGTATCAGTGGTGCTGCACAAATGCAGGGTGTTGTAAGGCAGCTCTACACTATCTTCAAGTCTTAGCAGACCCGAATCAAACATGACACCAGATGCAAAAAAAATTCACTCACAATGTTTTCTCTCTCATAAACATAAATACACTTGTTAAAGCTTAAAATTAACTTGTCAAAACTACTTAAAATTAACTGGATTGCAAACGTTGTCGCCAGTGGCTCAGGTGATGCTTGCTGAAGTGGGGTGGGAGGGATGCTTGGGTTTCCGTATGCTCTGTCTGATGTTTGCAATATGGTCTCCATCTGGATTTATTTCAGATTTTCAAAATAGTTGGCTCCTTTGCGGTTGCTTCTTCTCAAAATTGAACAGTTGTAGGCTAGAGGCTCCTATAAGTCAGTAGGGATGTTGCATTTCTCATGGAGACTTGAGGACAGTCAGGCAGTGATTCCTATTCCCTACTTGTAACTGTTTGTTGTGGTAAAGCTCAGAGTAGAGACCTTGCTTTGGACGGCACATGGGAGGTATGCAGATGGTGTGGCGTTTCTAATGCAGCTGATTGATTGTAACCAGTTCCCTGATAATGGGGACATTGATCTGACATTTGATGCTGAAATTGGACAGCCTGTTCTTCCAGTGGATTTGCTGGACTCTTTGGAGGCATCACTGGTGATAATTGTCCAGAAATTTTAGTCATCTGCTGTACTTTATCCATTTATGATATATATGAGAGGACAAGCAACACTGCTGCCCTGCACACCATGGACTCGGTGCTGGGTTTGATGTCTTTGTCATCAAACACTCTGTTCCTTAGACATCCAAAAGGCTGCACTGGTACACTGGAGGTGATGATGAACTTTATTGTCAATGTCTGGTCATGCACAGAAGAAGGTTCTGAGGTGTGGACATTGATCCATGTTGTGAAGTGGCTCACTGGAGAACTTGATAGTCAACAGGGCAGTGGTGTGTGGTGGGAGCCAGCTGGTAGGGAATTCTTGTTGTATGCACTTTTAGCTTAATGCTCATTCTCTCATATGTTCCCTGAAAGCATAACTGTTGCTTGGATCTCAGCCTCTGAGCTTGCATACATTCAAATTCCATCTGCATAATGCAGCTTGATTACAGACATTGAGCTGGTGTTATTTCTGGACCTGACCTGACACACGTTGAACAGTTTCCGCCTGTCCTGTGGCTTAGCGAGGTATTGTTGTGACAAAGAAGATGGAGAAGAGCTTTGATGTGATGATCCAGCCATGCTTGAACCCAGTTTTCAGAGGTATTGGGCCTAGGATCCAATGATGAAGACCATATTTTGCATTCAGCAAGTGAAGGACCGGAATGAATTTTTGTGGGCAACCAAATTTGAGGAGGCAGTTCCATAGCCTCTTTATGAGGTTGAAGAAAGTTATGTATAGAAGTCGTTGCCACTCTCTGTATTTTTCTTGAATTTATCTTGCTGTGTAGTCCATGTCCCCTGCACCTCCTGATAGAATCCGCATTATGACTCCAGTAGAAGTTTTTCAGCTGCTGAGAGGAGACAACTGACTTTTGCAAATACCCTTACCTCTGATAGATAGCAGGGATCCCCCTCCATAGTTACTGCAATTGGTCTTCTCTCCTTTCTTGAAGCAGTCATAATTACAGTGTCTCAGAGATCCCCTTGCATGCTCTCTTCCATTCAGATGAGCCGGGGACCAACAGGGATCTCAAGTAAGATGAGTCCGTGATCTGTAAACCATCAGGTTGCATTTTATGATACAGCAGTCAGCATTTCTCTTAGAAGCATACACTATGAGACATAGCACAATATCCCTCCTTTTTCCAAGAATTAAAAAATTATCACACAACATATATAGATGGTTGCATTTATGTCCATGTTGTCAATTCAATAATTGTCCAAACTGGCAACATTTCAAACTTCAATGTAATGCTTTGGAGGCTTGACAATTTTGGTGGTAATACATCTGTCTGGAGAGGTAACTGTTAGTTTCTGTTGCAATTGCTTGTTTTCCTGCTGGTTTTGTCACTCAACTTCAGTGTACAGTTATTTCTTCAGCACTTTGTCTGTGCATGTTTGATGCGTCATACATTGATTTGAGTTGTCTTCCGTTCCTTTTCAATGTGGAACTGTGATCAGTTGTGACTGTGTATGATGGATTAGTTCTCCAAATTAACAAAGCAACAAAAGTGACCATTGCTATCGTGACATATGTTATTTTCAGATTACTTGGTATTCTAGATTAGATAGTGCCAGATAACAGAGCACAGTTCACTGGCAAACCATATCAAAATATGTTTACTAAGTGGAGAGTGACTTATGTCATATTGCCTAGAAGAACATATCTTATTTACTCTCAAATCGATTATTATTTAGTGTCGAGCAATAAGGCAAAATTTTCACATTGCACTGCTGTGTTTCCATGCAACACCAATGGAAAAGGGATTACCATCCCCAGAATCACCTATTCCTGGGAGGCAAGTGAGAGTGACAGTGTGCAACCACCAATTCAGAGACACTGGGCATCCTTCTTCAAAGGCAGAAGAAAATCAAATTGATAGTACTGTTAAAATTGATAGTACTGCCACTGCTCAACCATTGGCCTCTACAGGGGTAGAGGATTTCAGGAAGCCAAGATGAGCCTGTGTATTGGCACTGCTATATGGTTAACCAATTCACGGAATTGGTGATATATTATACGTTGAGTGATGGGCTCTCATTGCTTTGAATTTGATTTATTGTTGTCACATGTACCGAGGTACAGAGAAAAGTGCTGTTTTGCGTGTTATACAGGCAAATCATACCAAACAAAGGGCATCAGGGTAATAGAACAGAGTGCAGAAGAAAATGTTACAGCCATAGAGAAGGTGCACAGAGAGAGAGAGAGAGAGATAGAGATCAGAATTAGGATGCATTGCAGTAATATGTTGGAACTAGTCTATATCAATTTTGGCTTTTAATGTTTGCTGACCTGCCTTTTCAGGACATATACAGTCAGACAGTGATAGAACTTTACAGCATGGAAACAGACTCTTCAGTCCAACTTGTCTATGCCAACCAAATATCCTTAATTAATCGAGTCCCATTTGTCAGCATTTGGCCTATATCCCTCTAAACCATTTCTATTCATTTACCCATCCAGATGCCTTTTATATGTTGTAACTGTACCAGCCTTCACCACTTCTTCTGGCAGCTCATTCCATACACTCACATCCTCTGTGTGAAAAAGTTTCCCCTTCGGTCCCTTTTAAATCTTTCCCTTCTCACCTTAAAACTATGCCCTCTAGTTCTGGACTTTCCCATCCCTGGGGAAAATGCCTTGTCTATTTACCCTATCCATGCCCCTCAATTTTATAAACCTCTTTAAGGTCACCCCTCCGCCTCCAACACCCCAGGGAAAACAGCCCCAGCCTATTCAGTCTTTCCGTTTAGCTCAAACCCTCCAACCCTGGCAACATCCTTGTAAATCTTTTCTGCACCCTTTCAAGTTTTACAACATCCTTCCTATAGGATGGAGACCAGAATTGTGCACACATGACGATTATGGTTGTAAAAGCTACTGATTACCTTATACCACAGTGTGTGTCATTAGCATTATGGAAAGTTTGTTCATCTTCTGAAATTTGCCTTCCACTTGGTTGACTTTGAAGCTCAATGGTATACTTGTACACCTTCACAACACATTCCTTGCTGCCAGTGTTGCAAAGTTGTACCATTTTGTTGGTCATGTGTGTTTTATTCTGGGGTCTGGTTTGGCCTTTGTAATCAGATATCCTGCAAAGGCATACCCAATGGTGCCAGGGACGTTATAGATGTTGGTGAAGAACAGTTCAGCTTTCAGACTGGTACATCACAATCAGTTACATATTTTATTGGTTTGGTGTCATTCACCAACTGTAATAGTGTTGGCTGCACTTAAAGCATGTAACTTTTGTTACCTTACCACTATGGCATCACACTTATATCTATCCTCAAGAAATACACCATTCAATGAGACTTTTTGACAGTTTTTCTTTGGAAAAGTCACAATCATGCTCTTTGCTGTACCGTCTTCTGACAAACTGGTTAGTGGATTCTTGGGGTTGTTGTCTATATGTGTCAGAGTCTGTTGATTCTTAAGTTATTTCTTATCCTGATGTTTTCCTGGATCTTTTGGATTGTCCATGATATTTCTATGAAGTCATATTATTTCTATGGAGCCCCTCCTTGCTCATGACACGGAGGACTTTTAGAGCTCTCTTGTTGTTTGATCTAGAAAATAGGGATGACTGTGTTGTTTTTATGGGTGTAATTCAGCAAAGGAATCATTGGATGTCCAGACCATAATTAAATATTTGCTTGCATTTCTCTTTGGAACTGTTTGCTTTTTAAAAGCAGTACGGTGTCTACTTATTTCTTTAATAGTTTTGCTTTTCACTTGTATTATTTTTCTCTTTTCTGCTTCTGTTTCCCTTTAATTTTGAAGTTGCTGCTCTTTCACTAGCCTTGGTCCTCTCGGAGTGTTGCTAGAAGAACAACAGCTGAAAATGTGTTCTTCTTCAGGAATGAAGAAGGGCTTATGCCTGAAACGTCGATTCTCCTGTTCCCTGGATGCTGCCTGACCTGCTGTGCTTTTCCAGCAACACATTTTCAGCTCTGATCTCCAGCATCTGCAGACCTCACTTTCTCCTCCTAGAAGAACAACAGCCTTGTAGTTTAAAAAGTGCAAGCGTGTCATAGTTTTCTGCCTTTAAGTAAGGAGTAATGACATCATACTAGCTTTCCTCTACTTCATTTGAAGAAAGGGAATTGTGGAATTGATCAACCTCTAATCATAGATAAGGCCCATTCATGTGAAAAAAACACGTTGTTGGTGTTTTTTAAAGATGCATTTCAATTTAGGAGGGCAGGGCTTTTAGGACTATTTCTTTACCAAGATATTTTACCTGGTGCAGCAATATGTTGACCATAAGATGTAACACAGCAACTTCTGATTCCAACATTTGCTTTTATAATACTACAGTAATTTGATCTTTTAGTGTATCAACTGTTATAGGGCAAGGGTGCAGTGTGGGAACCATAGAGATTTCTCAATCTGGATCAATTGCTCTCAAGTGCTGATCTCATACTGTAAACAGAGATAATTAGAATGTGTAGCCAAGTAACGAAGTAAATCCATACCTGCTATAAATAGCGTCAGCCATGGCTCAGATGGTATCAGTCTTGTTTAGAGTTAGAAGGTTAGGGAGACTTCAGAGACCTGAGCTTGAAAGACTATGTTGACAGTGTTTGGTTGTTAGAGAGTTCTTTTTTTTATAAAATGAGATGTTAACTGAGGTGCTGTCTGGTAACTACATGACTGTAACAAAGGATGATATCACAAAGTTGTGATGGAAGAGTTGCAAATATAAAATGATGTAAATTATTGGTGAAGAACAGTTCAACTTTCAGACTGGTACATCAAAATCAGTTGCAGATGTTATTGATTTGGTGATCCTTCATCAACTGGGTGGTACGGTGGCTCAGTGATTAGCACTGCTGCTTCACAGCGCCAAGGACTCAGGTTCAGTTCCAGCCTTGGGTGACCGTCTGTGTAGAGTTTGCATTAGTCAGGGGTAAAATGTAGGGTAATTGTCGGTGTGGACGTGTTGGGCTGAAGGGCCTGTTTCCACATTGTAGGGAATCTAATCCAATCTCAATCTGAAATATGCTAAGTCTATACCTGGAATATAAATTGGGATGGAAGATTAAATGTCTTCATTCTGTTTATTAAAGAATGAATTCTATAGTAAAGTCAGAATTGCAATAGAAGAATAGAAACTATTTAATATATATTATAATTCATGTACGGCCACAGAGGATGAAGGTGCATTTTTTGAGCATCTTTCCCATCTTTAAAGCATTGTACAACACTTTATCACTGATGGATCACTTTCTAAATGTGGTTACTCATGTTGTGTCTGCAAACAACTGTTTTATTTTTGGTGGTGGTGTTTAAAAAAGGATGTTGATTAGGACACCTCTTCGAAAAGTGCAACTTTTGCAACTAAGTATCAATTTGAGCAACAAGAAGTTTAAACTCTACGTTTCATCTGAAAAACGCCACATCTGACAAATCAGCACTCCCACAGTGCTGCACTGGAGTGCCAAATATAGGTCGTGCAGCCAACTTCCTAACTCTGAACAGCAACTGGGTGGAGGTGGACACTTTCAATATTTTAAAAGTGAGTAAAGTCATGGAAGGTCAAATGCTGCCATAAATGTTCTCTGGTAGTTTAGCTGTTCAGTCTACAGCTACCACCCAGTGGGAGCATGGTGGCCAAGAAGATTATCTTCTGTAATGTTACAACATGAGTCGAGCATGGTCGGGGGAGAGCATGCTGGGTACATTCTACATGGGGTCCTCGTGTCAACATTGTGAATACCATTGGATTGAAGCATAAAATAGCTACAGCGCAAAAGAAGTCAATTTGGCCACTTGTCACTCTGTTGACTCTCTCTCCCTAGCTCTAAGACCATGGATGTCTGTGGAGAATGGTTACAGGTTAATTACAGTTATCATAGTCTGTCGCACACACCTCTAAGGGCAATGAATTGGAGTTACTTCCTCCTCGAGCTTGTAACCTCATGTAAAGTGGAGGAGGGGGAAAGTGAGGCTGATGAGAGGGAAAAATGATGAGATTTGAAGTATTGCCAGTATTACAGGTTTGGTATCCATTATCCGTATGTCCCAAAAGGCCTAAAAATTGAAGGTCTGTTTGGAAGTAGACCCAAACAAATGTGTAGACATGCTGAGTTTGGGCCTTTTGGAAAAAAAATTACTTTCAGGTCTGTTTGGGTTAAGCAAAATTTTTTTCCCCAAAGCGCCCAAACTGAGAAAAAAACTGAAAATGTAATTCATCCTTTAAGATCAAGAAGGTTTTCGAATAAAGGATTTCTGATGTGTTTTGTTAGGTCAGAACAATCCTAAAACACTAAAATCCCTTTTAATTAGTGTCATAGGGATTCCAAAGTCACCAACTTGCTCCATAAGCCAGTGCAAAATGGTCAAGCTATTTCATACAAGTTAGCTTTGTGCTTATAACCTGCCTCACTAATTCAGAGAAAGCAGATTAGCTCAAAGTCAGAGAGTAAACAAAAATATGATGTAGGCCAGTTACTTTCTAAAAGGTACAATGCAATCTACCCATCATGCGTGAAGACACAACCAATAAAACATAATCAATGCGATTCCTTTTAAGTCGACAGGTTCACTGACCCAGAAAATGGCTCCTCTGAAGGAAGGAAATGATTGCCAATAAAACGCAAACCGTGTGGGTGAAGTCTATTAGAACACAGGTTATCAAATGACCTTTGATTTTCAACAGATCCATCAGAGGCAGGACTTGGGTGGATGTGTAACTAATGGTTATATGAATTTGCTTCACTGTGTGGAGCTGATCGAAAGGAACCTTGTTTTTGGAGGGCATTTGCCATGCTGCAGGGAAGGACGGAAGGATTCGGAGGTGAACAAGTGTCATTTCTGAAACCATAGAACTGCAGATCTGCTTTTTTTGATGATAGTGTAAATCTGTTGTGAAAATGATAGTGGTTGCTTTTTCTCAAATATATCTTCCCATGGAAGCTGTCATTGTAGAGTAATGAGACTTCAGCAAAATATATAAAGGTGGCACTGATGCAGTGACGTCAGCACTTCGTGATTACGTTCAAGATCTGGAGGACAGCAGAAGTTCCACCAGCATCTAAGGGAACACGTGTTTCTATTACACTAGAAATAGTTTTAAGGAAAGCATTTGGGACTAAACAACAGTACTTGGGAAACTAGATAACTGGACCTCATTCGCACAATCCTGTGGTCATATGATTAGATTATTATGATAGTAATAGAATAGTATTGCAATTGGTACAGCTTTATTCTGTTAAATTACACAGTGAAAGCTTAAGTAGGATATCGCACCTTTAAAACTTGAATATCAATGTAAGCTTTTTTGACATTGGTGTCCTCTCTGTGGGACTTAATTCTTCTTTTCAGCTTCTTAGGGGAAAAGCACATTCTGAATTTAGAATTTCTAGATGTTCCATTATCTTGCTTTGAGAGGTGAGAGACTCTTTCTATTAGATATTTTAATCAATCCCTGATGACATGCTGTGAAACACCTCCACAGCAGGTAGGACTTGCACCCAGATTTTCTAATTTAGAGGTATGGGCATTACCACTGCACCATAAAACCCTTTCTCTTAGCCTTTGGTTTGTTCTGTTGTTCCGTAGTATCCCAGTTAAGGAATGGAATGGCAAACAAGCCCCAGGAATATTGCTGGAGTCTGCCAGAACAGCTTCGTGGCAACTCCTTTCTCAAATTCCTTCTTCAGGATAATAGCTTTGGTGTTTGCTCTATAACTCTCATCAGTAGCAATGCTGTGATCGAGAGCTACTCTTGATATCAACATGGTATGATGAGTTTCCCTCGTTGAAGGAATCTGTTGACCTACATTGAAATTGTTGGCTGTTCTGGATCTGCACTTCAAAATGTGACAGCATTAAAGCCCAATGGTACCTAAATATGAAAGAGCAGGAATACCAAATATTACAGGTGTGGCTATGACTTGTCCCCATCACCAAATAGAAAATGAAGTAAGGTACCACATGATAGGTGGTCTGCAATGTGTGGTCATCCAAGTAAAACGTGTTATCAAGAGTTTATCAAGACTGTAAATGCTCTACTAAATCTTCATGAATAACAAAACCTTTTTATTAATCCCAAGAAAGTTTGAGTCATAACAGAGTAATGCACAGAGGAATCCAACAGCCTTTGGAAGAGAAAGGGAGGAGGTAGGTGGGGAATAAAGGAGGTAAGAAAAGGAAGCTATAACTTGCAAATTTGATGATCACTGACCAAAAATGTTTTTACCCTTTAGAGATGCTGAAGACATTATTCATGGGATGTGAACATCATAGCTAGGCTAGCATTTATTGCCTGTCCCTAATTACTCAGAAGGCAGTTACGAGTCAACTACATTGCTGTGGGTCTGGAGTCACATGAAGGCCAGACAGAGTGGCAGATTGCCTTCTCTGAAAGTTGTGTTTTTAAAATGGTATATATTACACAAACATTAGGCCAGCCTTTCAAATTCATTATTTGTTAAATTATTAAATTCAAAATTCATCATCTCCTGTAGTAGGAATTTGAAATGATGTGCCCCAGACCATTATCCTGAGATTCTCCTTCACTAGTCCAGTTACATTCTCACTGCACCTCCACTGTATTATTGTCTTATTATGGCTGTTATCAGTTAATGCAGCACTCATTGGGATTGAAGTGGGTCCTTGCTGATCTAAATGGCCTGACACCTCACAGTGCATTTGTCCATTGAGCCACCAGAGCTTCTGCTTAATAATTAATCCTTATTTCACTGTGTGGATTTTATAAATAATTGCTATCTTAATTTAGTTAAGATTTTCATTGTTTCTGATATAACTTCTGTTTTCCCTTGTTCAAGCTTATGGTTGTGGATACGTGAATACAGTCATTTGAATAATACTTTGACGGAAAAAGTACTCAGTTTTAAATCTGTTTAAATCCAATACCGTCCAAAGGACACTGCTACTGGTCAGCTGCCATTTACTTTGTAGCTGATGTTTCAGGTGATTTAAAGTGGATGGCACGGTGGCTCAGTGGTTAGCACTGCTGTCTCACAGCACCAGTGACCCGGGTTCGATTTCACCCTTGGGCGATTTTGTGTGGTGTTTGCATGTTCTCCTGTGAGTGTGTGGGTTTCCTTCAGGAGCTCTGGTCTACTCACACAGTCCAAAGATGTGCAGGTTAGGTGGATTGGCCATGCTCAAATGTCCAGGGATATGCTGGCTAGGTGGATTAGCCATGGGAATTGCAGAGTTATAGGGATAGGGTGGAGATGCTCAGTGTGGACTCAATGGACCAAATAGCCTGATTCCAAATTGTAGGGATCCTATGACAAAGGTGTGGGTTGAGGTCCTTGGTGACACTTAAAAAGTCCAAGTTTATAAACTTATCCAAAACTCATTTATTTTATAGGGAGATAAAGGTCATCTGTTTTTAAAATGTTTAGGAGCATGAAAGAATTCAAGTATTTTGGTTTCATTTTAATGAATGGCAACAAGTAAAGGTTGAAAATGTGTTGCTGGAAAAGCACAGCAGGTCAGGCAGCATCCAAGGAGCAGGAGAATCGATGTTTCGGGCATGAGCCCTTCTTCAGGAATCATGCCCGAAACGTCGATTCTCCTGCTCCTTGGATGCTGCCTGACCTGCTGCACTTTTCCAGCAACACATTTTCAGCTCTGATCTCCAGCATCTGCAGTCCTCACTTTCTCCAACAAGCAAAGGTTGCAGTGTACAGTATATCCTGTTTTATGTGTTTCCACCCATACCATCCTTGAAGTAGCATCTGGACAAATGGTAGTTTCTAAGTCCACATTGAGTTATAAACAATAAAGAGTCAGCTCCAATTGCCAAGCAACAGCAGAATCAAGGTTACGTACTCACTACGGAGAAAGTGAGGACTGCAGATGCTGGAGTACCAGAGTTGAAAAATGTGGTGCTGGAAAAACACAGCAGGCCAGGCAGCATCAGCCTCCAGCCTCATTCCTGAAGAAGGACTTATGCCCGAAACATTGATTCTCCTGCTCCTCAGATGCTGCCTGGCCTGTTGTGTTTTTCCAGCACCACATTTTTCAACTTACTTACTCACTACCCAAACGTAAGATTGTCATCCAGGTGTTTGTTTAAATCTGGCAGCTACATTACCCACCTGACTGTATATTATAATTACCATTAAGTCTGTGTGCATTGCAATCATTGAGAGTAGCAATAGCAACCTTTGATAGGCATTTTACTGAAAGATAATTATAGCATTTGTGAGAGTGCCTCAGGAATGGGTATGCACAATTTCATAACCATTTCCATTTTTATTTCACGTTAAGGATAACAGAGAATCTTTAAAAACGTTTTTGTGTTTTAATTCTCACACCACTCACCCACTGGAAAGTGAGCAGTCTCCCTGACTCACAGGTACTAGCAAAGTCGCCCTCTATGGGTCAGAAGCTTTATTATGAATGTGTCAAACCAGAAATGGGGTATCGACATGAATCCCTTCATCAAAAGTCCTCCAATATACAATGCACACAGTTATTAGCAATAGACATTGTCCATGTTCAAGTCACCCCTGCCCCAGGCATGTGTCTTAACAGTTTGATTTTAAAATATTGATAATTCTTAGTGATGGTATTGCTGATATTTCTTATTGTCTCGGATTCCTATGTTTGAAATAACACAACTTAATTTGTCAAACAAACTAAACTGATTTGTAATGTATGGGCAGATATACCAACACTGCTGAGAGTGAATAAATTCTTAATGTGGTTTACAAATAGTATAACATTTGTCCATCCACTATTTTAATGTAAACATCAACATTTGAATATCCTTGTGAAAGTAGTGGATAAAGGAGAGTGAAATAGACACAGATTGTTGCTTGTTGATAAAGCCAGCAGTAAGTTTGTTTTAGGATATCCTCTTGTGTTTGCTTTTTAAAAAGGGGGAAAAACTCAACCAAAATCCTCACTGACCAAATACCACATGGGGTCTTCCTGCTTTGTGTGGTTCAGAACCTCACTGGGAAGGTGGTTTTCCTTACAGAGTCCTTATGGGAATTTGGTCCGGATAAGATTTCATTCATGTGTTTGCAATTCCTCAGAATATTTCAGCACTCTGCTGTGTAAGCAGCTGCCATTGAAAGGGATGCTATCAATTAAGTCCACACTGCTAAGTGAATGCTTTGACTGACATCAAGAGGCATGAAATAATGTTGGTAATTCTTGCAATAATCTGATTGAATGGACTGGTGGCAGAAAGAAAGTAGAGAGCAGCATAAAGGGAAAGAATCTAATAGAGAAAAGTAGTCTTTATATTGGTATGTTATACAGGTTGGAGAAAGTGAGGACTGCAGATGCTGGAGATCCGAGTCGAGAGTGGGGTGCTGGAAAAGCAAAGCAGGTCAGGCAGCATCCGAGGAGCAGGAGAATCGACGTTTTGAGCAAGAGCCCTTCATCAAGAATGAGGTTATGAGCTGAGGGGGTGGAGAGATAAATGGGAGGGGGTATGGGGCTGGGGGAAGGTCACTGAGAGTGCAATAGGTAGACAGAGGTGAGGGTAATGGTGAGAGGTCAGACAGGAGGGTGGATCTTCTGCTTTGGGACCCTCCAACCCATGGCATCAATGTGGATTTCACCAGTTTCCTCATTTCCCCTCCCCCACCTTATCCTAGTTCCAGCTTTCCAACCAGGCACTGCCCTCTTGGCCTGTCCTACCTGCCAATCTTCCTTCCCACCTATCTGTTCCACCCTCCTCTCCAGGAAGATAGTGAGGAAAGAGATCAATGTGAGACTGATACAGTTGAGAACAGAAGCAAGTCAAACAGTTAGGTCAGGCAGGGACAAGGTAGGACTAATTAAACTGCATTTATTTCAATGCAAGGGGCCTAACAGGGAAGGCAAATGAACTCAGGGTATGGTTAGGAACATGGGACTGGGATATCATAGTAATTAAAGAAACATGGCTCAGGGTTGGGCAGGACTGGCAGCTTAATGTTCCAGGACACAAATGCTACAGAAAGGATAGAAAGGAAGGCAAGAGAGGAGGGGGAATGATGTTTTTGATAAGGGATAGCATTACAGCTGTGCTGAGGGAGGATTTTCCTGGAAATACATCCAGGGAAGTTATTTAGGTGGAACTAAGAAATAAAAAAGGATGATCACCTTATCAGGATTGTATTATGGACCTCCTAATAGTCAGAGGGAAATTGAGAAACAAATTTGTAAGGAGATCCCAGCTATTCGTAAGAATAATAGGGTGATTATGATAGGGGATTTTAACTTTCCAAACATTGACTGGGACTGCTATAGTGTTAAGGGTTTAGATGGAGAGGAATTTGTTAAGTGTGTACAAGACAATTTTCTGATTCAGTAAGTAGATGTACCTACTAGAGAAGGTGCAAATTTGACCTACTCTTGGGAAATAAGGCAGGGCAGGTGACTGAGGTGTCAGTGGGGGAGCACTTTGGGGCCAAAGACCATAATTCTATTCGTTTTAAAATAGTGATGGAAAAGAATAGACCAGATCTAAAAGATCTAAATTGGAGAAGGGCCAATTTTGATGGTATTAGGCAAGAACTTTTGAAAGCTGATTGGGGGCAGATGTTTGCAGGTAAAGGTACGGCTGGAAAATGGGAAGCCTTCAGAAATGAGATAACGAGAATCCAGAGGAAGTACATTCCTGTCAGGGTGAAAGGAAAGGCTGGTAGGTATAGGGAATGCAGATGACTAAAGAAATTGAGGGTTTGGTTAAGAAAAAGAAGGAAGCATATGTCAGGTATAAACAGAATATAAACAGTAAATCCTTAGAAGAGATAAAGGCAGTAGGAGTATACTTAAGAGGGAAATCAGGAGGGCAAAACGGGGACATGAGATAGCTTTGGCAAATAGAATTAAGGAGAATCCAAGGGGTTTTTACAAATACATTAAGGACAAAAGGTTAGCTAGAGAGAGTATAGGGCCCCTCAAAGATCAGCAAGGTGGCCTTTGTGTGGAGCTGCAGAAAATGGGGGAGATACTAACTGAGTATTTTGCATCAGTATTTGCTGTTGAAAAGGATATGGAAGATATAGACTGTAGGGAAATAGATGGTGACATCTTGCAAAATGTCCAAATTACAGAGGAGGTAGTGCTGGATATCTTGAAATGCATAAAGGTGGATAAATCCCTCGGACCTGATCAGGTGTACCCTAGAACTCTGTGGGAAGCTAGAAAAGCGATTGCTGGGCTGCTTGCTGAGGTATTTGTATCATCGATAGTCACAGGTGAGGTGCCGGAAGACTGGAGGTTGGCAAACGTGGTGCCACTGTTTAAGAAGGGTGGTAAGGACAAACCAGGGAACCATAGCGCAGTGAGCCTGATGTCGGTGGTGGGCAAGTTGTTGGAAGGAATCCTGAGGGACAGGATGTACATGTATTTGGAAAGGCAAGGACTGATTAGGGATAGTCAACATGGTTTTGTGTGTGGGAAATCATGTCTCACAAACTTGATTGAGTTTTTTGAGGAAGTAACAAAGAGGATTGATGAGGGCAGAGCGGTAGCTGTGATCGATATGGATTTCAGTAAGGCGTTCGACAAGGTTCCTCATGGAAGATTGATTAGCAAGGTTAGATCTCATGGAATACAGGGAGAACTAGCCATTTGGATACAGAAATGGCTCAAAGGTAGAAGATAGAGGGTGATGGTGGAAGGTAGTTTTTCAGATTGGAGGCCTGTGACCAGTGGAGTGCCACAAGGATCGGTGCTGGGCCCTCTACTTTTTGTCATTTACATAAACGATTTGGATGTGAGCACAAGAGGTGCAGTTAGTAAGTTTGCAGATGATACCAAAGTTGGGTGTGTAGTGGACAGTGCAGAGGGTTACCTCAGATTACAACAGGATCTGGACCAGATGGGTCAATGGGCAGTAAAGTAGCAGATGGAGTTTAATTCAGATAAATGCGAGGTGCTGCATTTTGGGAAAGCAAATCTTAGCAGGACTTATACACTTAATGGTAAGGTCCTCGGGAGTGTTGCTGAACAAAGAGACCTTGGAGTGCAGGCTCATTGTTCCTTAAAAGTGGAGTTGCAGGTAGATAGGATAGTGAAGAAGGCGTTTGGTATGCTTTCCTTTATTGGTCAGAGTATTGAGTGCAGGAGTTGGGAGGTCATGTTGTGGCTGTACAGGACATTGGTTCGGCCACTTTTGGATTATTGCATGCAATTCTGGTCTCCTTCCTATTGGAAAGATGTTATGAAACTTGAAAGGGTTCAGAAAAGATTTACAAGGATGTTGCCAGGGTTGGAGGATTTGAGCTATAGGGAGAGGCTGAACAGGCTGGGGCTGTTTTCCCTGGAGCGTTGGAGGCTGAGGGGTGACCTTACAGAGGTTTACAAAATTATGAGGGGCATAGATAGGGTAAATAGGCAAAGTCTTTTCCCTTGTGTCGGGGAATCCAGAACTAGAGGGCGTAGGTTTCGGGTGAGAGGGGAAAGATATAAAAGAGACTTAAGGGGCAACTTTTTCACACAGAGGGTGGTATGTGTATGGAATGAGCTGCCAGAGGAAGTGGTGGAGGCTGGTACAATTGCAACATTTAAGAGGCATTTGGATGGGTATATGGGTCAGGTGCTGGCAGGTGGGACTAGATTGGGTTGGGATATCTGGTCGGCATGGACGGGTTGGACCGAAGGGTCTGTTTCCATGCTGTACATCTCGATGACTCTATGACTCTATGCTTACCTTGGTGCACCTAACCACACATCACACTGTGAAAGGATTACCTCCAAACTAAGGAATTGTCTGCAAAGGCCATTTTTACTTTATCTTTTAAAAGTCAGAGATCAAGTGACCAACTCCATTTGTTTGTTATCCTCTCCCTCACTTACCTTATCCATCACTTTTTGGACTATTGAATCACCGGATGTGAGCGTCACCAGTTAGGTCTGAATTCACTGCCCATCCCTTACTACCCAGCGGGCAGTTAAGAGCCAACAACATTGCTGTGGGTTTGGAGTTGCACGTAGGCTAGACGACATAAGGATGGGAATTTTTCCTGTAAGGACAGTAGTGAACCAGATGGGTTTTTCCTGACAATCGCCAATGATTTCAAGGTCGTTGTTAGACGTTTAATTCCAGATTTTTAATGAATGCAAATTCCACCATCTGGCATCAAAATGTTTGAACCCAGGTCCCCAGAAAAGTCCTTGGATCTCTGGATTAACACCACTAGGCCATCTCTTCCTTCATGTTTCTACTTATCAGCTGGAAGGCCTCTGATTGCTCTGCAGCTTGGTTCGACTATCTACCGTCCTTGACTGGAGGGCAAACTGGTCTTCTGGCCATTAATTGGTCTATCCTGGGAAAATCACATTGAGTAACTCTTTCTAAATTGTGCAGGCTCCTAACCCCCCATTTGAACCTGATAATGAAGTTCAGAAGCCCCACAACAAGAATCCTACCAGAGGCTTGCACTTTGGGGAATTTAGAGAAACATTGAAAACAGGAGCTGGAGTAGGCCATTCAGCCCATTGAGCTTGCACAACCATTCTATATGATCATGGCTGATCATCCAACTCAGTACCCTGTTCTCACTTTCTCCCTTTAGTTCTGATCTCTTTTGCCTTAAGAACTATATCTAACTCTTTCTGGAAAACATTCAATATTTTGGCCTCAATCACTTTCCATGGCAGAAAGTTGCCTAAATGGCAGACCTTGTATTGTTAGACTGTGACTCCCGCTTCTGGATTCACTGATCTTTGGGAATATCTTTTCTGTGTTTATCGGGCTTGCACTAGAATTTAGAAGAATAAGGTGGGGGGAGATCTCACAAAAACATATAAAATCTGGCTCGATGTGGGAAGAATGTTAGGGAAGTCTACAACCAGCGATCAAAGTCTAAGAATAAGGGTAAGCTATTCATGCCTGAGATGGGGAAGAATTTCTTCACTCTGAGAGTTGTGAACCTGTGGAATTCTCTACCACAGAAAGCTGTTGGGGCTAGCTTGTTAGATATACTCAAGAGGGAACTGGAGTGGTCTTTGTGGCTAAAGGGATCAGGGGGTATGGAGAGAAAGCAGGAGTAGGATACTGATCAATTCTGATCATATTGAGTGGTGGTGTAGGCTTAAAGAGCCAAAGGTCCTATTCCTGCACCTATTTTCTATGTTTCAATGTTTACTCAATCTTGTCCAGATGGAATTTTATAGGTTTCTATCAGATCTTCTTTTGTTGTTTTAAACTCCAGTCAATATAATTCTAAATGATCTGGTCTCTTTCCTTCCATTGGAGGGCTACCAGGAGATCAGATGGAGGTTTTAAAATGACAAACTAGAGTGAGTGGAGGAAAATTGTTTCCTCTGATTGGCAAGTCAGTGACAAAAACTCTTCACTTTAAAATTCTCCCTGAGTGAATTCAAAAGAAACCAGGAGTGATTTTTAATGCAGCAGTTTGTTGGGGTTTGCCGAAAGAGCAGTTGAAGCAGAAGTAATTGTTTAGGGGAAAGTGGATAAATATTATAAGCAGAAAAAGGTGTGCAAAGAGTGCAGGGCAGTCAGGTTAATTTTTGTTTCTTCAGATATCCTTGATCAAATAGCATCTTTTTGAACCGTAAACTTCAATGATGCCATTTTAATGTTAACTGGTGGATTCTGGTGAGTTAGGTGAGGGTCAAACCTAAAAATGCAACCAGAGCTTCACATAACCCTTCAAAGGGGAAGAGATGAGTCAAAACGACGGGCTTGTGACGACAAATATAAGGAGGGCTGATGACATCTTGCTCAACAGCAAGCTGACCCATTATGTCCCAAACTACAGACACATTTTGGGTTTTTTGCATTTGGAAAATACACAAGGACAGGGGTTAAGAAGCCTGTTTCAATTCAATGGAGTATGTGAATCCGTCTTAAATTTTCATATGTATGGTAGTGGAACAGAGATTCTTGTGTGTACCAGTTGGCTGAAGTACCCATGTGTACTAGCCTGGGTTTGAGTGTTAACATGCTGTGTTGCTCACAGTTGGCGAGCTATTCCTTCATCACCCCAGTGTTGCAGGTAGAGAGTATTTTTTGCTCTAAGTACGATCAATTAACGAGATAGCAAGCCAAATAAAAAGAAACAGGGTGCCAAAAGTGTTGTGAATACCATCCTCTATAATGCCAAAAAAGGGCTGAGAATGGAAGGTTATTGATATTTTGTTGAGAATAGAATTTCAAAGAAGCTAAACCATCCCTCACTTTGAAATGGATTTGGGCAGAGTACCAATTAATGTTAAGTAACATTGGTCAAAGTCCAGCGTTAGGCTTTACTAAAATATAGGAGATTTGCTATTATTTTCCATTTGCTAAATGTTGGTGAATACTCCTTTAAAGCAGTAAGTATGTCTTTTGGAGAGTAACAACACCATGAGAAAAGTAAATATGCCAGATCTGATTTAATCCATATCTATCAAATGATTACACCGTACATCACACTAATCTGTACAACATATGTACTTCGAGGAAGATGGGGTTTACCTAGACTACTAAGTGTGCATCACAGTGAAACAACCTTAATAACTTAACAGAACAATTTGAGTCACATCGAATTGTGAAACCAGCATGTCCAAAGTACGGTTTGTTATTTGTGTACTTTAGCTTTTTAGAAGCAACTTAATGGGACATTTGCAATTGCAACTTGACTTTATTGGTCAGTGCATTGAGAATAGGAGTTGGGAGGTCATGTTGCGGCTGTATAGGACATTGGTTAGGCCATTATTGGAATACTATGTGCTATTCTGGTCTCGCTGCTATAGGAAGGATGTTGTGAAACTTGAAAGGGTTCAGAAAAGATTTACAAAACTCTCGCCAGGATTAGAGGGTT
The DNA here is from genome assembly GCF_004010195.1 of Chiloscyllium plagiosum. NCBI lineage: Eukaryota > Metazoa > Chordata > Chondrichthyes > Orectolobiformes > Hemiscylliidae > Chiloscyllium > Chiloscyllium plagiosum. The sequence goes on from NC_057742.1 coordinate 16,319,864, forward strand.
TGAGCTATAGGGAGAGGCTGAATAGATCAGAACTATTTTCTCTGGAGCATCAGAGCTGAGGGGTGACCTTATGGAGGTTTATAAAATTATGAGGGGCATGGATAGGGTTAATAGGCACAGTCACTTCCCCAGGGTCAGGGAGTTCAAAACTAGAAGGCACAGGTTTAAGATGAGAAGGGAATGATTTAAAAGGGACCTAAGGGCAACTTTTTTTACAGAGGGTGGTGCGTGTATGGAATGAGCTGCCTGAGGCTGGTAGAGGCTGGTACAATTGCAACTTCTAAAAGGCATCTGAATGGGAATAGGAATAGGAATCTAGATCTAGATCTAGGTGCCATCAATCAACCCCTCAGAAAAAAGAACAGGAAATGATATCACCACAAACCCCAGGAACCCCATCCAGGAGAGAGATATAAATAGAAAGCAGGAGACAACAGCTTCGCTTCACTTGGAGGTCGCCACTGATGATGTTACCTGGCCAGGTAATGAAACGTCTGGATATCAAACCTACAGCTCAGCGAGCAAACCTACACCCTAAATAGGAAGCATTTAGAGGGATATGGGCCAAGTGCTGGCAAATGGGACTAGGTTAATTTAGGATATTTGGTCAGCATGTACGAGTTGGACTGAAGAGTCAGTTTCCGTGTTGTATATCTCTATGACTCTAATTTATCAATATAGGTCATGATAAAACTGCTATATGGAGCAGCCTCGCAGGCACTAAAATGTTTGAAGCTTGCAAGCTCAGTACGTAACTGCACAATTTGTTCTATGAACCTACATATATAAAACTTGAACAGCAGCTTCGTTTATTTGGATTTCAATACTGTTTAAAGTTTCACACTTGCCAATTTATTTTGTCAAGTTGGCACTTCTTGGGAAGCAGTAAATGGGGATAGGATTGGAAATGAAGCAATGTGTGAGAAGACACCACTGTCTAGTCTGATTTAGATCTACTGTTTTTCTAGTCTTCGTTACTGTCTGGGAGAGTTGTCTTGAGTGGGACGACATGGCACATTTACTTTCCAGTAAGCCCTCACCAGACATGATGTATTCCATTCTCCCATATATTGTAAACTTGATACTCTGATATTTTTTCATTTGCAGTGATTAAGATCTCCAATATATGAGCAGTCTATGTTTATGTAACTTGAGCATAATTACAGTTATTACGCACACTTCAACAAACCTTTTTCTGTGTCACGATTGTAATTTCTTTTCCCCCGCAAGTTAACTTTTAGCTCTTTCTTTTTTCCTCGCAGGCCATTTTATATTTTTGACAACTGTATTTATGCTTTTAAGTCATGCAGAGAAAAACTTCAAAGCATCCTCACCAAAGAGCATCAGATTGTCTTATTTGAGATTCAAGGCTTCTTTCTTGTCCTTCAGTTTATGTCAAAGTCCTTACTTCAGTTTAGTGTATTTTTTTTCCACTTGAGTTATACATTGGTTGTATAAACTTATTCATCCAGTTCTAAAATTCCAGTAGTACACTACTGCCAAATGTATTCATAACCATCCTTGCTTTAAACATGGAACAGCCCAATGTGTAGTAATAGGAGGGGAAAAGAAATTGTGCTTGAGTAACAGTGTCCAGATATTTATTAACACATCAGTGAGACTCCTACACGTGTAAGCATGGAGGCCATAAAATTCTCAACTAGTGGAAATGCCACAGAGTTACATTGTGTTATTCAAACATATTTTATAATTTGTTGATATGTATTTGCTGAATAAGTACCTAAAGCACATAGAATGTTACTTGGAGCAGCTGCATTAACTAATTTATTTTATTCAATGAGTGGCACTACAAAAGACTTGGGAATGCTTGCATCTGTCAATATGATTCCGCCTTAGAATTTCATTTTGCTGAGGTTTAAGTAGAGACTGAAATTTGGCATTGTCAGCCAGATGAAAAATAGAGCTTGTAATTTCCACATTGAAAACAGAAGAATGTGTTATTCAGCATTGGTGTAATGTATGCTGAAATGGATTATTTTTGGCAGAATGCAGTTTAACTCAAATTTGGAGTGTGGCATCTGCACCCAATTTTCTCAGGTCCCCTCATTAGGTTTGTGTCAGATGCAAATGCAGCCAAAGGGAATGGCATTCATAGTGCAACTGTAAAGAAATGGAGATCCCTAAAAGGGAATATCATAATATGGTAATTAAAATCCCTGACAAACATTGGCAAACCTGAAAAGTCATCTCAATCAATACTGTAGGTGCAGGGGACTAGAGAGTGAGAGGCTGAGATGGAATGAAGAAACCCAGGACATGAGCCTGACTCTGGAAGCGAGAGATGGTACAGCCCAGGACTATTAGGCTTCCCTGAATGTAGGTGCTGAGGTGGCTGTAAGGATGATGATACTCGATGTAATTCAGTGACACCATCCTCTTGTGGCAGCATCGATTCAAGTGACTGGAAGTTGGTTAAGGCTGTAACCAATGGTTACTTTGTTAATTGTCAGGGTAGGTACATGTTCCTTTACAGATCATGACGCACTTTGATCCTGAGAAGGCGGTTTCCGATCTTGGATTCCAGGAGAATATCCAGGGGCCAAAATTGTGTTGGAATATATGTTAGGGTGAGCAATGTAAGGTGATAGTTCGTTATCTTCAAATACCTTTTGATCTGCTGTGCTTTGAGAGTTTGATTTTTAGAATAATAATCTAAAACCAAAAATTGGTGGGCAAACTCAATGGGCCTGGTAGCATCTGTATAGAAAGAAACAGAGTTAATGTTTTGAATCCTGTATGATTCTTCAGAGGAAGGAGTTCCAGGGAGCTGCCACTGAGGAAGAAAAGCCAATGTCCATCAATTCAGGACATTGCAAAGAAGAGAGTGCCTGTTCCAGAAGGAAATACACCCTCTTTGATGGGGTTCCATGAAATTAATGGTCCTCCAATTTAAGCAGACCTACAGACCTCATACATTCAGGAAAAGAATCCAAAATAACAGTCTTCCATCCAATAATCTACCAAATCCAAACGGTACCCAGTCCAAGAGAATTATGAGACCTCCAAGGTGCCTGAATTTGTAAAGTCAGAGACCTGAGGGGAAAATAGAGTAGTTATTAATGTAATTATATACACAACGATGTAATATTAGTAACAAGGAGAATGTTTTTGGGACAAACTTTTGGATATGGAGTGTTAATAGTGAAGAATGCCATAAACAGCACCCACTATGATGATAACACTTGGATTTATGAACAGAACAGTTTAGGATCTCAGAGGAGTGAGACTTAACATCAGGTTCACTTCAAAGTCCCTGTAACAATGTCTAGTTTATCAAAGTAACTTTTATCTAGTTGCTAATATGTAATTAATTAACTATATTTCATTGAATAAAGGAAATCTAGTTAGAGCAGAAAGTGGTTCTCCTCTGCCACACTATTCCACACAGTATCCTTCACTTACAGAGAATGACAGCAGCAACCTTCGTCATGAACACTAACCCATACAGTATAATGAGCTGGTATGTCTATATAACAGTGGTGAGCCACCTTCTTTAACCACTACAACCTGTGTAGGGAAGGTACTCCGTGATGCTATTTGGTTGGGAGTTCCAGGACTTTGTCCCAGTGATAGTTAAGAAACAGTGATTTGCTTCAAGGTCAAGTTGCTGCATGAGCTGGAGGCGGACTATGCAATGATAGCATTCCCATGTATCTGTCCCCATGTCCTAATTGGTAGGCATTTGGGTTTGGAACTTGCTGTCTAAGTGTTGATGAATTGCCTCACTGCATCCTGAGGATAGTACACAGTGCAGAGAAGACATGGACTTCCTGAGGTTAATATTGAAAGTAAGGGCTTGTTTGTCTAAAAGGTGTATTTTTTTGTATGACCAGACTTCCTGCTATATAAAAAAAAAAGTTTTAATGCTCAAAATTGGTTACAGGAGAAGTTCTACCCATTTTCCAAGAGTGGTCACTTGATGTATCAGGAGAAAGTGAGGCCTGCAGATGCTGGAGATCAGAGTGGAAGACTGTGGTGCTGGAAAAGTACAGGCGGTCAGGCAGCATCCGAGGAGCAGGAGAATTTAAAGCATAAGCTCTTCATCAGGAATTGATCTTCATCTACCTATTGCATTTCCAGCTACCTTCCCCTCAGTCCCATCCCCATCCTCCCTCCCATCTATCTCTCAGCCCCCTTGGGCCGCCCCACCCCCCACCCCCTACCCCTCCAATCCTGGTGAAGAGCTTATTCTTGAAATGTTGACTCTCCTGCTGTTCGGATGCTGCCTGACCGCTTGTGCTTTTCCAGCATCACACTCTTCGACACTTGATTTATCCCTCAACTGTGTCTAGCCACATCGTCAGAAAATACAGCCGGAGTTTGTATGTAAGTGTATACTATTCTGTATATGATGTATCCATTTATTCCATGATATATTTTTGCAGTCAGAAAGAATGAAGGCATAAGAAGAGTTTTCATTCTTGTACCAATGATTGGTGGATGGTACTGATGGGCTGCCCATTTCTGATGGTGAAGCAGCCCTCTCCCTGATGTGATTTTGAGGCTCATTTAAATTTGGTGCACAAATTATGGCCATTTGGTGCAGGTTGATGGGTTGTGGTCTTAATTAAGAATATAGAAGTGCTTAGCCAATCATTGATGACTTCAACACTAAATTCTTATTGTGAATCACACAGGGCAACATTTGCTCCATTGTCCATGGAACTGGTCAGAATGTGAATGTCACATGGATCAAAGGATGAGAATAAATCCCTGACTTCCATATTCAAAGTAGCTGTTGCTTGAATCAGACAAGCACTTTGGACAGCTATTGATACAGGTCCCTTTCAAAATGGAGCTAGCCATGCATCAGTGTGAATGAGACAGAAAGGTCACCAATCCCCTTTGAGTTGTTACCACCCTGTTAAGGCCAGGTGAAAGCAGATAAAGTTGACCTCCATGGTTTTGTCAGAGGAAAGGTTTCTCCTGAATTTGATTCAAATCCACTTCCACCACAGACTGTTTAGGAATCAAATTTGTGATGAGTTTGGAGAGAAAAGGAAAGCTGGATTCCTGTTTTCTGTCACATTAGCTGGAACAGTAACAGAAAGTAATTTGCCAGTGGAAAATTAAGTTATCATAGCCATAGTAAATGAGCTTCATGGGTTTAGTGACTGAAAGTCATCCAATCAGCCACTGTTCTTTTTATCTCCGTTCTGCATAGGTACCAGAGAGTGGAAAGCTGAGTTGGCTGCAAACTCATGGCAGCAACATTAGTTTTCCAATAGCTCACTGAAAGAACTTGCAAAGTAGTTTGTCAAAGGCCAAGATTTATTTTTGAGCGCTTCTGCAACCCTGCCAAAGTGCTTGGTGTATTGTAAATAAAGTTGAAAATTTTCTAAAATTAGTAGGGACCAGAAGACTGTGGACAGTCTCTAAATGATGCATGTCAAAAAATTCAAGAAAAAGCAGCAAAGCACTCACTTTGAATGCAGCAATTGTACCAACGGTAGAAAGTGCGGACCTCCCACACGAACCTTGTGAAGCTCAATTTAACCAGTATTGAGTGTCTTCCGAAGGGCGACATAACTTGACATTGCATTAAGACTGAGTATGCTCCAAGCATTAAGTCAAATACCCTGCTTTTCGAGTGATATCAGAATCAAATGAGTCTGAATAATTCCAATGCACAATACTAGTAGCCTGTTTAATTCGGGGGACTGGTGGTGGAGGGTGGATTAGTATGGTGTGGGGTGGGTTTGGGAGAGGTGGTGGAAGATGCATCAATTTTGGTTCCAAATTATTCTGCAAGCTAATGTCAACTGGGTAGTATTCCACTCCAATAAGTTAACCAGTATCTATTCTGAAAAAAACTGCCCAAGTTTTAAACCTCAGCATTTACCTCCTTTGCACAAGTGGAAATCCTTAAGCATCTGTGAAATGGCACCTGAAATCTCTGGATTTAGGTAAGTAGGGTATATCTTGAAGGGAATCAACTGGGCACTCAATGTTGCGCAAACAGAAGGATCTGTGTTATAGAAATGAGACTATTCTCAGCACTGTGTCTGCCACATGTGGCCAAAGAGCTGGTGACTGGATGACAAGAAAGTGGTCTGCTGGCCTCATTTATTCATCAGTGGAGAGCTGTAAGCTTCACTCTTGGGTCCAAGGGAAGCTCTGCAGCCCTGCACAAAGCAAATTTTTAGGGGAAAGTGAGGACTGCAGATGCTGGAAATCAGAGTCGAGAGTGTGGTGCTGGAAAAGCACAGCAGGTGAGGCAGCATCCGAGGAGAAGGAGATTTGGCCTGAAACATCGCACTCTCGCAAGCACATTTTTAGCCTTTCAGGGTTGTAAGGAGGGTCTGATGTGAACAGAGAAAAACGGGAAGGCAGTTGGAAGGTGATGCTCAGGTTAAGTGGAATGCAAATTGAGTCTGCAAACAAACTGTGGAGTTGAACCGCTCGCTGTGTGATTGTTGTGCGGTGGTGACAACTGCACACAAATGGATTTGACTAAATGGGATTTAGGAGCCATTACATGCTTGTTAAGAATCTATTTACTGCCGCCTTACTATTTAAAGGCTCCTTCTGTCATCTTTTGACAGATGGAGAATTCCAAAGACACATGCCTCTCTCTTAGAAAAAGATGTTTTCTCATTCTGTGTTAAATAGGTGGTCCCTTAATTTTAAACACCTAGTTCTCAATTCTCCCAAAAGAGAGAACTCCTTTCCACATCCATATCGTAAGATTCCTCAGGATTTTGTGTTTCAATAAAGTCAGTTCTTAACCTCCTAAACTCCAGTGGGTAAAGCCTATCTTGTCCAACCTTTGCTCTAAATGAGTTGCCCCTTCCAGGCATCAGTTTAATAAACCTTTGCTGAACTGTTTCCGATGTACTTATGTCCTCCTTTAAGCAGGGTATCAAATACTGCACACAATACTCCAGATATAGTCACACCAGTAACTGGTAGAACTGAAACATAACTTTTGATTTCCATCCCCCTTGCATTCCATTAGCTTTCCTAAGTAATTGCTGTCACCTGCATTTGAATCTTTTGTGATTTACACATGAGGGCACTGAATTCCTCTGTATCTCAGTTCTGAAATCTCTAACCCAAATCTCCCTTGTTCTCAGTTCTGAAATCTCTAACCCAAATCTCCCTTCTTCACAGTTCTGAAATCTCTAACCCAAATCTCCCTTATTCTCAGTTCTGAAATCTCTAACCCAAATCTCCCTTGTTCTCAGTTCTGAAATCTCTAACCCGAATCTCCCTTGTTCTCAGTTCTGAAATCCCTAAACCAAATCTCCCTTCTTCACAGTTCTGAAATCTCTAACCTAAATCCCTCTACATCTCAAGTCTGAAATTTCTAACCATTTAGATATCATGTTTTTTATTCTTCCTGCCAAAATGAACAATTTCACATTTTCCCACATTATATTCTATTTTCCAAATCTTGCTCCGCTAGCCTGTGGAGCTCAATTTCCCTTTGCAGCCTGTTTATTCCTGCTTCACAAACTCACTTTTCTATCTGTCTTTATGTTATATTGTTATGTCTGTTAAATGGGTGCAATTCTGTTTCTAGGCTGCACATGTGCTTTTTCCCACACTTTTCTAAAATTTATGGCAGGGTTCTACACATGTCGGACACCTAGTGATCAAAATGGAAAATAAAATTGTGTTCTAATTTCTACTCTAATTATAATTCTTTTGATAATTTTCACAGAGTGCCTTCGAAATGGATCTTGTTACAATGAGTTGCATTTCTAGATAAATGGTACCTCGAGAATTTCACAGATGTCTATAGGGTGTTCCTGGCTATTTGATGATGGACACACTACCAACTATACATTTGAAGAAAGCTGACTTAAGGGGCTATCTCCTTTTGCTTTCTGCCATCACTGCCAGCGTTTATCCACAAATAACGGTTGCTCATACAAGCTATTTTCATTCCACCTGGACTACTGTGCTCACTCACATCTTTCCTCTTAGAAGAAATGATGTAGTTTGTACAGCTTTAATCTAGATTACATCAGCTGTTTGGAATGTTCATTCTTAATCTGCATCTTTTTGTAGTCAGTGTTTTCAGTCTCATGTCTGTTTTAAGTTGTTTTTGAGCCCCAATTTGGCAGGCAAATCTGAGATATTATTGTTGGAGGACCTCCAGAACCACATGTAATCCCTTATGCCACGTGTCTTCATGAGATTATATCATTTCATAAATGGGTCTGTGATACATGCAACTTGTGTAAAGCAATTCTGTTCTTGCAGTATAGTGTAATAATAATGGGATTTCAATAATGTGCAACAGTCGTTATTGGTTTGACACTTCAATGATTTGAGATATTAAAAATGGTTTTATGTTTGAGGTCACTTAATTAAAGCGTCTTTCAACTGTTGCACATCTAAATGAGCGCTAACTCTTCATCAAGGTTCAGGGTTCCCCACGTTCCTCTATTACTAGTTTAATTTCCTGTGCTACCTCACTGCTTAACACATTGCATAACACTCCTTTTGTGCACTTTTTAAAACACATTTATTATCCCACTTTTCCTGCAGCGGGAATTACTGGATAGCAATCTGAAGTGGTAACTTTGAGTGACTTTTAAAATAAACTGGTTAATAACTGTACTAAAATATTACACAAAGGATTTTCACACAGACTTATTAAGCAATGTGCTACCAGAGGAAATTAAATCCTTCAGTTGTCAGAATTTTGTAACCGTGCAGAAATTTCTGTTCAGTTTCACACTGGCCTGGCAGAAAATTGACCGAGACCCAGTTCTCCATCCAAAACTCAATTTTCCATCTGCACTAAACTGGGTGGAACATTTGCTGACAGCTGGACGATTTCATTTTGTTAATTTGGGTTTTATTCAACTGGGGGTCATTCTTGCTGTCGAACTAGAATGGGTGAACTCATACTAGTTCAGTAGCACGAAAAGGGTGATTGAAAATGGAAAGGCTGATTGACTTGGGAAAGATTGCCAAGATTTTTCAGTTCAAACTAAGCAAAATTGACGGTGAAACTAGCTGAGCCACAAAAACAGCTCAAGCCATCTTTTTGTAAATGTCAGGGGAAAGTAAACAAGCAGAGTGTAAACTGGATGTGATTTGCTGTGAATCCATTTTGTACTGTAGCAGAGACCAACCTTAAGCTCATCTTGTTATCCTTCTGTGCCTCCTCCTCAGTCCCAAGATCGAAGTTTATCTGGGAAAAGCTTGGATCCACCTCAACCTTTCTCTTTAGAACTCTTCACCTAAACATCTCTGACTTTATACCACTTAATCTATAAAACAGCTCTCCTTGACCAATCTTTCAATCACCTTTCCAAATTTTCCTGTCAAAGCTCAGCTACCTATAATTTCTCGTTTGTGGGGGACGTTGGAACATTTTTCTATGTTAAAGAAACACTTGTTGCTGAAACCGTCTGGATCTTCAGAAGATTGGCTGCCCTTTGGTGCAGTACTGCGGAAGTATCAGAGGTGCATTCAAATGAGTTGCTTCCCAAGTCTGCCTGTTCCAGTTGTCAGACAGATGCTAAAGATTCCACAACAGAAATGAAAGACAATATCTCGAATTCCTTGACAATGTTCCAAAAATGGATTAATGGATCAGAGACCTAATTTCTCCTTGTGAAGCCTCATTATGCAACATGACTGTCAATTTTCCAGTGTCTTCACTTTATGGTAGTCAATTGCTTGTGAAGAGTTCCATGTGTTGAGAGATTTGTTCAGGTAAGGCATACAAATGTAAGCTATTCCTCTTAATCATCCCAATTGCTCCAACTGTGGCTGTTTTGCCACAAGGTGGCAATGTTAGTCACAGTTGAAACACAAATCAAGTTTGAAAGTTGCATGATGGAATGTTACTGACACAGCCCAATTTCGATTACCTAGATATTCCAGCAGATTGATAATAGGATTGAGGTACCACTGACTACACAATCTAGGCTATTTCTAATTCAGTCCTTTCCTGTTCTACCTCAATTGCATTTAGTATAACATTATTGCACACCTCCTAAGCTGTACATAATTCAAGTCTTCCTCCGATCATTAACATTCTCAATATTTAACAATTCATAAACATAACATAATTTAGACTCTTAAGTATTGCAGCATATGTTTTCTCCAAAAACATCATAACAACATTAAAAACTGCCATTTAGTTGTTCGCAAGTGCATTAAATACTTTATGGATAGGTGTATCTTTAAATTACACTTCCCCAGTGTTTAGCAGATCTTAGAAAAATTCAGGTGAGGAAAGTGATCTAATCCATTTATCCCTTTGATCAGGTTATTCCACCTTGTGCCTGACCAAAGCCGCGAATCATTGTCTGTTGTGATGATTTCTGCTTGAGCCATTGATGGGATTTTCTTGAGGCTTCTGCATGATCTTTGTGGTAGCATGGTTAGCCTGGTCCAGCCTGAGAGTCAAAGAGATGTACAGCATGGAAACAGACAAAAAGACATGACCCTCTCTCACTAGTATGCTCACATACAAATGAGGAAGGACACCACTTCGACTGGGACAACACGTCCATCCTAGGACAAGCCAAACAAAGACACACATGAGAATTCCTAGAAGCATGGCATTCCAACAAGAACCCTATCAACAAATGCATCGAGTTAGACTCCATCCACTACCCTCTGAGAAAAGGACCAGGAAATGATTTCTCCTCAGAAAATAACAATCACCACAGGAAATGACATCACGAACCCAAAGAAACCTAAACATATAAGTAGAAAGCAGGAATTTTCAGCATTGCTTCGCATGAGGTCCACTGAAGATGTTACCTAGAAAGGTAACGAAATGTCTGGAAATGAATCTTTCAGCTCAGCGAGCAAATCTACATCCAAAACCTTAACCTGAGCTACAAATCTTCTCAAAACTCGCACAGACAATTTGGTCCAACTCATCCATGTTGACCAGATATCCTAAATTAATCTAGTCCCACTTGCCAGCACTTGACCCAATATCCCTCTTAAACCCTTCCTATTAATTTAACCAACCAGATGTCTTTTAAATGCCGTAATTGTACTAGCCTCCACCACTTCCTCTGCCAGCTCATTCCATACATGCAACACCCTTTGCATAAAAAGTTGTCCCTTAGGTCCCTTTCAAAATTTTCCTGCCTCATCCTAAACCCTCTAGTTCTGGACTCCCCCAACCCCAGGGAAAATACCTTGTCTATTTACCATATACATACCCCTTGTGACCTTATAAACTTTTATAAGGTCACCCCTCAGCCTCTGACATTGCAGGGAAAACAACCCCAGCCTATTCAGCCTCTCCCTGTAGCTCAAACCCTCCAACCCTGGCAACATCCTTGTAAACCTTTTCTAAACTCTTTCAAGTTTCATAACATCCTTCCAATAGGAGGGAGACCAGAATTGAATGCAATTTTTAATAGCGGCCTAAACAACATCCTATGCAGCCACAAATTGACCTCCCAACTCCTATACTCCATGCATTGACCAATAAAAATAACCATAATTAATGCCTTCTTCATTATCTTATCTAACTGAGACTCCGCATTCAAGGAACTATGAACCTGTACTACAAGGTCTCTCTGTTCAGCAACAGGCCTCAGGATCTTACTGTTAAGTGTATAAGTCCTGCCCTGAATTGCTTTTCCAATATGCAGCACCTCACATTTATCTGAACTAAACTCCATCTGCCACTCCTTGGTCCATTGACCCATCTGATCAAGATCCTATTGTACGCAGAGGTAACCTACTTTGCTGTCCACTACACATCCAATTTTGGTGTCTCTGCAAACTTACTAACTATACCATCAATGTTCACATCCAAGTCATTTATAAAAATGATGAAAAGCAGTGGACCCAGCACCGGTCCTTGTGGCACACCACTGGTCAGAGACCTCCCATGTGAAAAACAACCCTCCACCACCACCCTCTGTTTTCTACCCTCCAGGCAGTTCTGTATCCAAATGGCTGGTTCTCCCAGTATTCCCATGGGATCTAACCTTGGTAATCAGTCTACCATGAGGAATCTTGTCGAACACCTTCCTGAAGTCCATATAGATCACATCCAACGTTCTGCCCTCATCAATCCTCTTTGTTACTTCTTCAAGAAACTCAATCAAGTTAGTGAGATATGATTTCCCACACACACAAATCCATGTTGACTATCCCTAATCAGTCCTTGCCTTTCCAAATACATGTAAATCCTGTCCCTCAGGATTCCCTCCAACAACTTGCCCACCACTGATGTTAGACTCACCGTTGGATAGTTTCTTGGCTTTTCCTTACCATCTTCTTAAATAGTGGCATCACATTAGCCAACCTCCTGTCTTCCAGCACCTCACCTGTGACTATCCTGCGATGATCCAAATATCTCAGCAAGGGGCCCAGCAATCACTTCCCTAGCTTCCCACAGAGTTCTAGGGTACACCTGATTAGGTCCTTGGGATTTATCCACCTTTATGCGTTACAAGACATCCAATACCACCTCCTCAGTAATATGGATATTTTTCAAGATGTTTATCTATTTTCCCACATTCTATATCGTCCACATCCTTCTCCATAGTAGATACTGATGCAAAATACTCATTTGGTATCTCCCCCATCTCCTGCAGTTCCACACATTGGTTGCCTTGCTGATCTTTGAGGGGTCATATTCTCTCCCTAGTTACCCTTTTGTCCATAAAGTATTTATAAAATCCCCTTGGTTTCCCCTTAACCCTATTTGCCAAAGCTATCGCATGTCCCCTTTTTGCCCTCCTGATTTCCCTCTTAAGTATACTCCCACTGCCTTTATACTCTTCTAAAAATTCACTCTATCTCTGCTGTCTATACCTGACATATGCTTCCTTCTTTTTCTTGATCAAAACCTCAATTTCTCTAGTCATCCAGCATTCCCTACACCTACCTGCCTCGCCTTTCATCCTAACAGGAACATACTGTCTCTGGACTCTTGTCTCTGGACTCAGTTTTGAAAGCTGGCCAGTTTCCAAATGTCCCTTTACCCATGAACATCCTCACCCAGTCAACTTTTGAAAGTTCTTGCCTAATACCGTCAAAATTAGCCTTCCTCCAATTTAGAACCTTAACTTTTAGATCCTGTCTATCTTTTTCCATCACTATTTTAAAACTAATAGAATTATGGTCGCTGGTCCCAAAGTGCTCCCCCACTGACAGCTCAGTCACTTACAGTGTCTTATTTCCCAAGAGTAGGTCAAGTTTTGCACCTTCTTGAGTAGGCACATCCACATATTGAATCAGAAAACTTTCCTGTACACACTTAACAAATTCCTCTCCATCTAAACCCTTAACACTATGGTAGCCCCAGTCAATGTTTGGAAAGTTAAAGTTCCGTACCATTACCACTCTATTATTCTTACAGATAACTGAGATCTCCTTACAAATTTGTTTCTCAATTTCCCGCTGACTATTGTGGGGTCAATAACACAATCCCAATAGGTGATCTTCACTTTCTGGTTTCTCAGTTCCACCTAAATAACTTCCCTGGATGTATTCCCAGGAATATCCTCCCTAAGTACAGCAATAATGCTATCCCTTATCAAAAATACCATGCCCCCTCCTCTCTTGCCCACCTTTCTATCCTTCCTGCAGCATTTGTATCCTGGAACATTAAGCTGCCCGTCCTGTCTATCCCCGAGCCATGTTTCTGTAATTGCTATGACATCCCAGTCCCATGTTCCTAATCACGCCCTGAGTTCATCTGTCTTCCCTGTTCGGCCTTTTGCATCCTCTTGATGGATTTGACAGCAGCTGGGAGCAGCAGCTTTGGTGGCTGTTTTTGTCAATGTTGGTCTGGGTCTCCATGTGGCGAATCACGTGTTGTTTTCATTGGCATCATGGTGGGTCTGGCCCAGGATTCCAACAGGGGATCAGGTCCTAGAGCTCAGAGCCTTGAAGTGGACTAAAGGGACTGTCTTAATTCTCTTTCTATTTTTGTATTTTTAAAATTTTTCTTTCTTCCTAAAAACTTGCACTCAAGAATCTCAACCGAGGTACTTTTGTACTAGATAGAACCATAAGTGACGACTTGTAAATTTTTCACTGTACTCATGTGAATACATGTGACAAAGCTAATTCAATTCACTGTAATCAGCAAATTAATATTTATCCTCCTCCATTTCCTACAATGAGTAATGTCACAATATTGTGTACCCTGACGGCATCAACTGCACTTCTTTACTACTTTTTGAAACCTTTTCTCTGCCTCTGTATTATCAGATTGTTTGTCTGATATTCAGTTTAGAATGATTCGCAATTTCTTCCAGCCAAACAAGTGAAGACCCAAAGTCCCTGTTACACTCTGTGGATTGGGCACAGTGACATCTCTATCCCACTCCCAGGCCACTATCTCAGGCTGAACGGGACAGTTCAAAATCTCAGCATCACATTTAATCTTGAGTTGATTCTCTCATCCTATTGTGTCTCTCTACACTTTCATCTCTATAGCATCACTGAGCCTTGGACTTCACCTCCAAGCTGCTGAAACCTGATGCCCCTGTCACATTCAGCTGTGACTCTTCTGGTCTCTACAATTTGCATCATTTGGCTCATTCAAAACTTGTTGCCTTAGTCCTATCCCTTGACAAGTCTACATGTCAAGGGATGCTCCGGGTTCCTCTCCATTGTCCAAAGATGTGCAGGTTAGGTAAATTGGCTGTGCTAAATTGCCCACAGTGTTCAAGGATGTGTAGGTTAGGTGGATTAGTCAGGGGTAAATACAAGGGAATGGGTCTGGGTGGGTTACTCTTCAGAGGGTCAATGTGGGCTGAATGGCCTGTTTCCTTACTGTAGGGACTCTATATTCATATATTATGTCAGAGAATAGAAAATAGGAGCCATTTGACCCTTTGAGACTGCTTCATCACTCTACATGATCATGGCTGATCCTTTTATCTTAATTGAGAGTGTGTTGCTGGAAAAGCACAGCAGGTCAGGCAGCATCCGAGGGTCAGGAAAATCGACATTTCAGGCCAGAGCCCTTCATCAGCCCTTCACTCTCAACTCTGATCTCCAGCATCTGCAGACCTCACTGTCTCCTTTTATCTTAATACCATATTCCCACTCTCCCTCTATATCCCTTGATACATTTAGTTTTTAGAAACCTATCAGTTCTAAATATATTCAGTGACTTGGCCTCCACAGCCTCCTTTGCACAAGAATTCCACAGGCTCACCAACCTCTGAATGAAGAGATTTCTCCTCCTCTGTTCAAAATAGCCTATCATATCATGAGACTGAGACCCCTTGTTCTGGACTGCTGGCCGGGGGATGCATCATCCCTGCATCCAGTCTGTCCAGCCCTGACAGAATTTTATATGTTTGTCCAGTCTCCTGGATAAAAGCATTCTTAAAAACTGATGACCTGGTAATTTTTATTAATGCTCTTAATGGCAACTCACTAATCATAAATTGACGGTTATATTTGCCGGCACTGCAACAATGACTAAATTTTGGAAGTACATTATTGGCTGTGAAGCAGACTGAACCATTATTGGATCAGGAAAGATGTAGTGTAAATGCAAGTTTCTCATTTTATTTCATCTCTTAAAGCTCTGCTCACCCTGGTTGTGAAGATTAATTAAAAAGGTTATTATAATGAATGAAGTACAAAACTTTTGATTGGAGGTTTGGGGTGTACAATGAGTTTCTTTTACTTCTAGGCAGCAATCCAACCACAATAAGTTATCTACACCTCCTCTCTCTGACAAAGTCTAAAGTGAACAGAGTTTGTTGTACAGTGTGTCTATTAAATAGTCACCCACTTGTGGAGGTGGCAGGAAAACATAATGTTGAGGCAAAGTGAAGTAACTTTTTATTTGGACTTTCACAATCCCTCTACTAGGACTTGGAGTCGAATCATAGTTGAATTTTATGTTGACCACAACCAGGATCACCGTGCGATCACAGGACCAGGACCAATTTTCTTCTTCCTAAACCATAAGCACCAAAGGTGGTTTTAGAACATGGCTGAGCCAATCATCAATGGATTGGCCAGAGGTGTACATACTTTGTTACTGTTATGTTTAAAGGTTTCACTTTTTTTTGTGATGATTATGCAGTGATAATAGCCTCTTGATTTTTTTTTCCAAACAGCCTTGTAGAGATCAGTTACTGCAATGTAGATTGGGGTTGACCTGGGACCTTTCTGTATGACTCAGCTACTTGTTGGCTAAACTCGGTGAGCCATTAGGGAGCTGTGGATACATGGGTAAGAGATGATTGAAGAGAGGAAGTATTTCTATGTTGATAGCCCACCTTTCAACACTTATAAACACTTTAGTTCCTCAATCAGCTACTAATGTACAAATCCCAGAGCAATGTAGGCAGTCTAACTGTAGTTGGTTCAAGGACATTTAATCAGATTAAAAATAAATTATAAATAGTATTATTTTTCTAAAATCTCATCCCTTTGAAACTGAACCATATGATTCTGGAAAACAAGAGTGCAAGATCACAGTGTTATGTTAAATAATACAGCAAGTAGAAAAGAAAGTCATACGTGGGAGAAAGTTTTGCCTTGAACTTCCTTATGTTTTTTGCTTCTACCTACTCCTTTGGACTTGTTTCTGATTTTTAAAAATGCCAGTCTCACAGCCATCTGTTTTCTAATGTATCGATCTTCTTCTGTCCTCTTACATGTAATATTGTACATTTTCTAGACCTCGGCCAACCTCATGCATTATGGAATGGTACGGGTGTGGAAGATTGAAAATGTGGAGAAAGATTTGTCTGGGTGAATTATAAATTTAAACCTCCACTGGACTTTGATTTTAATCCTTGTTGGAGTATACTTATATTGTCCTGTCCTTGTTTTGGTTAGTGTGGCCCTGCTCCAAGCAGTTGATTTGTTGTACACCATTTATTTCAATCACAGGATAAAATTTGAGTTTGGCTGAATAAGGGCCTTTAACATATTTGATCTCATCCTCTCAAAACACCTGCTGCCTTCCCATTATAACATCGAGTTGCTTGTAGAATGTGTTCAGAGTCCTGTCCTTAAGAAACCTTCCTAGCAATGTGTTCCAGCTGTTAATCACCCTTTGTTTAAAGAAATACTTCCTGGTACCTCTCCTCATGTTGGCCATCCCAGCCTTGAACTTGTCTCCTCTTGGCTTGCAGACTTGTAAGTGTTCCTATTTCAGCTTTTGGACCTGAGCTGTTTTACGCACAAGAAACAAATGATCAAAATTTTCCATTTGGTTTTGAAAAAAAAAATCATTCTGCCTCCCTTTACAGCCTACCAACAGCCAAGGTGTTAGCATTTTGTGTCAAAGGGATAATCGTTAGCATCTGGCACAACTGAGATGGTGACAAAGAGATGCAGCAGATTGGTTCAAACTGATTTAACTTCTGGTTTTCTTCCTCACCATCTCCACCACTTACCATCCTTTCAGTGGGAATGATCCTTACGTCTAGCCCAGCACGCCGAAGCATTGTTGCAGCATGCATACTTTGGTCCTTCGTGGAATATTTTGTTTGGCTCACTTTTTTTGACAGTCAACACATTTATATCCACTTGCATGAAATTCTGTTGCAGAAAGAATCATGAACAGAAGTCCTGGACCTATTTTCCATTAAAATACTTTTTCATTATTAGATTTCCATTCAAAACCACTCACTTGTGTTACGATCAAGATATAGTTTTGGCATTTTTGTAATTTTATCCAACTGTCCATTGGATTGATCCCTATATAGACTGTTACCTTGAGCAGCAGTGCTTTCATGGAAAACTAGTCAGGAAACTGCTCAGTTTTTGGTTCTTTATCACTATGTGCCTTATTGTGTCTATCAGGACCACCTGTGAGAATTGATCCCTCCAGGAGTGTCTGATTGAGGAAACTTTCCTGCATTTAAACCTTCGTATGAGTTTGTGATGAACGTTATAGATTCTGGTTTTGTGATCCAAACTCTTGTTGTAAACCTTTAGTTAATAACCTCCTACTTTTCCTCATTATGTGTTTCGAAGGGCTGTTGTGGTGCAATGGGAGTGATCCTACCTATGAGTCAGAGGTCCTGGTTCAAGTCCCACTTGCACCAGAGGTATAGCAGCCTGTCTGAACAGGTTTATTAGAAATGTCTACTCATAGTGTAACACGGTAGCTCAGTGGTTAGCACTGCTGCCTCACAGCGCCAGGGACTCGGTTTTGATTCCCGCCTCAGGTGACTGTCCGTGTGAAGTTTGCACATTCTCCTTGTGTCTGCGTGGGTCTCCTCCAGGTGCTCCGGTTTCCTCCCACAATCCAAAGATGTGCAGGTCAGGTGAACCGGCAATGCTAAATTGCCCATAGTGTTAGGTGTATTAGTCAGGGGTAAAATATGGGGAATGGGTCTGGGTGGTTTACTCTTTGGAGGTTCAGTGTGGACTTGTTGGGCCGAAGGGCCTATTTCCACACTGTAGTGGATCTAACCTCATTTATGGTGAAGATGTTTTATATTTAAGGCTGTTCAGATGACTTAACTTCTAAAGGATCAGGGAAAAGAGATTTTTTTTAGGTTTTGTGGACATACCTGGTATAAAGTTTCTTTTGAAAGGATCATTTAAACTTCACTGTGGCATTGGATTCTTTTTAACAAGACTTCCTAGAAATCATATGACTGGTGCTAACTGCTTGCCTTGCTATAGCACTCTACAAGGACTATTTCAAACAGTGACTAGCTGGGAGAGGTTCTTATTTTTTCTGGTTCAGTTGGAGAGAAACCTGCTAAGAACAAGCTAAGTTAGACGAAAAATGACAGTGTACAAGTTGCCCAGCTGATCTCTCCCATTCCTGAAACGAAGACTCTTTTGATCAGTTCAGGGAAAAATTTATTTGTTGTTTTCGAAAGAATGACTGAAAGAACATCTCAAGATTGTATTTCCTGAGTAAGCTATGGCTGTGTCGATAAAGCATGAAGCTGGAAAAAGCACTGTGGGTCAGGCAGCATCTGAGGAGGTTTAGCGTTGATGTTTCGGGTTTAACCCTTCATCATAAACCTTCTCTGTAGCTGTAACACTATATTCTGCAATCTGTCCTATTACCTGATGTACTTATGTAAGGTATGATTTTTTGGTTAGAATGTAAACAATACATTTCACTGTATCTTGGTGCATATGACAATAATAAATCAAAGAACATCAGAGCAGACTTTGGAACATATTCCCTCTGTTTTTTTTTATTTTTCAGAAATCCAGTCTCTGCAGAGAAATCTGTTTTGTTTTCCTATTTTCCTGAAGAGAGAGAGTGTACATGTATGTGTTTATATTTTGGGAAAGTTAGAATAATAAGCATTTATACTTCGATACTACTGACTGTGCATGTCAGTAAGTTATTTTATTGAATAAGTTTCATTTTGATAATAAACCCATAATTGTGTTTATCAATTGATCTTTTTGTTTTATACCTGATCAGGAAAAGTATTTAACAGCCCATTGTAATAACTGGAAAAAAACATTTTTTATTTCATGTTGAACCCATGGCATAGTGTGACTAGAACAATTCATAGAGTCATAGAGTCATAGAGATGTACAGCATGGAAACAGACCCTTCAGTCCAACCCGTCCATGCCGACCAGATATCCCAACCCAATCTAGTTCCACCTGCCAGCACCCGGCCCATATCCCTCCAAACCCTTCCTATTCATATACCCAACCAAATGCCTTTTAAATGTTGCAATTGTATCAGCCTCCACCACTTCCTCTGGCAGCTCATTCCATATACATACCACCCTCTGTGTGAAAAAGTTGCTCCTTAGGTCTCTTTTATATCTTTTTCCTCTCACCCTAAACCTATGCCCTCTAGTTTAGATTAGATTAGATTAGATTACTTACAGTGTGGAAACAGGCCCTTCGGCCTAACAAGTCCACACCGCCCCGCCGAAGCGCAACCCACCCATACCCCTACATTTACGCCTTACCTAACACTACGGACAATTTAGCATGACCAATTCACCTGACCTGCACATCTTTGGACTGTGGGAGGAAACCGGAGCACCCGGAGGAAACCCACGCAAACACGGGGAGAACGTGCAAACTCCACACAGTCAGTCGCCTGAGGCGGGAACTGAACCCGGGTCTCCGGGTGAGGCAGCAGTGCTAACCTCTGTGCCACCGTGCCGCCCACCGTGCCGTGCCGTTCTGGACTCCCTGACTCCAGGGAAAAGACTTTGTCTATTTATCCTATCCTTGCCCCTCATAATTTTGTAAACCTCTATAAGGTCACTCCTCTAGCTATTATTAATGTCTATCCATGAAGAAGGAGTGCATAAAGTAAAAATACCACAACATGTCACTGCATGGTTAGGGATATCATAAAGCTACAGAGCCAAATGAGTTGTTCCTTTTTAAGATGGGAAACACAGAATTTCAAACCCACAATGTCTGCCTTTTCTCAATGAATTTCATTTCCCATAAGGGAACATCTTCATTTGCACTTAAAAGATGTATTAAAATAAAGTTCATATAGAGTTTTGTCTAGTCTCAGGAGCAAATGTATGATGTACCTATGCAATTGCCTGAACAGATTAGAGTAACAATCTTAGTTTCACCACTGGGGGTGAGTGCTCCAAGTTGTCTTAAACCTCCACTGAGGAGCAGAAACTCCTGACTGGAGAGATTTGAAAGACACAGTCTGAACCCTTTATTTATACTACTTATAAATGATGTGTTCAACATTGGAGCTCGGAAGTGAGGGAGAATATTAATCATTATGTGACAGAGCTGAGTCCTGTATCCGGACTGTGTGAATCCTGTGAGCTTGAACAACTGAATGTTATCCCATCAGACATTGAACTGCCTTAGGTATGAAAACTCCTGCCATGAAAGTCTGTTGGCTGAGAAAGAAGAACACTGCTCAGGAAAGCTATCCATATGTACAAAAGCTCTGAGGTGTGAACCGTTAGCTTGAGAATATTATTTAGAGAACAAATAAGACTTTGCATTATGTTGAGACATTCCAGGCCGAATAAGGACAACAGCTGGAAAATAAAAGTAGGAAATATGTGCTGAAGGGCCAGCAGAAGGATGACGGCCATGGGACAGGATGTAAGTCTACAGAGGACACAGCACAAAAGAAAATTAAGCATGTCCATTTGGCGTGCAGGTGTTTAGCAAGAAGCAAGCAACGCAAGCTGATAAGGATGGTTGGTGGAGAGTTGTCAGATGCACCATACAACAAACAGGTTGGCATCGTCAACTTGAAAGGGGCTAAATGGTTAGTGGCTGCAGAAGGAATGTGAAATGCCAGATAGACATCAGTGCTTCATGCAACATCATGAGCTTCACAGACCTGTGCAATCCAACAATAATCCAATCCCATTCCTCAATTTTAAACATTTGAAAATCAAAAAGCCACTTATGGTTGAGTATTCCATTTTACGGTTAACTCTGTCTGTGACAAATGTCTCTCAATTGTCCTTTCTTCTAATGACTATCTTGACCTAATGGCCAAGTTTGTTAGCAACTTGCCAGTAGGTACACACTTTCCCAACTTTTCTCTCCACATTATTACAATTGTACAAACCCCTGCTAGATCCATTTAATCTATTTTGTCCGATTGAAAATAAACCCACGTTTTCTACAGGATAGTCATTAATTCCAGGCAAATTAGAAGCAAGAAATACTGCAGGGAATAATTTGCCTCCTGGCTTGCCAAAACCTGTCCACCATCTACAAGCCGTAAGTCATGTTTGTAATGAATACTCCTCATTTTCTTACTCGGTTCAGCGTATCTCGCCCATAGGTGTTTAAAGTTTTTGTAGCTGTAGCTCGGGAGCTGATTGGATTTGTTGTTGATCTGTTCGCCGAGTTGGTAGGTTTGTTTCATCCACTTTCTGAGTGACACCATCAGTGCTGCGTTGCATCCTGTGAAGCATTGCTGTACTGTTCCACTTTGAATTGATTTGGGCTGTTTCCAGCTGGTGCCGGGTCTGGTTTTCCCATTGCAGTGGTTTGTATATCGGGTCCAGGTCAACATGTTTGTTGATGGAGTCCGAAGATGAATACCACTCTTCCAGGAATTCCCTTGCTGTGCTTGGTTTAGCTTGTCCTAGTATGGTTGTGTTCTCCCAGTCAAACTCTTGACAGCACACTAACCGACAGCCACACGCAGATAGCAGCTCACCAGAATACTCACTATGTGCAAGGTGAAGGTTATTTACAAAATCCCATGCAGTGACTGCACTAAGCACAATGTAGGACAAACAGGCCGACAGCTAGCAATCCGCATCCATGAACACTAACTAGCAACTAAGCGTCATGGCCCCTCAGTGGTTAGCACTGATGCCTCACAGCACTAGGGTCCCAGGTTCAATTCCAGTCTTGGGCGACTGTCTGTGTGGAGTTTGCACATTCTCCCCGTGTCTGTGTGGATTTCCTCTGGGTGCTCCAGTTTCCTCCCACAGTCCAAAGATGTGCAGGTCAGGTGAATTGGTCATTCTAATTTGGCTGTAATGTAAGGTGCATTAGTCAGGGGGGTGGATTACTCTTTAGAGGGTTGGTGTGGACTTATTAGGCCAAAGGGCCTGTTTCCACACTGTAGGGAATCTATATCTAATCTATAACCAGCTCTCCTTGATATTCCATACACACAGACCATGATTTTGACTGGGACATAACGATGATACTAGGACATGCTAAACCAAGCACGGCAAGGGAATTCCTGGAAGAGTGGTACTCATCTTCAGACTCCATCATCAAACATATTGACCTGCACCCAATATACAAGCCACTGCAATGGGAAAACCAGACCCGGCACCAACCGGAAATAGCTCAAACAGAACCACATCAATTCAAAGTGGAACAGTACAGCAGCACTTCACAGGAGGCAACACTGCACTGATGGTGTCACCCAGAAAAGGGACAAAACATCTGCCAACAAACCTACCAACTCGGTGAACAGATCAACAACAAATACTCCCCACTTGCCCGGTTCAGTACAGCTCTAACAACATTCAAGAAGGCTGACATGATTCAGGATAATGCAGTCTGCTTCATTGGCATCACATCCACAAACATCTATTCTGTGCACCACAGATGCTCAATGGCAATATGTCACCATTCCTTCCATGTCTTTGGTCAAAGTCCTGGAATTCTCTCCCTAAGGGCATTGTTGGTTTGCTTACAGAACATGGACTGCAGCAGTTCATGAAGATAGCTCACCACCATTTTCTTAAGGCCCAGCCAGCGACGCCCACTTACCACAAATTAATTTTAGAAACCCTTCCATTATGTTAATGAATGGGATACCTCATCTGTGACACTGGCTGACATCCAGACATATTTGGCACTAGCACGTAGCCAGCTTATGTTTAGTAATGCTCTTTCCAACCTAGCTCCGTATGTCATGTATACAATTAATAAATGCTCCCTGTTCACTGCCATGAAGGCAGCATCCTCTCTCTGTCTCCATACAACATCAATGTGGGCTCACAAAAAAACTATAACTGCTCGAAACAATGAAACAAATGCTGAAATTACTCAGGTCAGACAGTGGAGATCAGAGAGTTAAGGTTTCAGGTTAACCCATGTTCTCCTTCCTCTGTAACTGTAGACTTTTATTCTGATGTTATTGCAGTCAGTTATTTTTCCCAAATCTATCAGTTTGGATGGGTTAAGGTATACCTCTTGGTAGGTGGAACCTGAACCCGATCTTTCTGGCACAGATGTGGAACCACTATCACTTTGCCACAATGACTTGGAGATGTTGGTGTTGGACTGGGGTGGACAAGGTTAAAAAACACACATCACCAGGGTATAGTCCCACAGGTTTATTTGGAAGCACTAGCATTCAGAGCACAACCACCTCTGTCATCAGGTGGTTGTGGAAATTAAGATCATGCTCTATAGCCAAAGGAGTCCAGTGTCATGGAGATGTGAAACAGTAAACAATCTGAGATTAGAACTTTTATCTTTTATAATGGGATATACTGGATTCTGTTCTTTGATATGTAAATCCCAGAATTTCTTTTGCATTAATTTTTCAAGATAGCTCAGCTTTTTAAACAATAGGTGTGAAAATGTCTGTGTCCCAACGCTATGTCAGACTGACAAACCCACTGTATAATTTCACAGAGTTTTACATGGATTCATGCAGTTTTTGACCAAACTAAGATGTCATGTAATTCTGCAAAAACAAATTCACCCCATAAGCTAATATGTGTACGCATGTAGGGGCGACAGATTGAGTGTACACGAGAGTTTATGCGTGTGGGTGAGAGTGCACATGATGGAGTGTGTGTATCTAAGTTTGGTTAAGTGTGTGTGTGTGTCTGATGGGGTAGTGTGAGAGGGTGCGTGTGTTGGTTTGAGTGCAGGGAGTGTCTGTGTGTGCATTTGAGAAAGAGCTTGTGTATGAAGGAGGGTCTGCATATGTGTGTGTGTATCATGTAGTGGGTCACCAGTCGTGTGACATGAACCCAAGGTCCCAGTTGAGACCATTACCATGGGTACTGAACTTTGCTATCAGCTTCTGCTCACCCACTCTGCATTGTTGCTTGTTCCGAAGTCTGCCTTGGTGATGGTCACCCAAAGGCCTGAGGCTAAATGTCCTGAACCGCTGAAGTGTTCCTGACTGGGAAGGAACATTCCTGCCGTGCAATGTCCATTCATCTGCTGTCGTAGCATCTGCTCGGTCTCGCCAATGTTCCATTCCTCAGGGCAGCCTTGCCTTGATCAGGCAAGGTCTTCTTAAGGAATCTCACTGCCCTGTCTCTGATTTCCCTGTTTGTTTCCGAACTATGTATTTCCACATTCCAACCACTTTAGGTCTGCAATTTCCAGGCATTGTCTTTGGAGAAAGGACATGCATCCAAAATACGGTGGACGTCAGCTTGCCAGCACAGGTGTGGAATCCCTGTTTAAAATAATACAAATTATATTTTCTATAAAATTAAACATTCAGATGCTTGACTCACCCTTCTGAGAAATTTGTGCTATATTATGTTTGACGAAGCTGCAGTGAGGCACCTGTGAACATTTTGTGATGTAAAAGGCATTAGTATAAATACAAGTTCTTGTTATGTTCATGCTAATACTGACAAGGTAGGGAAACTGTTTTAAAATAGTCTTGTCAAGAAAAAAATAAAGATAAATAGTTCTTCTCTTACAATCACATGACTGGTGCATCAAAGTGTTTCTGGTGTAAAGAAAAACACAACGCTCTATTTGTTCGATACTATTACTTTTTTTGCAAAGAGTGGACTAAAGCTCCAGGACATGAGTCTAATTTTTCATGTATATGTTACATTTATTTGATGTTTATCTTTTTAAATTTAGAGCTGGTATCAGGGCAGCTTGATACATAATTAGTCTGTAATTATTTGCAAAAAGCAATCCTTGCGCCTGCTAGGATTGCAGACATTTTATGCCTTACGTTCACTTCCTGTTTCTTTTCACAGGTCTTAATGGTTTTCGCAGCAAAAACTAACATAATCCCTAACTCCTCAGGGGAATGCTCTCTCATAGCCTCTCACATCATGCGTATTCCTTCTGGGCACTTGGCACAAAGTTTCATTTGTTGATAACTATAAAACTGCAGATTATTGGATTCTGTTGCGGCTTCAATACACAAGGTGGAGGCATATGTAAAGGAAACATTTAAAATCTTGTCAGCACTAAAAGTAAAGATTCAGTGTGGTCATACAATATTGCTCTATTGACTATATTAAAAGAAGAGTTAAAGTCAACATTGGGGCAGCATGGTGTGTCAGTGGTTAGTGCTGCCTCACAGCGCTAGGGACCCAAGTTCGATTTCTTGGGGGCTGTCTGTGTGGAGTTTATACATTCTCCCTGTGTCTGTGTGGCTTTCTGCTGGGTGCTCTGGTTCTAAAGATGTTTGAGTTAGGTGGATTGGCCATTCTAAATTACCATAATGTTCAGGGATGTGAGGTTAGGTGCGTTAGCCATGGGCAATGCAGAGTTATGTGGTATAGGGATGGATGTGGGTGGGATGCTCTTCGGAGGGTTAGTATGGACTTGGTGGGCTGAATGGCCTTCTTTCACACTGTATGGATTCTGTTCAATGGGGATACATAAATGTCATATGAGCACAGTAAAGGCTTACTTGCCCAACTCTAGGCTTCTGGCCAGGAATGATGTTTGAAAGGATTGGTTGGGATATCATAGAATAATTCCTCTGACGTTTTAGCTGTTTAAGTTAATGGATGCAAACCTACACTTGGGACTCATTACTTTCCAGTTGGTGCTTCTTGCAAGCATCATTTTTCACCAGGTCACCTCAAATGAACTACCAGCCTTAAGTGTTCATGCATTTATATCATTTAAAGTAATTTATTGGCTCTAACTTCTACTTCGATATCAGTTATTAATGCATAGAGTGTAAGGACCAAATGAATTGAGTTGCAGGCACAGATTCAAATTGGAAACAAGATATTGTAGCCATCATAGAGACATGGAAACAGGATGGTCAGGAGTGGGAACTAAACATACCTGTTTATAAGATTTACTAGAGAGATAGAGAAAATGGCAGAAGGGGTGGAGTAGCATTCCTGATTAGAAACAGATTCACTTCTGTGTTGAAGGAGGATGTAATCAGAGGAAAGCATCCAATGGAGACCTTATGGGTGGATCTGTGGAATCATAGAGGAACTAAAACCACAATTGGTTTCATATATAAACTACTTTTAGTAACTCAGAGGTGCTACATTGTATAAATACTAAAATTAGGCAAATAAGTAGTCAAGGCAGTGTATTATTAATGGAGAATTTTACACTTAACATAGACTGGGAGAGACAAACAAGCTCCTGTCAGAAAGGTTATGAATTTCTAGCATATGTCCAGGATAGTTTCCTATGGCAACATATCTTGGATCTGACAGGGAGATAAGCAATATTGCATTTTAGTGATGAGTTTAGATCAGAGTGGTGCTGGAAAAGCACAGCAGGTCAGGCAGCATCCGAGGAGCAGGAAAATCGACGTTTCAGGCAAAAGCCCTTCATCTGGTTTCCAGCATTATCAGTCTTCTCTTTTGCCTTTTAGTGATGAGTGATGAGCCTGATTTAATTAGTAACCTTGTTGTTCATGAGTGTTTATCAAATCGTGATCACAACATGAACAAGTTTCATGTAACGTTTGTGAGAGATAAACAAAGATCGGAGATTAGAATTTTGGTTTTAAGTAAGACAGACCTTAATGGGATGAGGCAGAGGCATTGTAAACTGGGAAGCTCCGCTATTTGGTAAAACAACCGAGGAACAGCAGAGGGCGTTCCAAGAAACAGTTAATGTCATTTGGAAGCAATTTGTACCCCTGAGAAGGAAAAGTTCCACTTCACAATAAAAAAGAGCCATGGACATCTAAACAGGTGAGAGACAGCATAAACTTAAAAGATAAGGCTTATAAAAGTGCAACTGACAGTACAGACTCCACAGGATGGGACAAATACAAAGACCAACAAAGGGCCACAAAATAGCTTATAAGATCAGCTAAAACGGATTACAAAGGGAAACTTGCAAAGGACATTCAAAAGTATAAAAAGAGATTTTATGATTATATAAAGGCAAAGAAGCTGGTTAAGAATACTATTGGTCCATTGAAGTCTGAGAGTGGGGATATTGTTAATGACAATTGGGAAATGGCAGACAAGCTGAACGGCTATTTTGCTTCAGTATTCACAGCAGAAAAGGAAGATTACTTACTGGAAGTTCCAAAGAAATTAACAGAAGATCAGAGACTGTGTCTAAATAAAATTAGCTTAAGTAAATAATCTTAATAGGAAAATTAATAGTACTGAAGAGTTTACAAGGTGATATCTGGACTTCAGGGGTTATGCCATGGGGAAAGATGACAAATTAGACCTATACTCTGCAGAATTTAGAAGATTAAGAGGTGATCAAGGTCATCAAGATATTAGCGGGGAAAGACAGGATAAATAAAGAAACTATTTTCACTGATTGGAGATTCCAGAACCAAGTGGTACATTCTAAGAACTGGGGCCAGGTTATTCAGGACAAATGTTAGAAAGCAATTCCAAATGCAAACAGTAGTGGAGGTTTAGAACTCTTTTCCTCAAATGGTGAAAAACACTAATTCAATTATTAAATTTAAATGTGAGATAGACATTTTTTTTATTAAGCAAGGGTATCAAGGGATATGGACCTAAGGCAGGCGTATGGAGTTAGGCCACAGATCAGGCATGATCTTATTGAAGGGTAGAGCAGGACGGAAGGTCTGAATGACCTACTCCCTTTCTATGTTCCTATGTTTCGCAGTGACCTTTTCCTCCCTTGAAGTTGCACCGTCTGCTATTCCATTAGTGATCAATGAACAGCGACTTATATATAGGTCTCAGTGACAGATTAACTAACTGACAGGATATGGGTGAGAAGGAGGGAACACACATCTAGATTATCTTCACTGGCCTCTCCTCTGAGCATCCTGTGAGGCTGAGTACCAGTCAAACTGTTGAAATGATAGGTTCAGCTCTTCTCTCCTCCTTCACTGGCTAGTTTTCTCAGTCACTGAGAAAAACAGCCAATATAAATTAAAATTAGCTGTCCTGCAAATGTTAACCAGCAAATTTCAAGAACTGACCCACCTCTTGAGAGCAGGTTGGTTGCCTGTTACTCATCCGACCTCCTCCTCTCATTAAACCCACAAATGGGAGGGTTCGAAATGGGGTTCAGTTTGCTTCAGATTATTAACATTTACACACCCAAGCTTAAATCCCTCATGTTTGAAGTTAAAATTATCCTCATTGTTTCTAAATGACAAGAGCAGCAAAAAAGGAATCTTTGGTTTTGGTATAGAAAATGAAAGCAAAGAATTAACAATCAATATGTACAAGACATTGAAGACCACAATTGAAATGTTAAATTGTAATTTTATTTTCATGTCAATAGGGAAAGAACAACAATAAAAAGATGCAGCATAGATTTGTGAGGATGTCTTGGGAGGGTGAAGGGCTATGGTTTTGATGAGTTTTAACATTTCATAGCAATGGAGATCAATCAGCTTAAAAATGCACATCAAGGTGAAGAAAATTTACAATAGAGAATGAACAATACAATGTGATCAATTCTGGTGTCCAGCCTATCATGCTTTTGAAGCATGCTGAATGGTAGGTATCTATCATTCATCAAGACTGTTCCAGGGTCCTGCCCAAAATGTCGACTCTCCTGCTTCTCTGATGCTGCTTGACCTGGTGTGCTTTTTTCCAGCTCTACATCTGATCGACTGACTTTCCAGCACCTGCAGTCCTCACTATCTCCAGATACCTATCATTCTTGTCCAATAAATTTTAAGAGCTTAGTGAATAATGTAAATTAACCTCCTATGCTTATAGATGGTAGTAGTGTCTTGGAGCTCAGTCAGGAAGTTCAGGTTACTGTGGCAATGTACACTTCCACATGCATTGTTGTAATCTAGAACAATGGAGAGTGATTGTTGAGACTCCAATTTTCTTTATATCACATGGCTGACGAGGAATCTCTCCCAGTCTTAGACATTACCGAGTGTTTGAATCATTTGCAGGTTCAGTATCAGTCTGGTTAGCTGCGTTATGAATACTTCTTTCTTAGCCATCAATTCCTGGAATAAGACTTCTACCTGGAGATTCTAGTCCAGAAACAAAAACAGAAGTTGCTGGAAAAGCTCAGCAGGTCTGGCAGCATCTGTGAAGAGAAGTCAAAATTAACATTTCCTGTCCAGTGACCCTTCTGAGGAAATCAATGTTAACGTTTTGGGTCTGGTGGCCCTTCTGAGGAAGGGTCACCAGACCCAAAACATTAACATTGATTTCTCTTCACAGATGCTGCCAGACCTGCTGAGCTTTTCCAGCAACTTCTGTTGTTGTTTCTGATTTACAGTATCTGCACTTCTTTTGGCTTCTGGTGCAAACTTCAATGTAGAGGCTAAAACAGTGGAGTGATCACTGGAAGATGCTCCAGTACTGCTCCTGTTCTGGAATTAATGCTGGGAGAGTCACTATCACCCACTCTTCACTCCAAAAATGTCTTTCAACCCATTAATTTCCACCCATTACATAATGTCCACTGTATTTAAAGAGTCATTGCTGGTTTAATGATAGAAATTATTTAGTAAACTCTAGCATCGGTCATCAGCTGGGAAGCGTTAACACTCCACCTAATTTAAGAACTGCTACTATCTCCCTCTCTGAAACATTTGCAACGCTCCCACTGGACAACAAGACAGTAAATGAGTTCAAATTGTATGTAAGATGAATAAAGACAGCAGGAATGAGAAACTAATTATTTACACGCAGTGTCCAGGATTGAAAATTCTCTGCCAAAATATTATTTCTGGTATCAATAGTCACCATAGAAGACCATATGGTCTGTGGCCGTTGCTTTGCTTAAGTATTGTCCATGATTGTTGTTCAAAACGTGGTTGAGAAACAAGCATATTAAGTGGATATAGGAAAAAGCAAGAAAAGAAAATAGAAGAGAGGGATCAAACCATGTGACTGGTGTGGAAGAAAATATTAATGCAGATTGCTTGACCCTAGAGTCTGCCTCCAATGGAGCACTCTTATGATTGTAGAATAACAATCAGGAATAATGGGATTCTCATCTGATTTTCCACTCGCTGATCAAGGTCAATTGCAGTGCCCCATCTGTTGCTAACTCAAAGCAGGTTAGGAATTAAATTTGGAACCTGCTGATCCATATGGTTCATTTACAAGCTGGCTTCACCAAATGAGCCAACAGGGGAGTGTCCTTGTTATTTCCTGTTGATCCAGCGCTTGGCGAGTTCATTGTGTGGTTTGCACTTGAGTCTCCTGCTGAGGCATCAACTAGTCAAGCGTTCTTGCAGACAGTGTGCATACATTCCATCACGTTAGAAACGTGGTGAATAATGCTAGCTGCTTTCAACAATGTTGGTTATAACTGGTTATCCTTTGATTTGCGAAATCCTTAAATGACTGGCCACTCACAGGAGTAAGCAAGTTATATGAGAGTAAAAAGGTTGCAGAAATAAAATGCCACAAAAATGATTGCAACCGGCTGAACAATGGAATGGAAAACATTGGTCTGGATTTTTCATTTGGCTTCAGGATCCAATGTCAAGACTGAATGGAGGTCCTAAGATTGTACTTGCTGCGGGTGAGACAGACCTTGTGCTGTTGTGGAAGATGGCATTCTAATTGGCTCATCATGCCATTATGGAAACCAAGCATGTCCTGAAGGCAGGAGAACCAGTAAGGTGATTGGCAGCTCTGGGGTCTCAACACTTGCAGAGTTGAGTAAGGTAGGTTGGGAACTGCAAGGGCACTTCAACATTGAGGAACACTTCCTGCAACAGAAAAGAGATGTACTAATGACTCCTCAAGTTGCGAGGCTTTTTGGAATGGTAGGGGAAAGCCTTAATTAGGATTGGATGCAGCAGTAATTTTGGTTTTTATCCCTATGAATCTGCCATTGTGGTGTGCAGGCAGGCTGTTGATTCACAGGTATGGCAACTTGTTGGGACCATAACCACCCTAATTGGCTGCCCAACTTAATGCAGCAGGTGCCCAATCCTGTTTCTGTTTGGCCCTGTGGACATTCCCAGGAATTCATGGGGAAATTGACCTGATGTGGCTCCCTCTGATTTTCCTGAGCTATTCCCACTTCGAATCCTTTCTCCAAGAGTCTAAGAAAATTCAGCATATTGAAACTTGAATGGAACCATAAGAGTTAGGATTAGGCCATGCGACCTTCGAGTTTGCTGTACCATTCGAAAAGATCAAGTCTAATTTGGTTATGATTTCTCCTTTAATTTTCTGACATTTCTCACATAGCTTTTCACTCCCTTGTCGATCAAAAATCTATCCTATCGAGTAAGTAAGTTTATTTCTTTTCAATTCTGAGGTTGATACAACAAAGCTTTGAATTTTTAAACAGATGTGATCCCGTCTCGGTTCAGTATATACACGATCATGTATTAAAACTGTGAAGGACACACTAGAAAGATTCCTTTAAGTTTATCAAAATTGAATAGTTAATTTATTGTAAATTTTCCCAAGTTTAAAATTTATTAAAAATGTAAAGGTCCATTTCTTGCACTCGCACTCAGATACACACAGGCACATACAGATACACAAACACACACAGACTACAGGTTAAGTGAAGATGGAATTTTAAAAAAAGTGTTGTAGTTCTTAGGTAAAGGATTTGTACATTTGTATGTTGATCTTGGAGTTCTTGTGGGAGTTGCAGTTGAGGGAATAATCCTCCCTTGTCACTGTTTGTTCAAACTACAATTAGTCTTTTTTTCAGAGTAGGCACTCTGGCATTTGATGTTCATCTTTTAAATCCTCTATCCCTGTGATGTATTCCAATTTGTAACAGATACTGGACCCAGCCTGAGAAATTGCAAGGTGAGAGACAGGCAGTCTTAGACTCGGGAGGAGTTCTTCTTGATGTTGCAAAGTGAAAGAGTTTACTTTAAGACAGAAAGTGTTTTCTGAATTTTAAAGTAAATTTGAAGTACAACCTCAGCTGCCGGAACAGAACAGCTAAGAGATGGACTGTTCCAAAATAGATACATGTAACAATTGGCTGTTAAATGGATACCTGAGTTTTGGTTGCTGTTTTAACAACAATTCAAATTTAACCAATTATTTTAAATTATGCCCTGGATACTGAAACCCAATTGAGTTTGAATTTATTTTATTGATACCATCGGACCAATGAGAGGGAATGATGTTGGGGGGGGGGGGGGGTATAAAACCAGGGCATTTGGAAAATGGTCAAAGCAACTGCCACCGAACAGCAGAGCAACTGCTAGAGAGCTAACTGCTTGTCTAATATGAAAAACTCTCAAAGAAATCAGAAGATACTGTCAAAAGGCAACTTTTCCTATAAAAAATATTCACAGTAAAAAGAAAAGCCAAGAACCAGGGAGACGACAGCAGAATCGGAAGACCAGAAGGAAGACTGAATACGAGACTGTGCAGACTTGAGATTATGTTATAGTAACATATAATAAGTGTGTTATTGAAACAGCATATTGATAGAATTGTGTTCAGTTATAGAGTTATAGAGTAATAGAGATGTACAGCACGGAAACAGACCTTTTGGTCCAACCCATCCATGCCGACTAGATATCCTAACCTACTCTAGTCTCTTTTGCCAGCACTTGGCCCATATCCCTCCAAAACTTCCCATTAATATACCCATCTAGCTGCATTTTAAATGTTGCAATTGTATCAGCCTCCATCACTTCCTTTGTCAGCACCCTCTGTGTGAACAAGTTGTCCCTTAGTTCTCTTTCATATCTCTCCCCTCACACTAAACCTATGCCCTCTAGTTCTGGACTCCCCCACCCCAAGGAAAAGTCTTTAATTAAGAGATAGTGGTTAGTTAGGAGAAAGAGCTTTTGATTTCTTAATAGTTTTGTTTAGTATTCACTAGAGTTAGGAATAAAAGTTGGTACTTTTCTTTAAGTGGTGGAAATTAGGAGTTCTCTTTCACTCACTCACACATTTTAACAGATTACGAGGTGAGC
Organism: Chiloscyllium plagiosum; assembly: GCF_004010195.1. Classification (NCBI taxonomy): domain Eukaryota; kingdom Metazoa; phylum Chordata; class Chondrichthyes; order Orectolobiformes; family Hemiscylliidae; genus Chiloscyllium; species Chiloscyllium plagiosum. Next base: position 16,353,276 of record NC_057742.1, read on the forward strand.
AGAGCTTCTCAAGGAGTTTGGTTTTAATTAACAGAGAGATTCAACCTCTGCATTGTAATGGTTTCTCATGGGAGGGGACTTCAGTGCGTGAACAGTTGCTATTGGTCCACAACAGAATCAGTGGTTTTAACAAAAAGTTTCAACAGCCCATTGTTAGTGTTCCCCAATTATTTTTTAATAGCCTGACATCAGCAATGGGTATATAGTAGAATCTATTATAAAGATTGTGATTACTGGATATTTAGAAAATAGTTATCTTGTTGAACAGAGCCCACATTGGTATGTGATGGCAAAATCATATCTAATAAACCTGCTAAAGATTTTTAAGGATTTTTTTAGCTGAGTTGATAAAGGAAAACCAGTAGATGTGGTGTATTTGGATCTTTAGACGGCTTTTGCTGAATTCGCATACAGATAAGCAAGCAAAATTAAAGTACATGTGATTGGGGGTAATGTATTAGCAAGGAATGAGGATTAGTGATGCAAGCAGAAAGCAAAGAGAAGGAGTCAATTTTAAGGCTGTGACTAGTAGGGTGATGCAAGGATCAGTACTTGGGGCCCAAGCTGTTTATAATCAATTTCAATGACCTGGATGGAACATCATTTGTAATATTTCCAAATTTGCAGAGATGCAAAAACTGATGAGAATAGAATTATGTGGAGGATGCAAAAAGGCTTCGAGAGGATTTAGACGGGTTGAGTGATTTGCCAAGAGCTTGGCACATGGAATATAATATGGAGAAATGTGAGGTTATCTACTTTGTTCAGAGGAACAAAGGGATTGAATATTTCTTAAAAGGTAAGAGATTGGAATGTGTTGTAACCAAGGGAACATAGTTGTCCTTGTTCATAAGTCACAGGAGGCCACCATACAGATGGAGCAAGCAATTCAGAAAGCAAACAGTATGTTAGCCTTCATAACAACAGGATTTGAGTACAGCAGCAAAGCGATGTTACTTCAATTGGATTGAACACTAGTGAGAATACAACTAGATTATTGTGCACAGTTCTGGTCCCTTGCCCAAGGAAGGATATACTTCCTACAGAGGGAGTGCAGCAGAACATGTTTGCCTTGGCTGTGGGGGTCCAGAACCAGAGAATGTCATCTCAGAGTAAAAGGATTGAGATGGGAAGGAAAATTTTTCATTCTGAGGTGTTAATCTTTGGAATTCTTTACCCCAGCGGGCTGAGGAAACTCAACCTAAGTAAATTCAAGACAGATTGGTAGGTCTCTAATTCCTAATGATATTGAAATAGAAGGATAATATCATGTTGATGTAGATGATCAGTAGGTTGGAGCAGGCTTGAAGGACTGAATGGCCTACATTTACATTTATATTGCTATATTTCAGGAATGGGTAGTTTCAAACTCCTCTTTGCATGATGAGTTTTGGCAAAACCTGTAGAAGTTTCATCCTAATGGCAATGAAGGTCTCATTGCGAACGATATGTTCCAGATGATGAATTTTAATGTCAAAGTAATTATCCTTGGATATCTTTTTCCAGAGTGATTGAAAATTTCACCTGTGTTATTCAGACATTGCATTGTATCCTACTGAGCTTTACTGCTGTCAGGTCAGGTGACTTTGGCCATTTTTAAAGTGTCCTAGCTCATGTTTAACATTTCTTCCTCAGGTCAAAGTCCAATGCTTTTTAGATAGCCAATGAGATTTAAAGATTAATAGTCTGTATTTGATATCATGACAATACAGTGACCCAGCTTGTACTGCTCCCTGGGGAAGAGAATTCGACAAACTACTGACTCTCTGAATATGTCTTTAGTCTGTTGAGCCCATTAAACAGTCAACGTAATAATGACCAATCTGTGACCCACACTCCATTTGAAATTGAAATCCTACATTTGTTGGAACTGGGTACTCCTTTTGGTTTGCTTTTTGTGAAATTCCAATGCACAGCTTGGATTGAGATTTTAGCAGCATGGGCAATGATTGGCACTAACATCCCCCTTCACTTGAATAGAGATTACTTACTTGCACGACTAATTTGCAGTATAAACACCCATGCAAGCCGAACATCGTTCAAATTGTGAATGGGTGCAGCGCTGGATAGCGTGTTCAATTTGAAATGATTGAATTTAGTGTTGTTTTTAAGTGGGGAAAAGCAAATGACACTGGATGCATGAGCTCCAGACGAACATGCCTGGAGCGAAGTGGCTGTGGGGGTGGTGCAGGGAGCAGAGTAAACACGGCGGGTGAATTGGTTCAGTGTAGTTGGGCTTCTGAACAGTGGGCCAGGCCGCAGTTAGTCCTAATGGGACCTGCTGTGCAGACAATCCCTCCCAGTGCTGATCCTGTTTGTTTCTTCCGAGGGCTCTATGATTAATGAAGCCCAAATACATCCTCCTTCCCGCTGTCTCAGAAAGATCCACAGCTGTATAAATAGCTTCTCATTAATCCTACTGCCCAGCCTGGGAATAAAACTGCAGGTATCTCAACACTGTGCCAAACAGATTGCTTAAGGAATCTTTCATTCAACAGTAGGAAAAACTTCTCTTGTGGAAAGTAGTTTAGAAGCATCTGGACCTTGATTCACCTCTCATTTAGTGGGACCTTCAATGTTGATTGCATCATCTGTAGGCAGAGACAAACCATTTAGTTCATCAAATCGTGTTTACACGAGAAGGAAAACACTACTCATATAAGTCATATGAATTGGGGGGCTAAGCTGGAAACTTCCCAGAGTTTTTATAAATATTTGTAATTTTAGGGCTTTACTGAGAAATCCTTTATGGAGCCACTCAGTTGATGTGATAGAATGGAAACAAAACAAAGAGACATCTTTTGGTTACTGACCATTTGTTAAAGCTCCGGGTGTTGTTATCACTAACCCATTTTCAAAGTAGTTGGACAATAACTTTTCTAGGATAAAACCAACATATCTTAGATGCTGGAAATCTGAAATAAAAACAGAAAAAGAGTTAGAATAACTAATTCTGGCAGCATCAGTGGAAAGAGAAACAGAGTTAACATTTAAGAATTGAAATAGTCATATTTAACTTGGGAGACAATATTGTGACGGTTAGTATGATTTTGCATAGAACTCAAAGGCATTATACCTTTAAGACAGCTAGATGATATCACAACATGTGACACTCTAATGTAAGAGGTCGCCATCTTAATTTGGGTATTCTGCTAGTTAGCAAGCAGCCAGCTAGTCTGTCAGTCAGTCAATGTATGTATGTAACCATAATCTAAGTAAATACAAATCTTAGATTATGTGTGTAATTTGGAGATGTCATATTAGTGCACACGGTTAGTTGTTAATAAATTTACAGATATATGACTCAATAAGAACCCAGTTCTTTATGGTATGTGTTACACAGGCTAACGCATAGAAGATAATGAAGTACAGCAGTAATGTTGTTGGCTACTATTCTAGATATCCTGACTAGTGCTGTAGTTAGGGGTTCAAATGTCATCATAACAATTAGTGCAATGTGAATTCAATTAACAAGTCAGAAATTAAAGCTAATCTCAGTAATAGTAACCATGAAACTATCAGTGATGGTTATAAAAACCTGTGGTTTGGTAATGACTTATAGGGAAGGAAATCTGCTATACTTATCGTTGTGAGTCCAAATTATTCTGAAATGGCCCAGCAAGCCACTCAATTCAAGGGCAATTAGGGATTACCAGCAACACACAAATCCTGTGAAAAAAATAAAAAAAAGGTTATTTGAAATGAGGTCCCTTGCTTCACATCAGTCCAGCTCAGACTTCCAAGATCAGTTTGTGCAAATGAAGTAATTCATAGCAATTAATGCAGTTCAAAGGTGAGGGTGAGTCATACTTGGATGCTGTTTTGAAGAGTCATACATCTGCTTCCTTTCACCCGATGTTGCTGTACATAGCATTTGTGCACAAGCAAATACCATATTGATATCAATTTATAGGATAATTTAATAGAAGGGCTTGGTCTGCATTATTGAACATGCATTGCTGGTATATTGCTTGAGGTGTAATTCAGTCAGAAAAAGATCATTGAAGCTAAGGAAGTGTCAAAAATAATTCTGGTAACAGAGTGTAATGGACACAGCCTGTAATGAATCTGTGGGTTTTCCATTTCAATTCACTGGAGTGCAGTATTGTGGGAGCCAGTTTCACTCCCTGGTATTCTCATCAATTTCTGTGCATCAGAGTGAAGCTCTTCTGCACACTGATAGCCACTTGTAGCTTATTAAAGTATTCACAAATTCAATTATAAATGAAAACATTTTCTTTTATTCAGCGATATCCATTCCTTTCTAAGTTTACACATTACACTTTCCCCATAGCTCTCAGTCTCTCCCTCCCATGTTAACCTTTGAATCCATGACTTCGCTCCATTACTGAACCAAGAGCTACTGACAGTTCCAGGAATATGGAGCTCAGTAATACTGTTTGGCCCACCTACCAGGCAGCTCTCCAGAGTCAAGTTGTGGAGGTTTCCTCTGATCAGTTTACTCTCCTCCCTGGAGATGCACATAACTTAATCAGTATGAATAAGAACGTAAGGCACTGTGAACCCTATGCAGTGCTATGTCAATCTGTTATTTGACTCCATTGCAAGTTACACACATGCCTTAGTGTCCTGTTCCATTACATATGTGGAAAGGCAAGAATCTTGATAAAATGCTGTGTGCTCATTTTCAGTTAAATTATCTCTTCTTGTCATACGATGAGCCCACATATCTTTTCTTCTTGCAAAACCCCTTTTCCTATCACATTGCATGCAAAACAAATATCAATACAGCTGCAACAATGATTACTGGCATTTAAAGAAGGTATAAATTCAAGGAACAAAGTTCACAAAGGCTTTTGGCTGTAAGTGGAACTGAAGTCTCTAAAATTTGATAAGCTGTACCTTAATCCTTAATGAATGTTATGAAGTATACAATCTACCTGTAACCTGCTGCAAAACGTAGTGGAACGTGCTCAACCTTCATGATAGCGCTATTGTATGGTATAATTTTCCACCGAGGAGAAAGTGAGGTCTGCAGATGCTGGAGATTAGAGCTGAAAATGTGTTGCTGGAACAGCGCAGCAGGTCAGGCAGCATCCAGGGAACAGGAGAATCGACGTTTCGGGCATAAGCCCTTCTTCAGGTTTCAGGCTTATGCCCGAAACGTTGATTCTCCTGTTCCCTGGATGCTGCCTGACCTGCTGCGCTGTTCCAGCAACACATTTTCAGCTATAATTTTTCACCAACCTGCTCACCTCCAGGACTGTAACTATTCCATGATGCACTTACTGCGGTAATTTGAGATCCACACTCTTGTGAGCGAATGTTAAACAGGCTTTATTGAATATAACTACCTCCAGAGGATGTTAAGTGAGAATGTCACCAGAGAGCCAACAGGCCTAGGCTGCAGTTCCATGTACACTGATGTCAGTATGAGCTGAATATTACCACAAACTGGCTGAATCCAATTTTTGTCAAATTTCAACAGACGTTTTCTCTCCACACAGTGTAGTGAGTTTTCTTGTGTGATTATCCCAACCTTGCCTCATTAACTGAGAACAACACATGTATGAAGAGAAAGTGAGGTCTGCAGATGCTGGAGATCAGAGCTGAAAATGTGTTGCTGGAAAAGTGCAGCAGGTCAGGCAGCATCCAGGGAACAGGAGAATCGACGTTTCGGGCATAAGCCCTTCTTCCTGAGTGGAAGTACTTTCAACTTGCAGGAAATTCTGGGATTCCTGGTGCTGATGGCATGTTTAAAAGGCCACTGTGCACCTAGCCAAGCATTGACAGTCTGGACCTACCCTGTCCAACTGAAGACATTGCCCTGGATAAAGTGAACTTGGCAGTACACTTTGTGGAGAGGGACCTGGAAGGTCTGGTTGATCGGGGTGCAAAGAGGGATATTCTCTTGCCCCAGGACCACCATTGGAGGCCATGACACCAGGCCATGCCAACCTGGTCCAAGATTGTCACCATAGTTAGTGAGCCCTCTATCATCTGGAAGAAATCCCAGCAGCTTCTCACTCCAAAAGGGTAAGTGCAACCATTTTCTATCTGCAACCACATACCATCACTGTCTGTGCTACTACAGCCAACTCGCACCAAATGAATCAGTTTCATTATTGTCTGCAACACCTTCCCTCACTCTCTCATCTCCTCCAACCATGCCATACCCACCATTTTCAGAGGAATAGAGGAAAATGCTGAGGCCATTCAGCCCATTGAGTCTGCCCCGCCATTCAATATGATCATGGCTGATCAAACATTTTGGTGCCTTTGTACAGCGCCAGAGGATCTTCAAACATCATGCAGCACTGGGCTCAGTATGTTCAATATTACAGCCAGACAGACATTCACTCACACAGCTGATGATGAAAAGTGAACATATATTTACAAATTTGACAATACATTTACAGCAAAGTGTTACTTATGTGCCGTCAGAAGATGGCCTTCCTTTCTCACCCACTATGTGCCCGGCCTTGGAGTGGTCTCTGCAACTGGAATTGTTCCTACAGTGGAGTCCATTGGTACTGAGGATTTGGTCAGCTGTGCTTGGGGGCAGTTGTGTCTAGACAGCTGGGAGTGCCCACCTCCTCCCTCTCTGTCTCTGTCAGTCCAGTGATGGCTGGAGCTGTGGTGGGCGTTCCTGCCTCAGGCAGGACACACTCAGCAGCTCAGGGCCCTCTAGACACAAGCGCAAATAAACAATGTTAATTTGTTCATATTTCAAAACTAATTTTTAGATTGGTAATCACAATGTTTAAGAGGGAAAGATTTGACGAGCAAAATTAGGTCAGTCGGCATTTAAAATTCTGCCAGTTCTTTCATAGGATGTGGGCATCGGTAGCAAGGCCAGCATCTGTTACCCATTCTTAACTACCCCGAACTGATTAGCTTGCTCAGCAGTTTCAAAGTGCACTTAAGAGTCACTCACATTGCTGTGACTCTGGAGCGACATGTAGGTCAGACTGTGTAAAGGTGGCTGATTTCCTTCCTTTGTGAACCAGATGGGTCATGGTCACTGTCACTAATTCCAATTCCAGATTTACCATCTGGATTTAAATTCCACCAATGAGGTGTGAACTCATAATCCCTGAGCATTAAGTTACATGGGGAGAATGTCAGCACCAAAGAAAACAATCAAATGGATTCTCCCTTTCTTGGGGAAAAAAGAGAGTCCCTGGAAACCGAATTGGAAAGGCCACCAACTCAATTTACCACACACAAAAACTCCTCCAGTATGCAACGGAATTGAATCTCTGTACTTTGTGTTGGTCAAAGTTGTTCAATTTTCTACAGACTTTCTGTTGCTTTTAATCAACTTCTTGCTGATTCTGGGTAATAGGTAGACAGAAAGCATGTTAGTGAGGCCCACTAATTATCAGCAGTTAAGATCAGGGCTGTTTTCTCTGTTTTCAAATTTAATGCACTGTCCACTGCTTTTTGTCATTTATATCAATGATTCGGATGTGAAAATAGAAGAAATGGTTAATAAGTTTGCAGATGACTGCAAAATTGGTGGCGCAGTGGACAGTGAAAAAGGTTACCTCAGAGTACAATAGGATCTTGATCAGATAGGCCAATGGGCCAAGGAGTTTAATTTAGATAAATGTGAGGTGTGGCATTTTGGTAATACAAACCAAAGCAAGACTTATACAGTTAATGGTAGGGCCCTGGGGAATGTTTTCCAACAAAGAGACCTAGGGGTGCTGGTGCATCGTTTCTTGACATTAGAGTTACAGGTAGACAGGGTAGCAAAGAAGGCACTTCATATACTTGCCTTTATTGGTCGGAACATTGAGTATAAGAGTTGGGACATCATATTGTGGCTGTATAAGACATTGATGAGGCTACTTTTAGAATCCTGCATTCAATTCTGGTCTCCCTGCTACAAGAAAGATGTTGTTAAACTTAAAAGGGTTCAGAAAAGATTTATAAGGATTTTGCTGGGATTTGAGGGTTTGAGCAATAGGGAGAGTCTGAATAGGCTGAGGCTATTTTGCCTGAAGTATTGGAGGCCAAGGGGTGACCTTATAGAGGTTTATAAAATCATGAGGTGCATAAATAGGGTAAATAGCCAAATCTTTTTCCAAGAGTAGAGGAGTCCAAAACTGCAGGGCATAGGTTTAAGGTGAGAGGGGAAAGATTTATAAGGGACCTGAGGGGCAACTTTTTCACCATGAGAGTGGTGGGTATATGGAATGAACTGCCAGAGGAAGTGATGGAGGCTGATAAAATTATAAGTTTTAAAAAGCATCTGGATGAGTATTTGAAGGTCCAGGGTTTAGAGGGATATGGGCCATATCCTGGCAAATAAAACTGGATTAATTTAGGATATCTGATTGGAGTGGATGAATTGAACCAAAGGGTCTGTTTCCATGTTGTATAACTCTATGACTATCTGCTTCAATCAGTTTATGGTATGTTTACTTTGGTGTGTTGATCTGTTAAGTGGCTTGTTCAGTCTGTAAAGATCTGGTTTGGCAGGAAGAGTTTACTGTAACTTCCTGGAGATGTTACAAGGGACCTTCAGTGGACTAAAAATGTTGTAGTCTGCTACTATTTTAACCCTCAGCCCATGTTCGAATATCACCCCGGTCACATCCCGCATTCTCTCAGTAGCTTCCATCAAAACCCTGAAAACTCTGCGTTCCTCCAATCCTGGCCTCTTGCGTGTGACTAATTTCCTTTCAGTCATTAGTGGCAGTCATATTTTCTGGCACTAAGCTCTGGTATTTCTGCTACATACCTCTCTGGCTCTCCCACCACTGTCCTTTAAATTTATTTTAAAAACCGTAAGTGATCACATTTTGGTAGCTGTCTTAAAATCTCTTCCTTTGGTTTTCCCAAAAGAATGAAGGAAGGGGCCTATTAATGCCCTATCCCTGGGTGACTAGAATTCCCTGGTGGGTAGGTGGGCCTCAGCAGTTGCTGAAGAATTTTCAGAGAGAGGAGATGTTGCCTGTGGGCTTTTTAACAAACACCTCCCCACTCCCACCCACACAGCCCCCTCCCTCACCTCCTAACTGCCATCCCTTGGTTAGGTTTCTCCTCCAGAATGGCAGCCTGGTAGACATGACCTCCTTCTATTCACACATTCTTAAGAAATATTTGGAGAGCACCTCAGAATAGATGCACCTTCCCTCCTCTGTCTTCCATCTCATTCAGCATCCCCCACCTCCTATAGTGGGAATGCTGCAAAGGTGTCATTTCTGGAGAGTCTTACATTAACCTTTTGAGCCGTATACTTCACCCGTTGTTCTTCTTTGGATGGTGAGTGTACCCATTGGCTGTTAATTTAAAAATCCTGTCGGGTCCACATCTGATGTGGCACAGGTTTAGAGTCTGGAGGTTTTCTCTATGTTGGGCTTCCGCCCCCAGAAGGAAATTCCAGGTTTGATTATACCCTTGCAAAACATCTTGGGGCAATTTGAACGTTAAAGGTGCTATGCCAATGCAAGTTGTTGTTGTTAGGCTTTGCTAATGAATGCTGCCTTGTATGGGGCAGTACCAATGACTGTACCATCAATGCACCAGAAATAGGACCAAGTTTATTTACTATATGCATCAAACTGTAGGAAATCTCTGACTGGTGATTTAAATGTTGGAAAATTGCAGCATAGTGTTCAGAGATATGTAGATTAGATTCATTAGTCCGGGGTAAATATAGGATAAGAGAGTAAGGGGAATAGGCCTGGGTGGGCTACTCTTTGGAGGGTTGGTGTGGACTTTTTGGCCTGAAGGGCCTGTTTCCACACTGTAGGGAGTCTATGATGATTCAGAGGGATCTGGGTATCCTTGTGCATGAATCATAAAAAATTGATTTGCAGGTGCATCAGATAATTAAGAAGGCAAATGGAATTGCTAGAAGGATGGAGTTTTAAAGTAAGGAGGTTATGCTGCAGCTGTATCGGGTGTTGGTGAAGCCACACCTGGAGCACTGCGTGCAGTTTTGGTCTCCTTACTTGAGAAAGGATGTACTGGCGATGGAGGGAGTGCAGAGGAGGTTCACTAGATTGATTCTGGAGTTGAGGCTGGTTTATGAGGAGAGATTGAGTAGACTAGGACTACACTCATTGGAATTTAGGAGAATGAGGGGGAAATGTACAGAAACATATAAAATTATAAAGGAAGTAGATAAGATAGAAGCAGGAGGGTTTTTCCATTGGCGGGTGAAACTAGAACTAGGGGGCATAGCCTCAAAATAAAAGGGAGCAGATTTAATTCCTTCACCCAAAGGATTGTGAATCTATAGAATTCCCTGCCCAGTGAAGTAGTTGAGGATAACTCATTGAATGTTTTTAAGGCAAGGATTGATAGATTTTTGAACAGTAAAGGAATTATGGTGAGTGGGTAGGAAGTGGAGCTGAACCAACAAAAAGATCAGCCAGGATCTTATTGAATGGAGGAGCAGGCTTGATGTGCCAGATGGCCTACTCCTGCTCCTATTGCTTATGGTTTTGTGTTGTTATGAATGTGTGGAGCATTTCTCTTGGTTCCTGCTGTTAGTTGTTTTACATAATGTACACAAGTATATTTTCTAATTAATGGAGCAGTGTTATCCACTGGGGAAATTTGATGATAGGTTCATTCTGTTTGTAGAATTTAAGAGTCAATCACAAAAGCATATACAAGCTCAATGGAACTTCCAGTGAGGGCAGAAGCACCAACACATCACAACTTTCTACAATGGACAAGACTCTGCTAAAGCAGGGGATCAAATTCCATCTAACATTAACTAAGTCCTCATCCAAGAACACATTTATCCAATAAGTTACTGAAGATGCAAACTGAGGCAGGCTACTTGGGACCCGAGTGAACAAAATGACTGCGCAATGGTGTATCGCTGTAATCAGATTCAAGGATTGAGGGGAATACAGTCGAAAGACTAAGAGAAACGTTTTGGAAGAAAAGCCTGGATACTGAGAGTTTGAAAACAAATACAAATGTAAAGAAAAACATTTTTAAGTTTTAAATTTGACATTTTAAAAGTCTCCAAAAACTAAATGCTGATGGAAGTGAGATTATACGATTTTCATAGATATTTTTAGTGCGAGAAAGGACTATTGTCAGAACTGAACAATTATAACTTCAACCAAAAGGTATTTGTGCTTGAAGTGATTAGACTTAACTTGCTTTGCTAAATTAGTTAATGTCTATGACACAAATATGTTGACTTCAGTCTATCAATGATGAGGTAAACAATGGAATAGCATTTTTGCAGATTATTGATAGAACAGAGTAACTCAGACTTTAGCATAGTGACATCAAATTGCACATTAAACTTGAAGTTACTGAACTTTTTACTCATGAAGAACATCACCACATCAATATTTTTGGCAATAACATCTAGAGTAACCTTTAACCAGCATATTAGAAGTTACAGGATGATCAACAATTGTATCATATTGATGTATCAATCTGTAAATTGCTTTGTAAGGAGGGCAGCCAATGACTGTGCCCTTCACATGCTCAATTTCTGTATATGATACTATTATTCCAGAAGATTCCAGAGTTGAACACAATGTGATGTGATGTATAAAAGATATTGCATGCTTTTGTTGACAATTAGAACTGAGGATCCTCAACAAAAATATTTTGAGAAGCTATTATGTCATTATGAATGCAGCTCTATTTTAGGCTGTTTTGGGGGGTGGTTTTAAAGTTAGATTTGGTTCTGGGGATGTTTTCAATTTTCCCTGTTGACAAGAAACCCCACTTTAATAAAAACCGCTCAGCAAGGAATCCATCCATTTGCAGTTTTCCAGCTCCTCATCGTTGCAGATTGCCTAGTGCCAGGATTTTTTTTTCTTTTTAACAAACTCTTGAGCATTTTCCCACAGTCTCAGCCTGACATTTTTAATGCCATTCTCTGAGGGATGTTCCAATTCTATATTATTTTCCTTAACAAACAAAGCCAATTTTAAATTTACTCAGGGAATATTAGCTTTTAATATAACCTTTTCTGTTGCTGTTTCCTGCTACAGTAAATCCCATTAATAATAAATGTGCTGGGACCAGTAAAATGATTCTTCCCATCCCAACATTCCATGTAAGGAAGTTTAAACCCTTTTGCTGACTAATTTTGATTAAATTCTAAGGGAAAATTAATTGGGTGTTGGTAATAACAATAGTAATAGCAATTATTTGGGTTTCATAGTGTTTTCCTTATAAGGATAGCTTGTTCTTATACTGACATCTCTTGTTCGGTAATGCTTCATTGTGACTGGGAAAAGCAATGTGTGACTGAAAACTATGTACTCCATGGTGTTGGGATAAGAGGCTATGAGGAGGCATGCTGGGAAAAGACTGCCAAAAGATCTCCATTGGTTTGGAATACTGGAGTACTGTAAGTGAAATATTATCTTCTGTCAATACCTATGCTGCAACTCTTGTATCGATCCACAAAAATCTGATGTAAAGGATTTTTATACACTTTGGAAAAGGGTAGATTTAGGTGTGACTTAATTAAGGTTGATATATGAAGAAGGGTTCAAACAGTTTTGGTATGTAACTTGTTTGAATGAATGGGTTTTGAAGGTGTGGTGTGGTTTGGGATGGGGAGGGGATGGTGGTGGTGGGGTCACAATCTCAAATTACAAAAAGGTGGAATGGAGCTAGATATTAGGAGGTGGTTCCTTTTCCAGAAAAGATTGGACTTGTGGTGAATATTACTTCACTCAGGTCCTTTAAGGAAGGTAGTCTTGGGCAGTTTTCTCATTGTGGTTGAGATTGACCCTAACCTTAACCCTCAGGCACAATCTAGCCACCATCCTTGACTTTTGATGGTGTTGCCATCATGGAATCCCTACTATCAACATCCCGGGGTTATGATTGAGCAGAAACTGAACTGGACTCACCATATGAATACAATGGCTGCAAGAGTAGGTCAGAGTCTAGGAATACTGCAGCAAGTAACACAACTCCCTACTTATGAAGCCTGTCCACCATCTCCAAAGGAGAAAGTGAGGACAGCAGATGCTGGAGAGTCAGAATCGAAAAGTGTGGTGCTGGAAAAGCACAGTGGGTCGGGCAGCATCTGAAGAGCAGGAGAGTTGATGGTTTGGCCATAAGTCCTCTATCTTATGCCCAAAACGTCGACTTTCCTCCTCCTCGGATGCTGCCTGACCCTCTGTGCTTTTCCAGGGTTACACTTTAGACTCACCATCTCCCAAGTACAAGTCAAGAGTGTGATAGAATAATCACTCATTTCTTGGATGTTGAAAGATTAATGATTTTACTGTCAAGTGAATTTTACTGAAAAATACAGTGAAAAACTTCCACTGTTGCCATGATTCTGGTGCCATTTTGAATAGTTCAAAGAATAAACAAAAGCTAAAAATGCGTCCATAACCCTCCACCCAGTCCTTCGCCACTACCAGCACTGGACCTAACCAATGTCCATTTGAAGTCACCGTTCCTCAGGTGCCATCTTTTGCCTTGGGCTTACCTTGCCAATGTCACTTCGACTGATGTAGCGGCCGATACTGGGTTCTGTCCTCGCCCCTCTACCAGCTTCCTCCTCAATGCCACTGCTGGAGAACGGCTCCCGGCTCACCGGATGTCACCTTCCTATCCACCTTTGGCCGTCCTCATCGATGCCAGTACTGCCATGACCGAGCTCTCCCAGAAGGTGAGCAGAAACAAAAGTTTAAAAGAAAGGAGAAATTAAGAGAAAAAAAAGCATGAGAAGGTGGATAAGACCTGGGTATAGGAGCCCAGACACTGCCTACTTCGCTGCCACCATCTTCAGTGCAGCTCTGAAAACATTCATGAAAAGCTCAACACTATCCTGGACAAAGCAGCCCCCTTCATTAACACCATATCCACAAAACACCCACTCCCTCCATCACCGATGCTCAAAAGCAGCGGTGTGTACTATCCACACAATTCACAGCAGAAATACACCGAAGATCCTTAGACGGCACCTACCAAACCCACAACCACTTCCATCAAGAAGAACAAGGAAAGCAGGTACCTAGGAACAAAACCACTGGCTCATTTCCCCCAAGATACTCACCATCTTGACTTAGAAATCTGTTGCCTTCCTTTACTGTCCCTTGGATGAAATCCTGGAATTCCCTTCCTGAATGCATTGCAAGTCAACCTACATAACGTAGACTGCAGAGGTTCAAGAAGGTAGTTCAGCACTATCTTCTCAAGGGCAAATACGAACAGGCAATTAATGCTGGCAATGCCCACTTCCCACATCCTACAAGTGAATAAAAAGCAAACTTTGTTTAGAGCCTGGAACACCATGTTAATCAGGGGTATTGTGGTCTACTAGCATCATACTGTTTAGTAAGGGACTTTGAAAGGAATTTTCCAGACTTTATCCATCACACCCTGCTTTTCCTTGAAGATTACTTCAGTGCATGTATCAACATGCAAAACACCAAATTTACATGGGAATGACTAGATGAACAAATTGATATCTTCTGGTCTGTCACTGTTTGCAAGTTCTAATCCAGCTAGCAGGAAACATACAGGATAAGATTGGCTTATCATTTTAACCTACCTTGTTTTCACTTTTGAATATTAGGCTAAATTTACCCTCAAAGTGGAGATTTCCTCGTCAGCCATGCTTGGTACCCCTCAAGTCATGACCATTTATGTTTCTGAAATGGAGAGAGATGTGTACGGTCCCTTTACAGACCAATGAAATGAGAAATGTAGGCACAATGCAAAAAAAGGCCAGATTTCATGCAGAAAGCTGATTCTTTTTTTATGTGGCTATCATATCTGCCCTCTGATGTGACAGCAAGTCTTCCACTGAAGCAAACAACAGCAAATATAAGAAAATGCAAACTGGAATCAGACAAACAATTTCAAATCTTGCAAATTGTGATGACTTGACATCTTAGTGGTGGAAAAATATTTTGCAAGTTACTCACTTTTTGGCAAGTAAGTCTTTCACCTGAATTAACACCGTTGCCAAAAATCTGTTGCTTGGTGAAATTAATCCTAATTGCACCTTTGGTTTAGACTGTGAATTATGTTCCAGGGCATGGGCAAGATGTGTGACTGAGCCCATATTAAAACATTGCAAGAAATGTAGGTCTCAACCAAAAATTGGAGTCTGAAACCCACACGTCCTATAATGTCCTGCATTATAATTGCCTGGATTGGGCACCAGGCTCATGTTGGATACTTCATACATCTTAAAGTAATGAAGTGATGATACTAATTTCTATGTATGCAAGCCTTGAGAGGGGCAGTGGTGTAGTGGTGATGTCCCTCAATTGTAGAACATGGGTTTTCTTTCTGGTTGTCCATGGACATGGGTTCAAGTCTCACCATGGTAGCTGGTGAAATTTTAATTCAATAGAAATCTGTAATAGAGAGCTGGCCTAATGGTGACAATGTAATTATTGAATCGTCTGATTCACTAATGGCCAGTTCAGAAGGAAGTCTGCCATCCCTACCAACATATGATTCTAGGCACATAGCGATGTGATTGACTCTTAATTGCTCCCTGGGAAATTGGGGTTGGGCAATAAACACTGGCTTAGCCAGTGATGCCCACAGCTTGTGAATGAATTAAAAAAGAGTTGATTCAAAGCGTTTAAAAATGTTTACTCCCTGGTTCAAATTTGGTTTCTGGCTCTTTCTAGCACCTTTTTAAATTTTCTCTGAGTTCATGTCCAGGCTTATCCAATCAAGCACAATGAGCATTAAGAATAAATCCTTATATAATCAAACACAGAACATCTGAGCCATTGATAAATACAACTAGGACTTTTACTACATTGGGTGGAAATTACAGTGGAAAAAGTATGCTGCAATCCTGATACTAAATCTATACAAACATCAGTCTGGTCCCACCTTGAACGTTTTGTCCAAATCTGGGCATAAAACTTCAGCTGAAGACTTTGGAGAGATTACAGAAGAGACATATCAAATGGTTGCAGAAATGAGGATTACACAGATAGATTGGACATGCTGGGAATGTTCACCTTAAAACCAATAAGGTTGAAGCGATTTGGAAGAGATGTTTAGAATCATGGAATATTTAAATAGACTAAGGAAAGAATGGCTGTTTCCAATGGATGAATCACCACAGGACATTAAACAATTGACAAAAAAAAACAGAGATGACATATGGTAAAACCATTTAAAGCAGCAATTGGTTAGAATTTGGAGCTCAGATTGGAAATTAGATTCAGATCCAATCCTAGCTTTCACATGGAAAATATATAAATATTTGAAAGAGAACATTTTCAGGAATATGGGGAAAAAGTTGAATAATGAGGTTAAGTAGATTACTTTTTGAAAAACCTTGCACAGGTAAAATGGACCAAATCTTTGTGTGTTGTACTGTTCTACAATTCTGTGATGCATCTGGAATTGCCCAAACTCCCATTGTCATTTAGGCACTACACTAGAAATAGTGATGGCCAAGAGGAAACAGATCTAACACATGACAGTCTAACAGGTGATCTACGCCTATCTCAAGTACTGAGGACAACCAGAAAGAGAAGATGGGATTTTAGCATCCTGCCAGTACTGATGTCGTCCAGAAAGAGGGCAGATATGTAAAGCATCTGTCTCATTGCCTGAGGAAGGTCTGTTCCTGGCCAACAAGACTACTTAAATAAAGCTCCAACTCTGCTCTTGCCTGTTCCAGTAACCCAGGAGGGTAAAATAAAAGGTTGACATACAAAGTTGTCTCATGACAATTCAACATTGCTTCAGAGGCATATGGATTTCTTTTTCAAACGTTGAATAGAGGGTTAAAATATAGAATAATTTCCAGAATCCATTAAATACAGAAAAGGGCAATGTTGGTCTGCTGGAAAAAAGAGAGTTACTCGCTCTTTGCAGAGTGGCATTTTGAAAATGTGTCTCCACTAAAGGAGGTTGAAGGTTTTACTGGGTAGAGGGGTTTCAGCACTGACATAATGCTAACCACTTTAAAGATGTTGATTGACATCTCACTGTTTCTGAAGATTTGCTTTTTTAGTGAATTTTGAGAAAAGGGAATGTGGATAAATAGTTAGCACAGGCAGTGATGGATCAAATGGCTCACACACACGCACTGAAAGACTCTGTGATTAGTGGGGCAGCTGTACTAGTAGCCAGTCACAGATTAGAAGTAACAACCAATTTTTATCTCTTTTCAAGAACTTGACATGTTATTAATTACATTACATGTCACAAAGCTCTTTAAACTCATTGAGGGCACATGGTTCTTGTGGCAAACAGTTCAACTAAAATTAAGGCAATACTAGTTTACCCAGGAGGTGTTCCTTTTGCACCAGTTGTAGGCAAGCCTGTGCTTTGTAAACGGAGTCAGATGGAAGTGTTTATAGCTCTCTCTTGATGAATAAGGAATTACTTTATTCCCATAGATTCACAAAGGCTTTCATTTTTCACTTTAATAGTGATTTTAGCACAACATATAGAGTGTGAAGTGTTCCCTTCACAGGAATACTGCCCTATTGTGGGGAAAAAAAATTTTGTATATTGTACGTACAAAAATTAGAAAAAATACATATCACAGCTTTATACCTTTCTGAAAATAACTTAGCTAAGTTATTACCCTTCAAAAGGCTAATTGAATTTTGTTGCTAATATTAGAATTACCATAGATATCGCTACAAGATCAAGAAGAAAGAGGGTGTGTTTACAGTTTTGATGTAATTTTGAACATAACAAGTTCATAAAATATATAAATCCAAGACTTTCATTTTTACTGTTCCTAGAAGCCTAATCGTCTTGAATTGAACTCCTTTATCTCATTAGTTTTTCATCCAAGTTTTATTTTTCGTCCATATTTGTTCTCTGTCTTTTTATAGCTCATTGGCTTCAAATAACAAATGTAACCTGCATGTCAATGTAATAAAATCTCATCCTGAGGAGAAGCACTCAATACAGAGATTGATTACTGCCAGCTCTTTGTGAAGGAAGGTTTATTGTCACTTCCAAACTCTAGGAACTGTGCACAATTAGAACAAATGATAACTTCCAGGTATTTAAACATCGTGCGTACTATCATCCATATCAGTGTTTCTCAAATTAGTGTCTGTGGACCCCTGTGATCAGATTTGTCTACAAAAACATTCGAGGATTCTGCAAAACAACATGAAATGCAAGCCAGGAGGCAGGAGACTACAGCTGCCACATACACAGTGCAATGCTTTCTGGCTGTCTCACCAATGAGGAGAGAATGCAAGGCTAGATAGATTCTGCAGTGAGATGCAGACATAACCATCTCATTGATGTCTACAGGTAAGCAAACACTTTCTGTTTTTAAGCACTCTTTACATACTGTACAGTCATAAATGAGCACCACGTGTGACATGAGAGTGGGACTAAATGGCCACTTCTTTCAAAGTGTTAGCATTGACAATGATGGGTTGATTGGCTTATATGCATACTGAAAGACTGTATAAATAATGGGTTTAAAAATGTGTTGCTGGAAAAGCACAGCAGGTCGGGCAGCATCAAAGGAACAGGAGAATCGATGTTTCAGGCATAAGCCCTTCTTCAGGAAAAGGGCTTATGCCCGAAACTTCAATTCTCCTGTTCCTTTGATGCTGCCTGACCTGCTGCGCTTTTCCAGCAACACATTTTTAAGCTCTGATCTCCAGCATCTGCAGTCCTCACTTTCTCCCTGTATAAATAATGGGGCAGCCGTACTAATAGCCAGTCACAAACTACAAGTAACAATCAGCCTTTAATTCTTTATGTAGCTTTACAATTTAGACATATCTGAGATTGTTAAGCTATTTGAAAAGAAACCCTTCAACCAAATACATTTCCGTTACTTAGCTTGGGATTGTTCGAGTTATCTTGGTAGATATATGTTATCTTTGTGTACAATTCCATCTTGGTGTTAGTCACACCCTGTGAGTCTTGGTTTTTTGAGCCAGATTAGAAAAGTAGCATATGTTCATGGCTTTATCTATCTTCTTATTTTCAATCCATTGTTTGTTGAGATTCTCCTACACCTAATATTTTTCTCTCTTGCTCTGTCTCTCACTTGTGCATGCAACACACCACCTTCTAAGTAAAATGCAAAGTAAATCTTCATTTTTAGTTGCAGGCTAGTCTTCCCAAAAGGTCTATTTTCCTCCTCTATCTACAATAGGTTAGAGTGGAGACACTGAATCATTGTACCTTATGTGATGTAACATGTATGATTTATTGGTATTTTATTATAGTTTCATTTGAGTTTGGATTTGCATGTTTTGCTCTGAGCATGAAGGGATTTCATGACTAAGTATTTCTGTAGCCAAGGTGATTACTTTAAAAAAAAAACATAATGAGAAAGATAGTTCTTGGAGGCTAATGGAACTTTGTTTATATTGAGAGAGATTTTAATGGGTGAACAAAGTAAACAGTATAGTTTTCGATTAGAAGGCTCTGAAAGTGGTAAATTTTTCATTAGTGGAAGCATTCATAATTTCAGTTTGGCTGAAGCTGGATGTGTAAAACAATTGCTCCTAGAAAAGGGAGAAAGTTTAAAACTGTTCAGAAAGAGTTTACCTCAGAGTAAGGAGTTTAATTTTAATATTCCAGGCCAGAAGTATTTGGTTAAAAGCTTGAAGGGGTTATGTGATACTGAGAAAGTCTAAGCTCAGTGGTATGAAGAATTAAGAAATAGGAATTCTCTCCCAAATATGGATATTTGAATATGATGGGAATAATGGGATTGTATTTTACAATATGTTTTGAAATGTTTTAAAGTTGTTTTATAAGTAAATTATCTGGCTTATTCTATTTTATCTTGATTTCGGTTGCATAATAAACTTCTGTTTTGTTGTTAAGATCAACTTTTTAGCATTATATGCTTATGTTGCATCTCTTAAAAACTTAAAGAAATACACAAAACATGATCTATCAAGCCAGATTTCAGTCTGGGATCTGACTTGTGCAATAATAACATCAGCTGGGGTCATAGCAACCGAAAGTTGAAACAGTCTACATTGCTAAATTTCTATATCAGTAAATGAAAAGATTTTTGAAATGAACTAAAATTATAAAACAAACAATGTTACTTTTCAACTTACCTTCCATTCACTACTGATCCTGATCTCTAAACATCTTGCTCATTACCATCCCGGTGTCACGATCCCTGACCCTCCCTCTCACCACAGATGCTCCAGCTTACAGCTCCACCCCTTCCAGTTATTGAGGACCCTTCCTCGCACTAAAACTCTGACTCTCTGCTTTTCTGGACCACTGCTTCCCTCTCCAGAACCCTTGTAGTGAACGAGAATTCTGGAGATCAATTGTGGCAGTCAAAACACAGTTTAAACTTGCATGAGACAAACTACAAGCTGGAGAGACAATGACAGTAAGCGCCAGGGAGGCCAGAGGCTATGAATTGGAGGATCAGCAACAAGAAGGAAGGTCACTGACTGTCAAAGGCTGCTGTATAAATGTGTCAATCAGGTGACACAGCTGGAAGTCAGCTTTGGCGTGGAACAACTTTAACACAAAACTTCTTTTTCATTTGTTCATGGGATATAAGCATCATTGAAGGGCAAGAATTTATTGCCCACCACTAATTTTCCCTGAACTGCGTGTCTTGCTAGGTCATTTAAGAATCAATCACATTGCTGTGGATCTGGGGGCACATGTGTTCCCAACCAGATAAGGAAAGCAGATTTCCTTCCCCAAAGGGCATTAGCGAACTACATGGGTATTTACAACAATCAATAATGTTTACATCATCGCCAGTAGATTAGCTTTCAATTCCAGATTTTTATGAATTCAAATTTCACTATTTACTATGTAGGATTCGAAACCATATCCCAAAACACGATACCACCATGTCCCCATCACTATGTTAAATGCGTAGTTGGGCTCCATTAACTGACTAATGTTACAGAGGAATGACCTAAAACAGGACAATTTAATCTGAATCTGCATTGATACAAATCTCTAGACCTGCATTAAACACCATTAGAGCTTTCTGCTAGTAATTCACAAATTTCCTTCAAATATTGATTTACATTAAACTTTATTAAACAGAAGAAAAAAATAAGGCTTACTGTTGCTGAATTCTGTGCTGAACATATTTGGAGCAGTAGGTTGAAGCAAGGTACTAAGTGTAAGATCGTGCCCTGCTGTCAATATATGGGGAATTTTTAAAAAATGATTTGAGGAAGTTGTGAGTGCTGTGCAATGCCTAAAGTACTGGATACTGATATTCCTGAATTCTCCCCCCACACCTTCAATACCGCAGAATGGAATTTGGATAGAATAACTAGGAACAGGCCTGATCTCTTTTGATGGACAACCTCCCACATAGTCTGATGGAAGAAACACAAATATATTTGATGTATTTGCAAATTTAGTCTCCAGCTTTTTAATTGCTGTCTGAAATTCTCCTCTTTTCACTTTCTTTCTCATAATATAAACTGAGAGGTCAAAACATAATTTAAAATCAGTTAAAATTGTGCATGGAAGAATGTAGGTTTTTGTTTGTAATTGTCCAGTATATAGTCACACCAAGACCTAATAGTGTTAAGTATACACTTAATGAGCGGAATGCATATGAGCATACTCCTTAAAAAACCATTTACCAAATAAACTCTTTGTCTAATGCTTTTCTTTTGTGGTTATAGTCAGCCTTCTTAGTCGCCATTTGCAGGCTAAACTGCCCACTCATGCACTAATGCAAGGCTGGTCTGTATACACAAATGGTCCACTTGTTCATGCACAGATTCAAGACAGCTCCATTTATCCATTTATACATGCCAGACCTTTTCACACATTCATGTCTAAATGTGAGGAAAGTCCACTTCTCGACCACAATTGCAAAATTGTCTTGCTCACTCATGGTGAATATGAGATGCGTTCACTCACTCACTGACCAACGTTGAACTGTTCCAATTTTTAATTAAAATTGAATCAATAGAAATTCATTCAGGTTTCCATTTCTCCAACACTCCACTCAAATTACTAGTAAAAACAGAATGGTAAGAAACAGGTTAACTAAAGTTTTACACTATTACTTATGAACGTCATGCTCACTTTTTAAAAGGTCCTGCAGCTTTTACTCCATATCACATGTCCACTGTTTATTGGGTTTGCAGTTGTATATTTCTATTTGAAATACACGTTTTAAAAATTATGTTTTGATTTTAAAAGGAAGACTGGCTGTGTAATCCTAAAGAAAATGTTAGTGGCTGGTACAGGTTTTAGTTCCACGCCTTCAAAAGTGAAAGCTAATCACTGAAACCAATGTTTCTGTCAGCAGTATCACTGAAGCCAAGTCATTTCCAACTCAGTCTCTCTCCAGAAACAATCGCACTGTCGTCAGCTGATCACGCATCTTTCAGATTTATTATTTCCACCAAAAAGTAATAGACCGTGTCAGTGAGGCTAATTTCCTTCCGTTCTTTCGCCAGTGCAAGTCAACTTTTAATGTACCATTCATAGCCAAATGCTTCTGTTCATATTCCAGCATGGAACTAGTAATGGAGGAGAAAAGGTTTCTGATTTCCTTCCAGGCAGATTTCCAAAGGTTCAAAAACAGTTTTGAAGCAGAGTTGTGACAAAAGCTTGACTCCATGAGATCTATCATCTGCTTTACATTAACTAAGGGTATAATACAAAGCTGAAGAAACAAATTGAAACAGTGGGCTGACAAAAGATATGCTAAACTAGTATTTTGAATTGGAGGTAACAAATGGAGTGTTAAAGTCAGACATTTCAATCCAGCTTCATGTTCCATAAAGTCTTGACCTGCTGTATTTGTCTTGTCTTTTGAAAATCTGGTGGCATTGGGGTAATGTTATTGGATTAGCAATCTAAAGGTCTATTGCTTTAAGATTGTGGGGGTAAACCCCACTAAAGAAGCTGGTGGAATTTAATTTCAATTAATAACACTGGAATTAAAGATTAGTTTCAGTAATAGTGATCATGAAACTATCATTAATGGGTAAATCTGTAACATTAATGCCCTGTCAGGAAGGAAATCTGCCATCCTTACCTGATCTGGCCTACATGTGACTCCAGACTCTCTCAGTGATGTGCTTGACTCTTATCTGCCCTCTGAAATGACTAAGCGAGCTGTTCGGTTCAAGGGTAATCACAGACGGGAAACAAATCCTGGCCTTGCCGCTGATGCCCACATCTCCTGAAAGAATATTACAAATCTGTCGACAACTTTATTTCTGTTGGGATGGGTGAAAACTTTGCAAAAGCCTGAACAATTCAAGAACGTAAATAGAGTCCTTTGAAGAAGAAATTCGGATGGTGAAATTCAGTGATATGCAAAGTTTGTTGGGAATTACTGAAAGTCTAAAATAAAAATGAAAATGAGGAAAATGCAGAACCAATCAGTTGGCATCCAAAAGAGAGATATTAAAATTAAATTCTTTGATAGAACAGTTTAGAGATGTGTTAAAACCGTCTTTGTTAGCGTACTGAATATCAATTCCACAATGCATTCAACTACATTGGAGAGGGAACATCTTGAAGTTAAAATGAACAAATGCCTTAAAGAAACTAACTTAAATTGTATTTCAACAATGATTTCACTAATCTTTCTATAATAGAGGGTAATATTTATCTTTACTTTTTGAATAAAAGTGCCTTGGTTCAGCTGCCTTATTAAAAATTAAACAGGGTCAATTTGATATTGCTTTGACCACTCAGAAGTGTTAGATTTTGAAGTAATGCATAGCTTCTATTCTGGCTGCTGTTGTGGTGAGCATGTCCCTCAGATTCTGGATGACCCAGTCACACCCAGTCTGTATAGGTGGCCATGACTTTATTTTTGTCAACCAAGTTGGGTCAGAATGGAACTGGGTAATCAATAAAGGTGGTGCCAATGGCCTGTCCATTCCAAGCCCAGGTGAGCTTTATTTATCACCAGCGGTCATTGTAAGGCTAATTAAGACATTTTAGGAGGTTATTTGGAGCTTGTTGTTTATAATCTCATACTTCCATGACGGCCTTTGGGAGCTGCCTAATGTAGATCAGCTCACAAGCAGTGAGAACAGGGCCAGTCATGATGTGAGTCATAGTCATAGAGTCGTAGAGATGTCCAGCACAGAAATGGACCCTTCGGTCCATCTTGTCCATACCGACTGGATATCCCAAACCAATTTAGTCCCACTTGCCAGCGCCCAAACCATATCCCTCCAAACTCTTCCTATTCATATACCCATCCAAATGTCTTTTAAATGTTGCAATTGTACCAGCCTCCACCACTTCCTCTGGCGGGTCATTCCACACACGCACCTTCTTCTGCGTGAAAAAGTTTCCCCTTAAATCTCATTTATATCTTTCCCGTCTCACCCTAAACCTATGCCCTCGAATTCTGGACTCCCCCACCCCAGGGAAAAGATCTTGTCTATTTACCCTATCCATGCCCCTCATGATTTTATAAACCTCTATAAGGTCACCCCTCAGCCTCCGACGCTCCAGGGGAAACAGCCCCAGCCTTTTCAACCTCTCCCTATGGCTCAAATCCACCAAACCTGGCAACCTTGTAAATCTTTTTTGAACCCTTTCAAGTTTCAGAATGTCCTTCCTATAGGTGTGGAAGATCAGTTTATAAATCACAGTAATCAAGAGATAAAAAATTGAATTGAATTGATTGAATTGAATTTATTGTCACGTGTACCGAGGCACAGTGAGAAGCTTTGTCTTGTGAACAATACAGGCAGATCACATAGGTAAGAAGCAGAAATAAGTAAATAATAGGTAAACAGTGGCAAAAACAAAACCACAGGTACAGGCGAATGTTAAGAGTTTGTGAGTCCATTCAGTATTTTAACAACAGTAGGGTAGAAACTGTTATGAAACCGGCTTTGACAAAGGGTCAGTTAGACTCGAAACATCAGCTCTTTTCTCTCCTTACAGATGCTGAGATTTTCCAGCATTTTCTCTCTTTGGATATGAAACCAGCTGGTGCGTGTGTTCAGGCTTCTGTACCTTCTCCCTGATGGTAGAAGTTGCAGAAAATTATTGCCAGGATGGGATGGATCTTTGAGAATGCTGGCGGCCTTTCCTTGACAGCCGGCCTGGTAGAAGGATTCTATAGGTGGGAGGTTAGTCTTTGTGATTGTCTGAGCCGAGTTCACCACCCTCTGTAACCGTTTCCGATCTTGAATGGTACAGTTGCTATACCAGGTAGTGACATATCCAGACAGAATGCTCTCGATGGTGCATCTATAAAAGTTGGCAAGGGTATTCGCTGTCATGCCAAATTTTCTCAGCTGCCTGAGGAAGAAGAGACATTGTTGGGCCTTTGTAACCAGTGCGTCCACATGAACAGTCCAAGAAAGCTTGTTGTTGATGACCACTCCCAGGAGCTTGACACTCTCCAGTCGTTCCACCTCTGTGCTGTTGATGTGTCAGAGTCATGACTAACATCCCGCTGAAAGTTAACAATGAGTTCCTTGGTTTTGCCGGCATTGAGAGCTAGGTTGTTCTCAGTGCACCATTTTTCCAGGTCTTCCACCTCCTGTCCGTAGTCTGTTTCATCGCCATCTGAGATTCGACCGACTACAATGGTGTCATCACTTATAAATGGCATTAGTCTGGTATTTGGTGACACAGTCATTGGTACACAGTGAGTACAGTAGGGGGCTGAGTATGCACCCCTGTTGCTGAGTGTTAGTGATGATGAAATATTGTCCCCAGTCTTCACGATTTGTGGCCTGTGGGTCAGGAAACTGAAGATCCAGTTGCAGAGAGTGGGGCTTAGTCCAAGATCACTAAGTTTAGTAATCAGTCTTGAGGGGATAATAGTGTTGAAGGCTGAACTATAGTCAATGAGTGTCAAGATGTTCTAAGGAGGAGTGAAGGGCAAGTGACATGGCATCTGATGTGGATCTGTTGGTCCGATAGGCAAATTGGAGTGGGTCAAGAGAACTGGGGAGGCTGGAGTTGATTAACACCATGATCAGCCTTTCAAAGCACTTCATGACCACCGAAGTTAGTGCCACTGGGCAGTAGTCATTGAGACATGCTGCATGATCCTTCTTAGGCAGAGGAATGATGTTGGTCCTCTTGAAACGGGCAGGGACAGTGGCCTGCTGCAGGGAGAGATTGGCGATGTCCGAGGAGACCTCTGCCAGTTGATCTGTGCAGGCTCTGAGGGGACGGCCTGGTACTCCATCTGGTCCCATCGCTTTCCTTGGATTCACATGAATCAAAACTGATCTGACCTCTGATGCAGTGACTGTTGGGATAGGTTCGTCAGGACTTGTCATACTTGCCATAGTTGCCGTGTGTCTGTCTGGGACTCCAGTTTGGATCAGTATTGGTTTTGGCTATCTTAATAGCTCTGCGACGGTCATACTTGGATTCCTTATATTTGAGTCGGTCTCCTGATCTGAAGGCCTCATGTCTGGTTTTTAGCGGGTTCTGTATATCCTGATTCATCCAAGGTTTCCTGTTGGGGAACACCTGGATTGATTTCCTCGGTGTGCAGTCCTCCACACACTTGCTGATAAGTCTGTGACGATGGTGGCGTACTTGTTTAAGGTACCTGCAGACTGTTTGAACGTGGCCCAATCAGCCGATTCCGGACAGCATCAGAATTGATCCTCTGCCTCCTCTGAACAGCACTGTGGAAGAAAGGCAAGGTTACAGTGATCATGGGGGATTTCAATGTGCAGGTGAACTGGCAAAATCAGGTTGGTAGTGGATTGCAAGAAAAGGAACTTGTGGAGTGTCTATGAGATGGATTTTTGGAGCCCACTAGGTACATAGAGATGTACAGCATGGAAACAGACATTTCGGTCCAACCCGTCCATGCCAACCAGATATCCGAACCCAATCTAATACCCCCTGCCAGCACCCGGCCCATATCCCTCCAAACCCTTCCTATTCATATACCCAGCCAAATGCCTCTTAAATGTTGCAATTGTACCAGCCTGCACCACATCCTCTGGCAGCTCATTCCATACACATACCACCCTCTGCATGAAAAAGTTTCCTCTTAGGTCTCTTTAATATCTTTCCCCTCTCACCCTAAACCTATG